>NC_080671.1:414777200-415090334 GCF_030247195.1 Topomyia yanbarensis
AACAATATTCTGTTCAATATATTTCGTGATCTCGATCATGTGGAGGATTGCTTCCTTCGGCAAACTTGTTCAGAAACTCAAGAGCTAGTCAATGAAAGATAAAATAGTTTGAAATAAAATTCTGCCGCTAGGTGGCGCCAGTGAGCATGTTATTTTTTTAGCTCACTGTATCCCAAGATGTAGATTTTTTAGAAAGTTAGTTAGTATCTTCGACGAAGTTGCTGTGCAAATCAAAACCTACGAGGTGATATAACGGCTGCTTTAGAAAACTACCGTTATGCGTCTCTAGTGAGCATGTCAATTGTTCAACCTAATGTATCTCAATTTCTCAATTTTTTAGCAAGTCAGTTTCGGCAAAGTTGCTGGCGACATCAAAACCTTCGAGGTGGTATATCGAATAGTATGAGATTCTTCCACTATTTCATTAGCGACTGAACTTGAGCATGTATTTTTTCGACCTACTGTATCTCAGTTTCCTAACTCTTTGGAAGGTTGTAGTTCTTTTTTTTCATCGAACTAAAACCGAAAATGGTGAATGTCAACAAGGGAATGAATAAATCGATGATATTACGAAAGCCAGATTACTAAATTGTCAGATGACGTTTCCTCTTACTCAACTAAACTATTTTTTTCATTCATGATTTTGGAATATGTATGCAAAAAACTAGCGGTGGGTAATGTCTGGGACATAACCGCGGTGTTGACGTAGGACTATTCGTTGGCGTTTCATATTATTAAAATTCTGCTTGTATCTCTTTCAAATGGTTAAATTAACACATCAAGTTTGATTCATCGGACTCATTGAAATTTTCCTGAGGGTTTTAATAGTATTAAGTTCGGTAATCTATTCAGTAATACAATTTTATTACCGAGTTCTCCGCATAAGATACAGGTGTATAAACATCTGTCAGTAAGAGTTGATAATTTGTGGAAAATTTCTGCCGATAAAATTGTTATTATTGTGAATATCATTGATTGTGAGTAACACAACATTCTTAATGCGATGAAACTTGACAGAGTTATTGTCAACTTCAAATAAAAAAGAACTTGTTTGAATCCACCAAGTGGTGCATTTGTGCCTTTAAAAATCATGAGCATTAGAATTCCAAGGTTGATTGTTATTTGTTATAAACTCTTAAATATATATTACATTGTTATTACACCCAAAATCCGGCGGGTACGTTTTTTCTACGTGAACGAGTGTGCAAAACGTCTATTGCATTATTTAACAAAAAACCTACCTCTATAAAAAACAAAAGGAAAAGTATTACCAAGAGCCGTTATTGCTATTCCTACAGTGAGTATGAAGTATGAGTTATCCTGAAGGCGATATGCGCGCTTAGCATCAACAATATTTCGATTGATTTCAATGGTGGCAAGATTCGGCGAAGTGGAATGTTCATTGGTAGAGTGGCTTTCACTGAAGTTGGTCGATTCTGACCAGTTTCATCGTATCAGAAACGTTGTACCGCTCACAATCAAGGAGTTCTGAAGAAATCTAAACAAAACAATGTTACTGCCTCAGTCTATTTTCAACCATCAAAGACAGCGGTCACGATACACAGTGTGCTACTACTTTTGTCCGAGCCAGTGCAAAGCGAACGAAAAAAAAACAGTTACTTGTGTGCATTGTTTGAAGAACAATACCGTTATTTGTATTCTTGGGTGATTTTTCAAGATGACTGAGTCTCATCAACAAAACGTGATTATTAGGCCTAACACAGTGGCGATTGACTTCAGGTCTTTTCGCATAAGACCAAGTATTCGTGATGTGGAACATCTGCTGAAGGTGAAAATGTAGCTTCGGTTTTCGGAAGTCACCTCCATACAGCTTGAACACGTCAGGTATGCGGTGCTGATAACCTTCAACAAATTCACCCAGGCGAAAAGATTTATTTCGCAGAACAACTTGAAACACGTACTTGTTTGTGACAACGTTGAAATCAAGATCCCTATATACATGGATAATGGAAATATTGAAGTTAAATTACATGATTTATCTCCACTTACTTGCAAAGTGGCAATTAAAAAATTCATGTCGAATTTCGGAGCAGTGGAATCTAGAGAAACTACTTCCCAGGTATTTCAAATGGTGTCTTTGTGGTGAGAATGCAGGTAGACCAACCCATTCCCTCCTACCTTACCCTGAAGTACAAAACAGAAGGGGGTGATACCATTACACAGCGAACTCTTTGTACATATCAAGGACAAACGAATACGTGCCAGTTCTGTGAACAAACGGCACACTACGGACAACCCTGCCCAGAAACCGCTGAGGAAAGCTCCCCTGCAGAATGAAATGCCAACACCCAAGCTCCAATATCTTCACCTGAACCGCAAACGGTTGCCAAATTTGTGGCTGCTATTCAGGCAATAATGACAACTGTAAAAGCTGCGACAAGTACTTCAAACTTAACTAATACCACCAGTGAAGAAACTACCACCAAGGATGGAGTGTTCACATTCGTGACCCGCAAGGGCAAGAAGCCAGGAAGAACATCTGATCGCGAGTTTTAATGCAGTAATCAAGATGCTGATACGGGCGTAAACGACAATGAGAAAGACATCGATAACCCCGAAATTGGCGAGAGAAGGAACATCTTCCCGACGCGAAAAAAGATCTCTGCTCGCAATAGCAAGTTTCATGCACGGGATCTTACAGGCTCAAAATAAAATGTATTGTAATTTTTATTTTACATTTTTTTACATCTTGTAAATATATAAAAGACCCATGGCTCCTCTAAGCTAGCGCATTGAGCCGTGTCAAACAAACGAATTAAAAAAAAAAATGTTACTGCCTACAACTGTAACTCCCGGTGCCTAAAAACTAGTTGATTATATTTGACATTGAGATTTATCGCTTGAATGTTTTGGGCTGAACGTCTAAATCGCGATTAAGGTAGCTGTCATACGGTGATCAGAAGAATTCTAATTGATAAACCATACCGTCAAATGATGAACTTGACTGTTTCTTCTTGGCAAATGCATTTCCAACTTCATTTCGCTCAATTCGAAGCAAAACACATGATTATTAAGCTTTAGAACTATGAGAAAAGAACTTCAAAAAATTAACGACAATACAAACGAACAACGGTCCAAATCAACAACAAATGCTTAAAAAAATTGTTTTTTTGGTATTCCGAATTTTCCTCGTCAGTAACTAACACCAACTTAATGCTAGTTGAGAAATTCCACGAAAATCCGTCCGGAAATATTTTAAATCTTAGATTCCGATGAAACTTTACATGTTTCACCGGCATGGGACAATCTGATTGACTGTGGAAAGTGACAGTCAATCAGATTATTTTGACTCAAGAGCAATTTTTGACGTAGGACTACGTCTTTGTTTTCGATATGGGGGTGCACTCTGCAAATTCTACAAAAATGGTATGTAACGAAAAGTGGTCCAATTTTAAACGCATATAATTCAGCCATCTCACGATAAATTTTCAAATTTTTTGCGCAAATCGCCCCGAAATACTTCTAAGAATAGATTCCAATAGATAAACCCAAAGATTTTTGATATCATGGCATTAAAAAATTAAATAATATACAACCTTGTCAAAATATCGCGCATTAACACACAGAAGATAGCGCTTCCCAAGCCCTGTACGACGGAATGGTGTACCTAGCGCGCAACGCTTCTATGAATGACGTCATCATCGACTATTTAAAGAACGGACTTCGCCAGACACGCTCAGTTCCCTGTTGAACGGCTGGCGAAGCAGATCACTGCGCTGTGTTTTTTACAGCCAGTGGGTCTGAGCTAGAAGTCCGTTACACTGTGGAGGGGCGCTACCCTGTGTCGTCCAACAGGCGACCGCTCCGACTGCTTCCTAAATGCCGCTGTAATGTTGCCAGTAAATTTTTGGTTTAACTAGCACATGTATTTGCTATTTGCGCTTGAAATTAAGTAATGTAGTGGTAGTAATAAGCTTCCCATTTTGGTTTAAACGCAAGGACAGTTTTTTAAACAGGATTTGATTAATTAGTTTAGCTCATCTAAGCAATTTTATCAATTCTGTAATTTAAAAGGGATTTTACGGAACTTGGTGAATTTGGCCCCACTTGCAACTGGTATAATCAACCTGCACAAAGTGTTGCATAACGCAGGGCTGTTTTTTGGAACGAAATGTGTTATCATTCAGCCCTTCGCTATGAAAAATCACGATATTATGACAGATGGGCTAAGCGCGGCCATTCCTTTCAATTCAATGGTGAAATGCACTAATAATGTCGCGGTGGTACTAGTTGTCTCTTTCTCTCTACCCATCATCATCAGCGTTGACTCATTTTGCATTGTAACGCTTGGGTTCAATGTATGGGTCGAATGTGTTGGTAGATAGGGGAACTGGCGGTAAAATGAACACGTTAAGCAAAGTCATCATTTTCTAACTAATAAGTGAATGAGATATTACAATCACCTTATGTTTCTTGTTAGACATGTTTTGTACATATCTGGTAAAAATACTTCGTCATAAACACATTTTTTCAAACATGATTCTTGATTTCTAAACATGTCCAAAAATGAGACATGTTCATAGCGAGTGGGTAAAATGAACATGTGGCGGTGGTAAAATGAACAGCTTCTGGTGACCTGCAAAATGTCCTGTATGTATGCAATGCACAGCGTTGGAAAGCATTTTCCGATCAATGCTAATATCCCAACAAATCATGAGCTTTGCATACACACAGGGCATTTTGCAGACAAAAAAAATTGTCACGGAAGAATTGAATTTTCATGACGTAATATTAACCATTTTACAATCCTGTGGCATCGAAACACATCTACAAACTTGGGGTTATCCATGGGTGTTTGAACTTTTAGGATCTGTTTGAGAGCAACTAGAAAGCTTGTTCTATACATGCGATGTGATTATATTGTCTAAAATTTGATTTTTCTTCACCGGTCCGGGTGTTTTTCCCACACACTAAGTACTAAGAAAATAAATATTTTACATTAAGTAGTATAGTCCTACGTCTACAGTTCGTGCAACCCCATAGGGCTGCCCCTTGTAGTTTTTAAATAGGCGTAAAAGTTTCTACGTGTAGCATTTTCGAAAAAAAAAGTCTGAAAACGAGTTACAAGGAATGAATACTTCTGTGCGAAAAAATATACACTGAAAAAATGTTGTGTCATTTTTCACAGAAACAAAAATTTATGTAAAAAAAATTAATTGCAAAAAACCATTTTTTTTTGTAATTTGTCAACAAAATCCTAAAAAGAAAAGAAACATTTAGAATATGATTGCATGATGGAGAACTTATCGGTAAAAAAGTTTTTCTAACGATAACTTTCTGCATGTTTCTAAATTTTATATTAACAGCAACAAAAACATGCAATTAAACCGTAATTTTATTATAGAATGTGATTCTAAGTGTTATTTCAAATCAAAATGCATTTAACAAAAATCTTCCAATATGCATCCAAATATCCCGACAGCTACTCGTATTTTGTTAGATTTTTGTTAAATGCATATTGATTTGAAATACTACTTAGAATCATATTCTGTAATAAAATTGTAGTTTTGTATGTCAATCTGAATGAAATTTAAAAACATGTATACAGTTATCGTTAGAAAAACTGTTTTACCATTAAGTCTCCATCATGCAATCACATTCAAAATGTTTCTTTTCATTTTAGGTTTTTGTTGATAAAATATTGAAAATTTAAAAAATGGGGTTTTTCGCAATTTAAATTGGTAGCATAAATTATGGTTTTGTAAAAAATGACTTTTTTCAGTTTATTTTTTTCGCACTGAAGTACTGTTTTACCAATTTTTTTCAAATAGCTATAATCTAAAAATGACAAAAAATATTGTAGGAGTGATTTTCACAAAATTAGTCAAATGTTTGAATAAAAATATTGTGAAAATTCTTCATCGACTCCTTCACTAAAAAAATCGATTTTAAAAATTTAAAGCCGATTTACAAAAAAAAACCCATCTTTGATTTGGATGAAACTTTATTCCAAGATAGCTAATTCTGTTCCCTACTTACCGTCCAAAATTCAAGTTGGGCACTTTCAACGAAAAAAAGTTATTTGAAAAAAAAAAACTTTTCCTTGTCCAAGCTGAATTTTTTTTTTGTGTATTTTTATTCAGGGGCTGTAGCCCAGAGACCAGAACCCAGAATTCCGAGGAGAGAGCCCAGACTCCAGATTTCATAGACCAGAGTCCCGAGGAGAGAGACAGGATCCAGAGGCGAGTCTAGAGTCCAGAATCCAGTGTTCAGTGTTGCGAATGCAGAGTCCAGAATCCATAGCGCAGTGATCAGAGCCCCGAGTTCCGAATACAGAGCTCAAAGTCCAGAATCCAGAGTTCCGCGTGCAGAATTCAAAATCCAGGGCGCAGAATTCAGAGCCCAGAGTTCAGATGCCAGAGCCCAGAGTCCAGAGCCTAGGGACCAGAAACCAGAGTCTAGAGTTCTTATCCCAAAATACTGAGCCCAGAGACTAAATTTCAGAGTCCCTAACCCAAAATAGTGAGACCAGAGTTTAGAGTCCAGAGCTCAGTGTCCAGAATCCCGAGTTCAGATTCGATAATCCAGAGTTTAGATTCCATAGTCCACTGACCAGAACCCAGAATCCAGAATCCTGAGTGTAGAGTGCATAGTCCAGAGTTTGGAGTCCAGAGGCCACAGTTCAGAGTCCAAAGTCCAGAATCAAGACCAAGAGCCCATAGCTCAGAGACCACAGCCTTCAGTCCAGAGTCCATAGCATAGCATCTCGAGGCTAGAGCTCAGAATCCAGAGTTAAGAATGCAAAGCCCAGAGTTCAAAGTGCAGAGAACAGAGTCGGGAATCGTGGGTCTAGCGTTCAGAGCCCAGAGTCCTCAACCCAAATTATTGTGCCCAAAGTCCAGAGCTCTGAAACCAGAACCCAGAGCCCGAAGTACTTAATCCAAAATACTAAGGCACGAGTTCAGACTCCATAGCACAGAACCCAGAATCTAGAGTCCATAATATAGAATCTCAAAGTGAGAGTCCAGAACCCAGCGTGTAAAGAGTGCACCATCCAGAGTTCAAAGCCCGGAATCTAGAGCTCAGAGACCAGAGACGAGAATCCTGAGACCAGAGTCCCGAGTTTAAAGCCCAGAGTCCAGAGCACAGTTGTGCTTTTCACAACTGTTGTTACTAAACTGCTTTAAGGCCTTAGTTTTATAGTACTATTATTTGGTAAAATAAGTATTGATGCAGGTTAGGTATAGGTAACCAGTGTAATGCCAAGTGAATACCAAATTCGTTAGTAATGCTTTTTTCATGTATCAGGCAACTAGCAGTTGGGAAATTGAATTCGGAGATGATTATGCAATGAGTAGTCACAGATAACAAACATTTAGGCTCGATTCAAAACGTGTGTACATTCCCGCTACTGAAATTCCGAATAAATCAGACAACTGAAATGCGTTTTACAAACATTTGTAGGTGGCGCAGTGATCGATGCAATGCTGTTGGAGTGCAGCTGTCAAACATATGTAGCAAACAGATGGCAGTAGGGAAACACTGATTTCCAACGTTTATCAATTTGAAAGTTTATAAAGGTTTTTAAGTAAATTTTGTTCTAGCCTAAATGTCGGTTATCTGTGGTTTAGTTTTCGATAAAAATGCACTAAAAAAATTCAGTTTGGACAAAGAAAAGTTTTTTTCAACATAACGTTTTTTCTTGAAAGTTTGAATTTTTGACGGTAGCTAGGAAACATAATTACGTATCTTGGAACAAAATTTCATCTAAATCGAAGATGGATTTTTTAAGTAAATCGACTTAAAATTTTTAAAATCGATTTTTTTCAGTGCAGAATTTTTTCTATATTTTTATTCAAAAATTTGACTAATTTTGTGAAAATCACTCCTACAACATTTTTTGTAGGATTTGTCATTTTTAGAATACAGCCATTTGAAAATAAATTGCGATTGCAATTGTGCCTTTCTCATTTGTCCAAACTATGATTAACAATATAACATTGTGGAAATGTCTATTACATTCTTATTAAGTTTGATAAGCATATATACCGTCACCAACCTGACAAGCAACATGTCAACGCTGACAGACTTGAAACAAACATATATAAAAATATAATATATAAATAGCTTAATCAGCGTGAGTTCAATGTTGTCTTCTTATTAAGGTTGCACAGAGAATGCGCAAAATTCGCAAACGAAAAAAGCAGTTTTTTTCCACACCGTATGTCAGATCTTCATAAAAATCAATCAGCAGTACTGTAACAACATTCTACATATGCTGATTTATTTTTATGAAGATCTGACATACGGTGTAGAAAAAACTGCTTTTTTCGTTTGCGAATTTTGCGCATTCTCTGTGCAACCTTAACATATTTTGAAATGCGGGGCTGTTGGGAAGGGCAGGGGTATAATTAGTGGGAGGGGGAGGATGCGTCAGGAACCACCTAACATATTTTGGTATACTATGAAGTGATGTTGGGTGATGAAGGGAATGCAGGTGTGATGTTGGTCTGAGAGGGATGATGGTGAGAGATTGGGGCTGGGGGAGGGTTGAGAGGAAGGAGGGGGAGGGTTCGATAGAGGGTTCAACACCGAGCTGCACCTTCCATTTGAGACTAGATTAGTGAAAATTGTTTCAGTCACCACCGAAGTGGCTTTAGTTCTGGAATATGCCCGGAACCCGGGACTTCCGGAATTATCGTTAGTGGACGATATATTCCAATAATTATTGATTCGCCATCAGTGATCTAGGCCTACGAATCGAGCTAATTTGATGTTCATTTCAATAGATTTTTAACCTATGAGGTATTACGATTGTACCGGTTCATGCTTATGAGCAATTCCTATGTGACCGCCATAACCAACCTGTAACTCCGGAACCAAAAGTCAAAACCGAATGAAATTCAATAGGAGTATTATATCTTTCATTTGAAATTAAGTTTGTACAAATCGGTTGAGAGATTGCTGGGAAATATGTGTGACATCAGCTCGGGAAATTCATGAGTTTTTCGGGGGTCTCAAGATCCGCCATAGGTGGCCAATGTGGTTAAACCTACCTTGATTGGTCAGTAGTGATCTAGAGCCGCAAATTCAATTAATGTTGAACGTATTTGAATGTATATTGCATCATTCGGACATCATAGGGTTACCAGTTAATATGGGAATTTACTCGACGAACTGAATCAAATGGTATATGACACTCGTCCCTCCGGGCCTCGGTTGGAAAATCGATTTTTGGAGTGATTGCATAGCCTTTCTTTATATGAGAAAGGCAAAAAGTTTGACATTTTTCAAAAGACAGTCTAGATAATTTTTGGAAAAACAAAGTATGTAAAGTGGCTTTTTGTGACAAAGTTCTCATGTACAGAAAGTTTTATTAAAATCCGAGAGGATGCTGCTAACATTTGTTCAAGTTGGCGCGAAATTCGTCATATAGTAATCGAACAAAACTTTTTTGAAAGAAATGCACGCAGAAACTTCTATGCCCTTTTGAAAAATCGCTCTTGTATCAAAATATTGCAATTGCCAGAGAAAATCATGGTGATTCATTAGCCGAACATAACTGCAAAGTTTCGTTCGAATCAGCGATGGTCTATATTGCGGTTGGCCGGTTTCTCATGGAATCCTTCAGTGGAGATATAAGTGTGCAAACCTCACATAGTTTGGTTACGTAGGAGATATTTCAGATTTTAGAATGGCACCTAGCCCCAAATAGTGGAGTAAGACATTTTCAATGTCAAATGACTCGACCACTAAAATGAGGGCTCGACAACACACCGAAACACGGTTAGATCTCTCAAAAAATTCAAAATAACTTTCCACTAAGCCAAACATTCAACGAGTCTCGTAGACTTCACACCTGGTATGTGTACTTCCAACACGCTCCTGGAACCACCAGCCAAGCGCCTGCAGCAGAGCTCCGAGCCATAAAAAATTACGGAAGTGATGCACTCAACAAACGTCAACCGTTAGCCCAAGCATTCTTGTGGAGGACCAACCAAAAAAAAAACTAACTCAAATAGATCCACTCGTTCATTTTTTACTCTTTCGCAAATTTTCCTACATGTACCGTCGAATTTTCGCAAATGTGACTGCGGTTGGTCGGCGCTAGTTTTCATCAACGGTATATGTACCATTGGGTCGAACGAAGAAGACGGCAGCCGGCAACAGAAAAAAAAACAAATACAATACGCTCAACTGACAATGCTTTCGTGACTTCCGAAGTAAAGTGCCTAACCCGGGAGGTATCTGGCTTGGTTGCATGTATCTCCCAAAAATGAGGCGGTCGAACTAGACGAAAAAAATAATGAATCCTGACTATCGTGCCAGTGTCAACATGAGGCGGTGCCTCTCATTCCCAGTGTACAAACGGCTACGAAGGTGATGAATAGAGTGAAAGTCTGGATAGATACAAGGCGGTGGATTCGTTGGAAGATTTTACAAACACCATTGGATTTCCTCGAGTTCTATTCTATGACATGTTTGTTCTATTCCACCCGAAAATTTCCAAACAATTCGTGGCTGCATATTTGCATCACAATAATGAACCCCAGTTGAACAGACATTTCTCCGGTATAGCCGCATTGAGACGCACCGTCCGGGGAGGGGGTAGACAGCCGAAGGTGCTGTGGCAAAGCAATTTCGGGAACCAGTTCACCACACCACCGGTTCGAGCGCGCGTTCTGCTACTAAATGAATGGAAATTCAAATTGAGCTTCAGGAAACCTCTAACCGAAATTACTTTCGAAGGAACACCGGCTGAAAGGTTCATCCTCGACAACAGTTGCTCCGGACGTCGAGAGGTGAACGACGCGGGAGCCAACAAAAAAAAATCATAAAGCGCCACAGCATAATTAATGGATTTTTGAAATAGCTTTTTGTTCCGGAACGAATATGCATTTCGTTTGCTGCGGCTGCCAGCCCGACTTCGTCTGACCAGGTACAATTAGAGAATGGAAATTTGAAGTAGAATGCTTTGAGAAACTTAGTCGGGCGAAGGTGTATGTCGTATCGTATATCGTTCTGAAATATTCAAGAACTAGTTGGTTCAGTTAGTCGTTTGTTGAACAACACAGAAACAACTTCTCTTTTTGGTTTGTTGTCTGGTTGGGCTCGAATTCGGCACATCCTCTTACTTGTGTTACAAAAGACGTGAAAGTATTGTTTATCAGATGATGATTCGCGACTGTAGGATTTCTATCGCAAAGTTCTTCAGTGGAAAGGTTTTTTGGGAGACCACAAGCATACATTCATTTTTTTTATAAGCTCAAACATGCAATCAAAATTTATTCGCACAAAATGATGCATCGTGCTGTTCTTTGCCCAAAAAATCATTTATGGAGGTGTTGAATAGAGTGGTCCCCGCAAACCAATTTTCCAGCAACGATACTTTATCATAATCAACTTTAAAATTAATTTTAAAATTTATAAAACTTGATCATCTATCGGTCGCTCGAAATAAAATGCAACAGACGAAAAAAAGGTCTCGGTACTGGAGCTCTGCGCTGTCAGTGACGGACCATCATCATGGCTCGGTTCTGAACACGCAAATCAGCAACTGGAAAAATGTTAACTTTAATTTGAAATTAATTACTTCTCAAAAGTCAGCTATCCTTTTTTCCGATCGCAGTCGGTCGTAGTCGTAGAAGGAACAGAACACGGAGGATACAAGCTCGTCATCTATTTTCGCAGACAGCACATGGTATTAGTTCGCTGGGAAAGTGACGCAGCAAAAGCTCAGCTGGAAAGTAAATTGCACACCACTTAATTTAATTATTTCCCCTAATTGATGGTTCTTCGGAAAGTTTCCAACCGGTTCGAGTACATACACAGAATTGGCGAGGGTTTTGTTCGAAAGAAATCAGTTACGTAATTTTATGTCATTTGTCAGTCAAATATCGCAATAAATTTCCACTCTGATTGTCGATTTTTTTTTCTGTCCGTCTACTTTCAGTTCCACCCAAGATTACGCACGTGACATCCGGTGGACATCTGCAGGTGCGAAAGGGTTCTCCAGTTCGGCTGGAGTGTTCAGCCACGGGGAATCCGATGCCGAACATCACGTGGACTCGGAAAAACAACCTGCTGCCGAACGGTAATTTGTTCGACTGCTCGCTCGAGGATAAAAAGTGCTTCCCAGTGGTTAATTAATTTAAATTACCTATTTTTCAGGGGAGGAACAGTTTACGTCCTCGGTGTACGTTATCGAGAACATGGACCGGCACAAGGGTGGCACCTACATCTGCACGGCCAATAACGGTGTTGGCCAAGTTGCAACCAGTCAGATTATTCTGCACGTGCTGTGTAAGTATGAATTCGAAACTTTTTGTTTCGGTTTTCAGTCATCAAGCTTCCGCTTGTTCAGAGTTTCGTAATGGAAACTTCGGTGGAAATTCGGTTGACTAGTTACCTTTTTCTCGCTGGCGTCACTCTTTCGCAATAAATTTTTTGAAGTTAATACAATAGCAACGAGCTGCGGTTTCACACACACACTCGTACACATACACAAAGAAGCTTCTCCTCCTCGAGCAACGAAACTAACCTTAAAAAGTGGAACATTTCATAACAGTTTTCTACCATCCATTGGAGGTTTCCTCGAAGCGCGAGGCAAGAAAAGAGAACCGATCCAGTTTCTCTGTTAACAAGTTTTAAAATTCTATTGAAAACTTGACAAAGGGATGGAAGAAATACCGTGGAGCGTACGCTTTCACACTACGCCTGTTCACAGTGATACAAAATGGTGGTCATAAAATAGAGGACTCTATTCAATCTACTCCAGACAAATAATTGGAGGGTGCTCGAACTACTAAATAATATACAAAAAACCCGTTCGTAAATTCATGAACAAATGATCACGATTTTGTGAACTGAACGATTTACGAAACCCGTGATGAAGTTTCTGAGATTATGAATAGTAAACCTCGCATTCCTGAAACTATCTGTATTCCCAAAAACTAGTTTGCCCTGAATATATACATGGCTTTACATTCGAATGTTTGGTTATTGTTCCCTCGATATGTTTAGTGATTCTTGTTATTAATTTGGGAATACACAACCGACAGTCAAACGATAGTCATGATTTCAGAAGCTTATTTGCGGTGTTTTGTGATTCTCATCACGTTACCGTGCTATTTTATTCATGAGTTTACTATCGGGGTTTTATGTCAGACTAGCGAGATGTTCATGATTTCAGGATCCTGGTCGTGATTCTCTTCGCTTTATTGTGATATTTTAATGTTCATGACTTCAGGATATCATTAACGAGTAATGTGACGATTTCAAGAACTTTGTCGCGATTTTCATAATGTCGTGTTGTTTTAGTCACGAGTAAAGATTTATATTTTTTTTATTCAGTTCGTTTATTTAATAGGCACAAATGCGTTAGCTTGGCGGTGACAAATTCTTTTTTTTACATTTTGAATATCCTAAAACTCAGAGGTTACAATGCACAAATATTTTTTTAATATTGAGAGAAACATTTTTTACAACTATTTTAAACTAAAAATACGATTCGATATACAAGATTGAACAATAATTATTTAGAAAAAAAAATTACAGCTATCTTAAGACAAATTTTTATGAGAAATGGGAAACGAAAGAAAAAAAAATGAAAGGTTCAAGACTATCTTAAAACTAGGAATATAATACAAATTGCTTTTTGTAACAGCAGCAGGAGTTGTATCAGGAACAGGGGGAGTAGGCGAGCACGATGATGGGGAAAGAAGAACAAAATTTGCAACTTTCAGGCAAAGAGAAGAACAGTGACATGAGTTAGAGTCTCAGGCTGGTAGATGGTAGATGCCTAGGATCGGGTTGACAGCGGAGAATCCTTCAAGAGTGATCAGACCATCGTCCTGCTCTCGCTTTGACTTAATTTTTGCAGGCGTGGTGAAGGTGACGGCAGTCACACAGTGGCACTCTGGTGCTCCAGAAGGAAGGACAGGGAACTTCTACATAAAAACGAAAAAAAGGATACGGGCTAGATTAGGATATTTGTCGTTTTAATCAAAAGATGAGAGACTTGCCAGGATATTCCGAACTGGAACATCGGGTGGTCTACCTCGGGCCCGGAGGGAATCCTTTAACTGTGATCTGGCGCCACAATATCCAGCGCACGCCCAGACATGTCGTGATAACCTTCATTACAAGCGACTACTCTCTGTGAGCCCAATACGCCGCAAATGCTCATCCAATGTGTAGTGGTTGGATATAAGCCGGGACATTACACGTATGAAATCCCGACCCTCATCCACCACCCTGAACCAAGGTTTCGTTGATACCTTCGGGATAATTGAATGTAACCAAACCATCATCCAAGTTCCCCATTACTCCACGAGTTTTGCCAACTGTCGAGTGTCCTCTGATGGCAAATACTGCAAAATTCCTTGAAGTAAATTGGCCTTTCGTAGATGTCACCTTCTGAAGCGCCTACCTTTGCTAAAGAGTCGGCTTTTTCATTACCAGAGATAGAGGAATGAGAGGGGACCCAAACAAAGGTAATCTGGTAAGATTTTTCAGATAACTTGCGCAGACTCCCGTATCTTCCCCAGAAAATAAGAGAATTGCTTTTTAGGTTTCACCGCACGAAGAGCCTCGATAGAGCTGAGGCTCTCCGAAATGATGAAGTAGTGATCTGTGGGCAAAGTCTCGATGATGCCAAGGGTGTACTGAATAGCAGCTAATTCTGCGACGTAAACTGAAGCGGGATCATTGAGCTTGAATGAAGCGGTGATAGTATTATTGAAGATACCGAAGCCAATGGACCCATCGAGATTTGATCCGTCAGTGTACAACATTTTGTCACGGTCGACTTCTCGGAATTTATTATGAAATATATTGGGGATCACTTGCGGGCGTATACGATCCGGGATTCCACGAATCGCGTCATTCATGGATGTGTCGAAGAACACACTCGAATCAGAGGTATCTTGGAAACGGACACGGTTGGGATTGTACGAAGAAGGATTGATGCTCTGTGCCATGTAGTCGAAGTACAAGGTCATAAATCGGGTTTGAAAGCTCGACGAGCCTCTCGAAGTTTTCAATCACCAACGGGTTCAAAATGTCGCATCGGATGAGCAGTCGAAATGAGAGTTCCCGAAATCTATTGTTAGCGGGAGAACGCCCGCCAGCGCTTCGAGACTCATCGTATGGGTCGAGTGCATGCAACCCAAGGCAATGTGCAAGCAACGATACTGGATTCTCTCCAGTTTGATGAAGTGTATGTTCGCAGCGGAGCGGAAACAGAAACACCCGTAGTCCATCAAGGATAATATCGTCATTTGGTATTACCTGATCAGGTCTCCTGGGTGGGCCCCCACCATGTTCCAGTTATTGTTCGGAGAAAATTGATCCTTTTTTGGCATTTCTGTTTCAGATACCTAATGTGACATCCCCAGGTATCTTAAGAGTCGAACTAGACCCAAAGATATTTGAATGTGAAGACCTGATTGATCGTTACACCCATTAATAAAGCTGGAGTTGCTCCGGCTCACGCTTCCTAGAAAAGACAACCAATTCAGTTTTCTCCGTGGATAACTCGATATCCAGCTAGAGAGCCCAAGCAGACAAATTGTAGTATCTTGCAATGGTCCTTGCAAATCGGCAGCATTGGACCCTGTAACATAGACCACCCCATCGTCTGCAAGTTGCCTTAGCGTGCATGAATTGGCAAGACAATCGTCAATGTTATTTACGTAAAAATTGTAGAGTAGGGTACTTAGACATGAGCCCATGTAGCTAAATCGCAATGTTGTCAAATCGCCATGCGAAAAGTGCATGTGCTTTTCAGACAACAGGTTTAGCAAAAAGTTATTTAAAATTGGTGAAAGACCATGCTGGTGCAGCTTCTCTGACAGAATGTTGATAGAAACTGAGTCAAAAGCCCCCTTAATATCCAAGAAGACTGATGCCATCTGCTCTTTGTTAGCATAGGCCATTTGGATTTCTTTAGAAAGCTACGCAAGGCAATCGTTCGTCCCTTTGCCTTTGCGGAAGCCAAATTGTGTATCTGACAGTAAGCCATTTGCTTCAACCCAATTGTCGAGGCGAAACAAGATCATTTCCTCCGACCACTTCCGAACACAGGACAGCATTGCAATCGGTCGATATGAGTTGTGGTCGGAGGCTGGTTTTTCTGGTTTTTGGATGGCGATGACGTTCGCTTGCCTCCAGTCATGAGGGACAATGTTACCCTCAAGAAACTTGTTAAATAAGTTCAGCAAGCGCCTTTTTGTAGTGTCAGGCAGATTCTTCAGCAAGTTGAATTTGATTCTGTCTAACCCTGGGGCGTTATTGTTGCATGATAAGAGCGCAAGTGAGAACTCCACCATCGAAAACGGTGTTTCGTTCGCGGTATCGTGAGGAGACGCGGCGCGGTACGTTTTCTGTACCGGGACAGAGTCCGGACAGATCTTCTTGGCGAAAGCGAATATCC
Organism: Topomyia yanbarensis; assembly: GCF_030247195.1. NCBI lineage: Eukaryota > Metazoa > Arthropoda > Insecta > Diptera > Culicidae > Topomyia > Topomyia yanbarensis. The sequence goes on from NC_080671.1 coordinate 414,793,597, forward strand.
AACGGTTTGAATATTCCACGTTCACGTTGGTACTGTTTCGGTTACGCATACGTCGAGCCGTACCCCAAAGAGTGCTCATCGCTGTTTCTCTCGTTAACCCGTCGACGAACCGGCGCCAATAACTGCGTTTTTTTGGCTTTCGGTAGACTCTTCATTCGCCTTTCTAACGACGCATACTCTGCCGCTCTACGCATAATTGTCCCATGTGCCTAGGGAATCCCATAGCACATGGGACAGTAATGCGTATAGCGGCAGTACTGTTGATAGTTAGCGGGTAACCCGTCTTCCCGTAAGGCCTTATATGCAGTGGACTTTTCCGCGATCAGCTCTGAGCACTCTTTGTCCTACCACAGTGTGGGAGATCGTCCATGGGTATTCGCGCTGGGTACTGGTTTAGTCTGAGCTTGATTCGCACTGTCGAGAATCGAGCCAGCCAAAAACCTGAACTCTTCCTCCGGAGGAAGCTTTTGAGTGGATTCGATTTTAACGGATATCGCGGTCGCGTAACTCTTCCAATCAATGTTCCGTGTGAGGTCATACGAGACATTGATTGTTTCCGATGATCTTGAACCGTTAGCAATTGAAATCACGATAGGCAAATGATCGCTACCGTGGGGATCAGGGATCACCTTCCACCTGCAATCTAACTGTAGCGATGTCGAGCAAAGCAATAAATCCAACGCGCTTGCACGTGCTGGCGGTGTAGGAATCCGCGTCATTTCTCCCGTGTTTAAGATGGTCATGGTGAAATTGTCGCAAAGATCTTGGATTAATGTTGATCTATTATCATCGTGAAGACAACCCCATACCGTACCGTGCGAGTTAAAGTCTCCTAGAACTAGCCGCGGTTCCGGTAAGGATTCCGTGATTATACAAAGCGTTCGGTTCCCTACCGAGGCTCTAGGAGGAATGTAGATGGAAGCAATGCAAAGATCTTTGCCTTTGATTAGAACTTGACAAGCGACAATTTCAATGCCTGGTGTCGAAGGGAGGATAATTCGGTTGAAAGAATAGCACTTTTTAAGTACTCCTCCGTAAGGGTTTTCTCGATCCAGACGAATTATATTAAAGTCGTGGAAATTGATATTTATATCGGAAGTTAACCAAGTTTCACATAGTACGAAAACATCACATTTTAAACTGTTTAGTAAAAATTTGAAGGAATCGATTTTCGGGAGGATACTTCTGCAATTCCACTGTAGGACAGTGATCGAATCAGTGACCTCGTTTGATGACTTAGCCATCGAAGGATACGATCGCTGCAAGGAGGGTCCATTTAGCAGTCAACTGTTTCAAAAATGTTTGCACCATAGGGAGAAAATGTGTCAGAATGCTTTTAAGAGGATCAGTAACATTGAAAGCTGTGAAAATTAAGTCCACTATGTCAGAAAATTTCATTAATCCGCTACTGGACTGAGTATCTGTTTGAAAAAAGGGGACACTTGGGGTTTTTGGTGTCCCTGGAAGTGGTGGGTACTCCTTGTTAGAATTAATATTTCCTGGAGCAAATTGCTTCGGCTTTTGTGCATCACTTCCGTTGGATTTATTGATTGTAGTTGGCGCACTCTGAGTGGACGACACCTTGGCACCCTTACGAGGCAATGTAGGGGAGGCTAGATTTCTCCTCTTCCTGGATTCCCCTGGGTTAACCATGTTCCCTCTTGTGGGTCGTCAGATTCTTGCTCAACGCCAGCCAAAAGAGCAAAGGAATTTTCGGAAGGGACAGATGGCGAAGCATTCTTTAGCATTTCTGCATAAGAGTGCCTCGAGCGATCCTTAAGGGAGCGCTTAATTCTATCCCCGCGCTGCTTGTACGCAGGGCATGACTTAAGAGCATGCGGAGGGCCCCTGCAGTAAATACACTTCTCAGTTTCTCCACCACAAGCGTCATCCTCATGCTCTCCCTCGCATTTGCCGCACCGTTTTTTATTGCCACAATAAGTGGCTGTGTGGCCCAGTGGCTTGCAATTGCTGCAGTTCATTACCCGCGGTATAAACAGGCGAACGGGTAGGCGAACCTTATCCAGGAGGACATAGTTGGGAAGAGAGGACCCGGAGAATGTCACCCGAATCGAGTCTGACGGAGAATAAGTTGTCTTATCATCTTCAGTTTTTGCGGAATACAATTGCTTGCATTCCAGAATCTTCACCTGTTGAAGTGAGGGGTCCTTAAAGCAGCCAACCCCGTACTTCAACCGGGTCTTCGCACTTCAGACCCGGTTCGGCGACGACCCCATCGATCTACACTGCCCTACAAGGCATATACAGTATATTATACACCCTGAATTGCTTCGTACAATGCTCGCTGCGAGCAATCTGGTTTGCCTGGTCGAGGTCATTTACTATAACTCGTATTTTATTAGCTCGAACACGTGCTATCTAAGCTACGGACGGGTAGTTAGCAGTCAGCTCCCGTGAGATCTCTAGAATATTAGGCGATTTCGTGTTGGGCCGGAAATACACCACCCAGGGTCAATTTGAACTGGCTTGGTATGTTTTAATACGGGGAGGACTGGGGGAATCAGGGAAGGGAGTAATTTCGGGTTTATCCGGTAAATTCATGGGAATATCATTCCCAACCAATGTTCCTTCGCCCTCGGCCATTTAGGCACGAGAATAGCACGTGGTGTAAACGAGAGATGAAACTTATATTCAGGAGAAAGGGAAAAAGTAGAGACCGATCGGGGAAAGGGAAATGAAAGAAAAATAATACTTAGCTTATATAGCGGCGTGTCCGGCTATTTTGGTAGTCACTTCACCAGCCTGGGCACCGACGAACAAAGATTGCCTCAAACAATGTTTGAAAAAAAAATATTTTGGTTATTGGCCAGGAATTTGTTCTAATTACTCCTCTGTGCGCTGGGAAATATCCGATTGGAGTTCGTGGCTAAATCGCTCAAGTACGCATGGGATCTATATGGCATAAGAGGACAGAATGACGAAAAGTGAGAGCAATGTCGGGAATTAAATAGATGAAAGGGTTAGCCATTTCATGGAATCGAGCTTGACTTCAAAAAACTCGTGAGTGAAAGGCTCCATATATTCAAATGTTTATTATACATATCTTCGGCTGGCAGCCGTTCAGACGTTTAAAAGTCATATTGCTATATATTTATTATACCTAACTTAAAACTCGATTTAGATATATTAAAATCAAAAATATCAATTGTTTCGTTGAACTTTACACAACCTGTATCGATCGGGTTACTCTCTCCATATGTAGTTCTATGCCGGGGGATCCAAAGAAGAGGCAGGTTCCGAATTAAGCGCTGCGGAGCATAAAAGTTTACTTTCTGGAGTAGATCAGGACAATCGATGTTTCCACTGATAACGTCGAATACTACAAGCCTCTGTAGTAAAACCCGTCACTGTTCAAGAGTCTGCATATTCAACAGCTTGCATCGGTCGGAGTATGGAGGCAAACGTACTGGATCGCGCCATTGCAGATTTCTAAGAACAAATCGTGAGAAACGTTTTTGCACTCACTCGATTCGATCACATTGAGTTACGTTGTGTGGCGCCTACACTTGGACAGCGTATTCCAGGGTACTGCGTATCAGAAAGCAGTACAACCATTTTGAGTGCATACAGATCACTGAAATCTGAAGCGTTTCTTCGTACGAAACCGAGAGTCGCAAAAGCTTTGGCAGCTATTGTGACAATACGGTCACTGAATTTCAGTTTGCAGTTAAATAAAACGCATAGGTCTTTAATTGACAACATCCTTTCCAGGCTGCAGCCATCTCCTTTATAGTCGAAACGAAAAATCAACCGACATCGACTAAAGCTAATCACTTTGCACTTCTTTGTGTTCATTCCGTTGAGTTTACACCAATCTTGAACTAAGTCGATCTCAGTTTGAAGAACTACATAGTCTAGAGGAGATTTTATTTTTCGGAAAATCATCAGGTCATATAACAGCTTTCCAGACTGAATTCACTCGCAGAGGCTGTTTATGAATACAATGAATATAAGAGGCCCGAGATGACTGCCTTGCGGGACCCCAGTCAGTAGTTCGACAAGAGTCGAGGTAAGGTTTGCAAATTTCACATAAGCTGATCTATTGTCTAGGTAGGACTTCAGCCAATTAGTTAGCCAGATGGGAAATCCAAGTTTCTCCAGCTTATTGATGGCAATATTATGGGGAACTTTATCGAAATCTTTTGAAAACTTGAAATATTCCTCGTCTACTTGGTGTCATTCTTCCACAACAGGACACTGGTGTAAGCTACTAGGTTTGAAAGAGTCGAGCGTTTCTTGACAAAGCCATGCTGGAAATCAGAGATGACAGGTTTAGCGGTAGCATACATTTTTTTCATATACAAATTTCTCTAAAACTTTCGCCACGCTGCAAAGAATAGAAATTCGTCTGTTGTTTTCCACGCCCTGTGCGCTTCCCGTTTTGTGAATGGGGGTTATCGCTGTAGTTTTCCATGGGCGATAAAAGTGGCCTTCGGCAAGAGACCGATTGAAGATAATAGAGAGGAGAGCAACAAGAGCATCTGCACATCCTTTGATTAGTTTCGGGGGTAAACGATCAGGGCCAGCGGAAACAACGTTACTCAGTGATGTACGTATGTAGCGCTCAAGTATAGGTGAGTTCGATATTGCAATATTAAACGTGGGTAAAGTGTTCAGATAAGAATCCGGGACAATTGTCTCAGAGTTACTGAAGACCTCACGGAAGAGAGCGTCAAATAGATTTGCTGAATCAAGCGGCTGTCGAGCTGTGACGCCTTTGTACGTGACATTCACGGACGCTCCGTCAGGGTGTCTTCGTTCTTTAAGAAAGGTCCAGAACGACGAAGGATCACACTGAAGGTTATGCTGGATGCGGTTGATATATTCTTGGAAAGTATTTGCCAAGACTGTCTCATAACGATGCTCCGCTTGATGAAGTAGCGTTTTTTAGGAAAGCGATTTGTTGCGAAAATACCGCTTCCTTACGGAGAGTATTTCGAAGATGACGAATCTCAGCTATCCACCATGAGTGTTTTTTGTGCAGCTTTATAGGTGTTAGTTTTAGCGGTACCGATCGACGTAGAATATCAAAGATATTGTGATAAAACAGCCTTGTTGAGTTCACAATCAGCAAACAGTACATTACAGCTGATAGCTTCAATCGACCCGGAAATCTCATCAAAGTTGTAGCGATTGAAATCATAATAGCGGTCGTTAGTTGGTCAAAAGGTATCGTTTCCGGGATCGACATAGGCATCAATACATAGGACGAAGGGCTTATGATGAGTTTCTATTTTAAGTAGTTCAGTTGGTGTCTCTAGAAATTCTACATTGCTGTTATTATTGCCAAAAGCAGGGTCGAGAGTGCGTCCATTTATGTTTTGAAGGTCGCGGATTTGGTGCATACCACCAACCAGCATGGACTCACACATGGTGATTTCCTATTCTGACGAGGCGTTTATTTGGGTAAGAATGTTAAGGTCGTCATCCAGTTTCAAACGAAGATGAGGCAGGTTATGGTTGTCCAACACAATGACGGTGTCAATATCATTGGCCATGTCCAATATTTTCTGAACGGCATCAGAGTGAGCAACGTTCTATGCTTGATCACTATTCGGTCTTAAATAGACGCAGCAAATATATATCGATTGAGAAGCTAGCATCACTTGGACAACGATTTATTCGAGGTGTTCATAGCCGGGAAGCGGTACCACTATAGACAAAAGACTGGTTTTAATTCCAATCAGTACACCTCCACCACGTTGAAGCTGAGTGGAACTCTGATTTCAGTTGCAGCGATATATTGTGTAGTCCGATGAGAGCTCTGCATTGCGCACATCATCGCCTCACAACCGGGTCTCGGTAAGAGCAATGATATCGTAATCGCTTGAGGATGTTGCCAGATTAAATCTATTCGTCTTCGTCCTCATCCCTCTTACGTTTTGGTAGTACATTGAAAGTACTTTTTTGCATAGACGATGTCGGTGGGAACTGTGACAAAGTGCAGGCAGTACTGCTGATTGTGGGACCAACGCCCGAATGAGTTCTGTCTAGACTCTCAGGTGTCAGGCTGGAACGTGCAAAAGTCGACGAAGCGCATGCTGCTGAGGAGCTCGCTTGGGAGTTGGATAGTTCAGCTACCCGGTCTCCAGTAGAAACCACGGTAACGGGACGACTTAGCGGAGACGGGTTGATAGATTCGACTGTGGCAATGCAGTAGGCATCCGAGTAGCGCTGTGTGGAGCTTCTCTGATGATAGCCTTTTCCAGTTGTTTATCCGTCCAAAGCAGTGTAGTTAACAATACTGCTGTGTACGGCGTGAGCGGTCTCTCTGAAAGCACGATGATTTTCAGGCAGTGAATAGTTATGAAACATTGCGTACTTGCCTGTGGGTGTTGTTTGGAAAACTTCGTTTCCAGCCAACGGTACAGGATTGAAACTGATGCGACTGGAAGAATTCACTGTTGATTTTTCTGCACTGGGTAGAAAGGGGTTTTCCGAAATGCTATGAATTATTATGGAGAAGCTTCTAATAAAAAAGTTTTCCAAACAACAACTTTGACATATTTTTTATAATTCTTACTATTTGCATTCAAAAATACAATTTTCTTTTTGAATATGATTCTAAACGCCATTTTAAATCGAAATGCTCTTAACAAAAATTTTCTAAAATGTAGCAGTTCTCGAGATATTTTAACTTTTGTTTTAACAACACAATTATTTTGTTTTATTACGACCTTTTCATAAGTTAGTCGCGTTTCTCCATAAAAAATAATAGGTTTTTCAAAAGGCCCGTAAACTTTCCTGCAACTTTCTTTTAGACATGAAGGCGATATTGTAAACCATTTGAAAGTTACATGAAAGCAACCAAAATATATTTCAACCATAGGGTCTGATGATTAAACTATATAACACTCATACGTAATGTATAAGTCATCATTCACTCAAACAAGACATGAGATTAATAGTGTTCGAATCACTACATTGCATAGCATGGAATGGAGAGTTCTGATGTTTTTTACATCACCTTTTATATCCCTATTGATTCAATTAAACATTTATAACACTCCTGATAACCAATTGTCTGAAGTAAGAGTTGCGTTTTCTGCAAACTGAGAACTTTAGAATTAATTTATCAAACGATAAATCTATTATGAACTCTCGGCAGCCGGCTTCCCAGTGTAATTAACACATGATAATACTCGCTGTAATTGCATACATCGTATCATTTAGCAAGGTGAATCCAGATCTGCGTCATTTTTCATCCCATCCTACAAACAAAAACTCCTACCTGTGATAAACGTGAAGATGCAGTAATCTTCATAGCTACGTAAGTTATAAAAACCTTGTTTGCATTTCAAAGTATAGAACTCTCGAAACTTAAACATTGAAACTACTCCCATGTTCGTTCTCTGAACGATTTCGCCTGTTCTAGTCAATCGAAATACACCAGACTGTCGTTTCAAGTAAAGTGATATCATAATAGAATCAAAAAGTTATTAAAAAGACCTTAAAACACGATGAAAGCTTTCCACTAAACATCCCAAAAAACACCGATGCTAATACCATTGTGATTACCCACAAATTTTTGCGAGCGTTATTCTCTACCTAACAGCTAATCGGTCCATGCATTGACCCCGTGCACCACTAAAAGAGCAAACATGTTCTTTTCAATCAAAAAACTTCTGGCTCACTCATCCAACCGCACCGTCCATGTGAAGTGGCAAGTGCTTAAAATAGTTTTTTATTTAATTCAATCTATTCCGCAACCACTCACTGATTAAGTGATAAGTGTAGGTTTTAACGACCCTTCTCCCCCGTATCACCAGAACCACCGAATGCAGTTCCCGGTGAGACTTCTTGATTTTTTTTTCTCAGCCAAAACATGCGATAAGCTGCGGCTACAGTGACTAACTACACCACACCGTAAGCCAGGAGGGCATCGGTCCGGTTTGGAATTCATTAACTAGAAGGGCGCAAAACTAATATATATGCTTATGTAATTTATGCGCTGCACTGGAGAACAGCGCCTTGCATGAGTACAGTTTTGAAACCTGTGAAGGACCCCGCGATGGTCCTCTCTGCGGGTAGAGAGAGATTGATGTGCGATAAACGGTCAGCCCGCCACCAGCGCTGCCGCCGCCACCGTTCGGTGAAGTATGCGTGCTGGGTGAGGGATTGTTTCGCGTGTCGGTTGCTGAAAGTTGTTTGGTGCTACTGGCGATAATGATTTCCACGGGCTGCATGTAAACGATGGAGGGGGGGGGCTTGGTCGCTTTCTAGAATACAAAGTAGGTAACAATTTATCCCCGTACTTAGCAGTGGATGACTTTTATGAGGGTCCGAGCACTGTATCGCTTGTTTGGTGCGGTAATCGAGGAGTTACAAGCAATTTATTAAAACAAATGACGTCCCCCGCGACAGGTAATAATTACTGCGGGAAGCAGTGAACGATATGGACTAGAGGTATAAAGTTTTCAAACGTGAGAGTGTCCAGCAGTGCTGTGAATATAAGCAGCTGTCTTCTGGTTGTTCTGAAGTTAGGAAAATGTCAGAGAGAAAATGATAGGTGTATACCAATTATAATTGAAGCGAACGCCTGGTCTTTTTTAGATCATTAATATCTCCATCAGCCGGGCTATGTCTAACTTTTCAGATAATGTCGCTATCTTAATTATTCCCTTTATTCATGCTCGTTCAAAGTCAATACCCTCTGACACATTCAATTTCGTTTCTACGTGCCGTTCCCGGTCAGCTTAATGAAAAGCTCGTATCAAATCGCATGCGAGAAGTATTTTGCGATACATTTTCGTGTCCAACACGAGCCTTGTGTATCATTTGTTTCCACTCGTTTTTATCACCATTCGGAGACAATGTCTTCGCAACAGAATGTGCAACTTGTTGTGTGAAAAAGTTTTAACATCATCATCACCTTACCACATCATTTGGGTGGAGTTTTGGTTCTTTTTTTTCCTGGCTTGCCTCGGGCACATTGCCGTGTCGTCGAGACGCTGCTACACAGTGTCGGCAGTTTATAGTATGTACATATACACATCCTGGCATAGATGCAACTTTCTGTTCGGCTGCGGTTTTACGGGAAATGGTACCTGGCTTTGTTCTACGGTAACGAAGAAGGTCAGAACGAATTGTATATTATAATGGCGAAAAGTTTTCTTTTTTGTTTCTAAAGAAAATGCATTTTTCGGCTACAGCGGAGTCTCATGCTTCATGTGCATAGTGGGTTCGACCGACACGTAAGAAAAAGTTTATTCTTCTAGTTTTGCATAACAATGCAGAAATCTTTTACTAAGACTAGTTTCATTAGAGAATTCGCGTCGTGTCAAAGTGTTGCGAATTACCTTGGGTGGCGGGACAATGGTGGTTCAACACCTCAAACTTAATCCGCTTTTCCTAATATGAATGTTTTTAAATTTTTTTTGAGAACTTAAATTGAATATAAAAACTTCAAGGGGCAGCCCTATGGGGTTGCACGAACTGTAGACGTAGGACTATACTACTCAATGTAAAATATGTATTTTCTTAGTACATTTAGAACAATAATAAATCAAATATATTTCTTACGCATAGTTTAAGCACAACCAATTCACATCGAATGCTGCATATTGAACCAAACCTTTTTGGTTATCAGGTGCTTTCATTTGTAGCAGGTGATCGAATTCGATTAAACTTATTTGAGAAGATCTGAAGAAAGAAGACAGAAAACCGTGACCGAACTAATAACTGGAGCTAAATCTTTATAGCACAAGATCAGCTTCGAAAAATTGTAAAAACTTTTCGATTGTATGTGGTAAAAAACACCCGGACCGGTGAAGAAAAATCAAATTTTAGACAATATAATCAAAGCTCATGTATAGACCGAGCTTTCATGTTATATTTTGCCATTATTGTAACTTTCCTAAAGAACGCATACAAATGAAGTGAATTTTATATATGGACTTAGATGCGTTTTTGCAACGGTTTTTCTAGTGACAGAGTATTCATTCATAAATAGGCTTTGTAGTATATATCTGTTAGCAGAATCAAAAGAGAATTGGATGAAAGGAAATGAAGCACGCGAAGTGGAAATGAAATTTGTTGCCAAGAAAGTTTTCGTCTTTGCGCAATGAAAGCACAGATTGCTATCATGCAGCCGCTTACAAACAGGGATGCCATATTGAAATCTGTGTTTCGGTTAAAAAAATCTTTTTACCATCTATGATAACTAAAACAGGAAAAAAATCTGTGATAAATTTCCGATTATAATATTCCCAAAGATCTGTGAAATTTTCATCAAAATGCCAAAAATCCGCCATCTGTGAATTCTGTGATCAAAAATTGTGAAAAAAAATCTGCGACATAACAGAAAAAACTGTGAATATGGTAACCCTGCAGTTAGATATAGGGAAACTGTGGGTAAAATGAACAGGGAGGGGGCGGTAAAATTAACAGATAGCCAAATCAAATCAATGTTTGTTAAATTTAGAACAAAGTTCACGGAAACGTGACCTGTCAAGTATTCAAAGGACATTGAAATTATTTCTTTTGATAAAAAGCTGTCAAATGTAAAATAAATATGATAAAAACCAAAATCGGCATCCATGTTTACCACTGATGTTAAATTCGGCATGTAGAATATAAGGTCTTTTGAGGTCAATTTTTAATTTTATTCTGAAAATAGTGTTACATCATAGTAACCTCTTGCAGATACTTCACTTGCAATAAGTGGGGTTTAGGGCAAAATGGCTTAATCGGAACAACTTTTTGAAAATAAAATGTCTTAGGGGGTAAAATGAACAGGTTGTAACGCTAACTTCAAGTTACTATATCTTCACTGCTCTCCACCAGATCCTTAAAGTGGAAACACCCATGGATAACCCCAAGTTTATAGATGTGTTTCGATGCCACAGGATTGTAAATTGGTTAATATTACGTCATGAAAATTCAATTTTTCAATTCAATACAAAAGAAAGCATAGTGTTTGAACGGACAAGCTCAGTCGCGTGTTAGACGGCCTTGGGTAGCGTACTGCCACAGCCAGTGTGACAGACTTCTAGTTGAGCTACACTGGCTGTGAAAACACACAGCGCAGTGATCTGCTTCGTCTTCCGTTCAACAGGCAACTGAGCGTGTCCGGTCAAATCCGTTCTTTAAATAGTCAATGATGACGTCATTCATAGAAGCGTAGCGCGCTAGGTACACAAATCTGTTGTGCCGGACTTGGGAAGCGCTACCTTCTGTGTGTAAATGCGCGATATTTTGACTAGATTGAACATTATTTAAATTTTTAATGCCATGATATCAGAAATCTTTGGGTTTATCTATTGGAATCTATTCTTTGAAGTATTTCGGGGCAATATGTACAAAAAATTTGAAAATTTATCGTAAGATGGCTGAATTATATGCGTTTAAAATTGAACCACTTTTCGTTACATACCATTTTTGTAGAATTTGCAAAGTGCACCCCCTATCGAAAACAAAGACGTAGTCCTACGTCAAAATAATTATTTCCAGTTCGATGTCATGATTTTGATCATCTCATTACTGATTAATAAAAGTGAATCTACAATTGATATTACCACACTCGTACTTTGAAACTTCACTGAATAAATAAAAGGGCGCCATAAGAAAAATAAAAATCGAAAGAACTTTTCAAGTGATCTAGAATACGTTGAAACTCTTGCCAAATACAACATTTCCAGAAAAGTTAGACATCAAATAATCCATTTTTCTCGTGAATAAGTGAACCTGCTTCCAGCCAGCAACGACTCTGATCGATTTCGAACAATTACCTGACCGTGGATTTTATTCGTGTGGATTGCGCAACACAAATGAATAGATTTTGTAACGTTATTTTATATCGGCCATTTAATTTAAAATCTCACCTGTGCGAAATATGGATCGCTTTTTTTTATTCCTTCGGTGTTAATGAGCCGGTGTATCAGTACAACATATTTTAAAATACAGAATATAGTTGGTGGTGTGAGGGTCCTGTCGTGTATCCAGATGGTGCATCCGCTTGTCGAATCGTCCGTTTTTCTTCCTGGTAGGTGTGGTAGCAACCGGTAGTCCATGACTCTTGTTGGTGATCCATGATACTTTGTGGTCACTGTGATAGATCCTTGTGGGTGGACAAGCGCAATTTCTTCATGCGCGCCGACGTCGAATCTCGTTACAGGTGGTGTATCTGCAACGAGGAAATCCCAGTTCTCGTTACAGTCAAAATGTCTGTAACGAGAACTGGGGAGATGGGGTACTGATGTAGATATCTGCTGATGAAGTATGGTACATTGCTAAGTAGAACTAGTATAAGAAAAAAACATTATTCAAATTAATCGATTTGAGAAAGAGGTATATGGGGTACAGAATTCCAAGGTCTTGAGTTGCCAGGTCGTCCCGGATCGGCATGTCGGGTGGCTTTCCGTGTGCTTGTAATACTTCATTAAGTTTTGCTCTGGCTTCCCGATGATCAGAATCTGGCTCTGAGCACGACCAAACGATGTGGTCAATGTCTTGGTAACCTTTACCACAATTACACAGGGCACTGTCGGCAAGCCCTATACGTGATTGCTGAGCATTACCGTTGTAGTGATTTGACATTAGTCTTGATGCGAAGCGAATGAAGTCCCTTGACAAATCAAAACTCTTAAACCAAGGTTTAGTTGAAACCTTTGTGATAATAGAGTGCAACCACCGACCTTTATCGCCCGTTGTCCATCTCGTTTGCCAGGCAGCGAGGGCCTTTTGCCGAGGAACACTGAAATATTCGCTATACGTGATAGGCCTTTCGAGGACACTGCCTTCGGTGGCACCTTTTTAGCGAGTTCGTCTGCTTTTTCATTGCCCCGTATTGAGCAATGGGCCGGGACCCACATAAATGTCACATGGAATGACTGGTCGAGCAAAGCACGAAGAGTCCTTTGTATTTCCAACAGGAAATGCGAAGGGTACTTGGCCGGTTTCATTGATTGAAGAGCTTCAATAGAGCTGAGGCTGTCCGAAAAAATAAAGTATTTGGCAGAAGACAGAACCTCTACTAGACCAAGAGCACAATGTATTGCTGCCAGCTCTGCAACATACACGCTACATGGCTCGTTTAATTTGCGAAAAACACTATGATTCACGTTGAATACTCCGAAACCAGTCGATCCATCAATACTTGATTCATCGGTGTAGAATTGTTTGTCTTGATCGATATGATTAGTTAGCCGAAGAAATGGCTGGTATAATCGACGATCGCAGGTGGTCAGGAATATCTTGTAGGTATAAGATGTTTCATGGTTAGATCAAAAGTAATCTGTGAGTTGTTAGACTGCTGTTGGATATTTTCAGTAGAGTTTAATGTTGATGGACAGGTAGCGTTAAGTAGTCATAATAGGGAGACATGCGCTTTGAATGCACTTCTAAGCTGTGCAGCACTTCGAAATTGTTGATTGCGAGCGGATTCATTACTTCACTACGTATCAGAAAACGGAGTGAAAGCTCATAGAACCGTTCAGAAAGAGGAAGCACTCACCTATCAGCTATCACCTCAAGGCTCATCGTGTGAGTAGAATGCATGCAGCCAAGGGGTACATGTAAACACCGATACTGAATTCTTTCTAACTGCTGAATGTGCGTTTTGGCAGCGGGTCTGAAACAGAAGCTTCCATACTCAATAACCGATAAGATAGTTGTTTTATACAATCTGATCAAATCGAGAGGGTGGCCACCCCACCAAGTTCCAGTAATCGAACGAAGAAAATTTACTCGCTGCTGGCATTTTTGCTTCAAGTAATAAATATGTTTACCCCATGTGCCTTTGGAATCGAAAAAGATTCCTAGGTACTTGAAAAACATCGAATGGGTAATTGGTTTGCCACCTAATAGAAGCTGAAATTTAGCGGGATCGTGTTTTTTTGAGAAAATAACCATCTCTGTCTTTTCTGCCGAAAATTCAATGCCCAGCTCGACAGCCCAGACAGATAAATTGTCGAGGGTGTCTTGCAGAGGCTTTTGCATATCTCTGCCGTTTGTGCATACTACCGACACTACGCCATCGTCTGCAAGCTGCCTCAATGTACCATTACCTGTCAAGCAATCATCAATACTGCTGACATAAATATTATACAGAAGTGGGCTAAGACATGAACCTTGGGGGAGACCCGAGTAACTAACTCTCAACGTCGACGAAGAACCATGCGCGAAATTCATGTGTTTTTCACGCAATAAGTTGGTTAAGAAGTTGTTCAACTTGGGTGAAAGACCATTTCGATGAAGCTTCTCTGACAGGACTTCGATGGATACTGAATCAAACGCTCCTGTAATGTCCAGAAAAACTGAGGTCATTTGTTGACGTTTGGCGAAGGCGATATCCATCTCCGTCGCAAGCAGCGCCAGACAATCATTTGTTCCTTTGCCTTTCCTAAATCCTGTGTTTCCGAAAGCAACTGATTTGTTTCGGCCCAGTTATCGAGACGCCGAAGAATCATTTTCTCTAACAACTTTCGTATGCAGGATAGCACAGAAATTGGTCGATACGAATGATGGTCCGATGCTGGTTTACCAGGCTTCTGAATGGCGACGACTTTAACTTGTCTCCACTCATGCGGAACAATGTTTTGTTCCAGGAAACAGTTGAATAAGGTTAACAAACGTTTCTTTGCTGAGTCCGGCAAGTTTTTAAGGAAGGCAAACTTGATCTTATCCGGCCTCGGAGCATTATTGTTGCACGATAGTAGAGCTATTGAAAAATCGACCATCGAGAACGAGAGCTCGGGATCATTTGAGGTGTCCCGGAAGAATTCTTGTGAGGGGACCGAATCAGGACATATCTTCCTCGCAAAGTCGAAAATCCAACGATCTGAGTACCCAACATTCTCATTTGTCGTTGACCGATTACGCATGTTCCTGGCTGTCTTCCAAAGAGTACTCATTGATATCTCTTTTGACAAACCTTCTACAAAATGGCGCCAATATCCTCTCTTTTTTGCTTTATTGAGGCTTTTTAGTCTGCGCTCAAGTGAGATGTATTCGATATGCAATTCCTGCTTGCCTTCTCGTCGCCAACTGCAGTATGCATCCGACTTTTTCATACAATTCCATTCTTTGTCCCACCATCGATTTGAGGGATGTGCTTGAAAAGTGCTTTTAGAGAAATGCTTGGTTTGAGCTTTAACTGCACTGTCGTAGAATAGGCTGACGAGGAAGTTATACTCATCTAACGATTGCAGCACTTCCGTAGACTCAATTAACCTCGCAGCTGTTTCCGCATATTTCTTCCAGTCAATATTTCGCGTAAGATCATATGAAATATCTACTGGCTCCACTGGACTAGGTCCATTGAAAATAGAAATAGCAATCGGCAAATGGTCGCTACCGTGAGGGTCTTAGATGACATTCCAAGTACAATCGAGCGACAATGAGTTCGAGCACAGAGAGAGAGAGATCCAACCTGCTTTCTCGAGCTGGAGGGGCTGGGACTCTTGTGGCTTCCTTAGTATTGAGGATCACACAGGTCAGAAATGAGAGAGGCCCGATTATCATCGTACGACTCCCCCCAAGCGAGACCATGTGAGTTGAAGTCCCCCAATATCAAACGGAACGCAGGGAGAACCTCAATTATACCTTTGAGCTGCTGGAAGTTTAACGAAGCTCTTGGTGGGATATAAACTGATGTAACGCACAGGTCTCGTCCTTTGATCTGTATTTGACAGGCCACCACTTCGGTACCTGTGAAGGCAGGAGGGTTGACTCTGTAAAAGGAGTAACATTTTCGTATTCCCAAAAGCACTCTTCCATGATGATCGGCTCTGTCTAGTCTAATGATATTAAACGCACGAAAACTCAAAGTTTGCTCGGGCCGAAGCCATGTTTCAGAAATTGCAAAAACGTCACAATGTGTGTGGTGCAGAAGTTGTTTGAATGTGTCTAATTTTGGAATGAGGCTCCTACTGTTCCATTGTATAATGACGGTATCCTTAATACTGTTCGACGTATTAGCCATCGAAACTGTTTAGTGAAGATAAGAGGGGCCATTTAGCGACTAGTTGCTTAGCTAACTCGCTAGTTGGGATCCATGCAGAGATACTACTCTTGAATTGCGCAGGAATTTCAAAAACGTTGAGAATCCATTCCATAATTGTTTTAAAGGAGATCAGACCTGTTCCAGTCTTATTCTCTTGCTGTGGTCCAGTGCTGCGATCTTTCTTTTTAATTGGGTGACTCGGAAAGTCCTTGCCTTGAATTTGAAAACCAGGGGCTACTAGTTTATTGGTCGATGGTTTCTTTGAGGTAGCTAACTTGGTCAGTACCGTCCCTTTTTTACGTGGGAGTTTCTGGGACGAGGCAGCACTTCCTTTTGGCTCCAAGAATAGGTACGTAATCAGTGTCCCCTTCTGAGCTACTACCATCATCTTCAGATAAATCAGAAAAAGTGTTATTCAATTGTATGTGATTCGGATTCGATGCTTTCAGAATTTCCGCAAAAGTGCGTTTGGATCGCTCTTTCGTGGAACGCTTAAGCTTATCTGATCGCAGTTTGTATATCGGACAATTACGTTCCGTGTGAGGAACACCACCGCAAAGAAGGCATTTTTCCTGCGGTCCTGCGGACCGGAAGTCGAAACTTGTCCAATAGTACGTAGTTCGGTAGGGCAGAACCTTCGAATGTTATTCGAAATGATTTCGAAGGGGTTATCATTTTGAGACTCCCTGTGCCTGATACTGTGTTAAGCTGTTTCACTTCAAGTATCTTGACCTTCGGCAGGTTTTAGGCTGCTTTGAATATGCCCAAGCCGTTCCTTAGTTCAGCGACCGTTAGGGACTCTTCGGTGATTACACCGTCTACCTCTGCGATGTTCGCCGGAATGTAAACGCGATATTCTAAATTAAATCGAGCATCATTCACGACAGCGTTGGCCTGTTTCCGGTCTGAGAGAACTACGCGAAGTTTATTGGCATTAACCTTGACTATTTCGCATACGCTTGAAAAATTAGCAGTAAGACCCTTACTAATTTGCGACACCCTCAAGGGTTTGCCTCTGGGCCGGAAATAAACCACGAATCTGTCGCCTGGACGGTCGTTGTATTGCCGAACACGCGGAATAATAATATTGGGGAAGACATTTTGATTATTGGCTGCACCAGTACCAGTACCAGAACCCGTAGCAGGACCCGTACCAGAACCTAGACTAGAACCCAGTGGGACCAGGGAAGGAAGTGGGAAAGAGGAATTCTTGTTGGAGTTTAGAGTTTTCGGAATTGCACCGGTTGAGTGATTCAAGGGAGTAACGTTGTGATCCATGTCGTCCTCGTCAGACATTGGGACGCAGGAATCACCGTCACCAAAGAAAATTATAGCAAAAACGAAATAAATAAATATAAAGGTACAGAAATAATGAGATAAATTTAAAAAAGAAAAACTTAACTGTTCTGCTTCCTACTGGAGCGCCTGCTGAATGGCGCGAACAGCTAGCACCAACGCTTTTCAATCACCCCACGTAGCAGACCTACGAAGACACCGCCGCTACGGCGATGGATGAGTGCCGAAAAATACCACCACTACTACGCTGCCACCGAAATCACCTTCACTACGACGACCGATGAGAGCCAAAATACACCACTTCAGGGTGGACCGAGCCGTCGCCACCCACCGCACCGTCGCTTGTATGTATCCGTATGCGTCGAACGATATAGCACAAAGTTTAATCCACTGTCGCCTAAGCACTGCCGCTGATGGGAAGCAAAGTCGCCTTCGCTGCCCACCTCCCACAGAGATAAACTACACCACCACTACTGTACACTGTACTACCTAATCGGCGCGATACAACCACGCGCACTAATCGCGCGGGAAAAAAACCGAGTCAGTGCAAACACCACCACCGCTCAAACCGTCCCGATAGGGCAAATTATCACAAGCCAACTCACAGCGAGCGAACGAAGACAGAAAACACATCTGTATCGTCCGAAGTCTACCGAAGGAATGGTATGGAGCGCTTGTTTAAATAGAAAATGTGTATAGCCATTTATAAAGTTTACCTTATTCAGTTTCAACATGTGCGAAACGCGTTACTGATACAATTCATAAATCGTCCCACACTAGATGAATTTATCAACAAGAACAACCTGAAAAACCTTTATGGAATGAGATAAAATTAAGGCTTTCCCTCCATACAGAGCATAAAGCTACATGACCTTACCTGACAATGCCATCAACCCTCCCATGAGGGTTTTGAATTACTTTCAAAAATTTATTAACTTTCTGTTCAGGATAAAAAATATACTGTAAACCGTTTTGTCACATAAAATGTCATTTGAGTTCGGTCACTCTAGAAACAAGTAAAAAAAAGAAACCAAGGACGAAACTTTGCGGGGTGGCTGGAATAGGTATGTATGTCAAGTTGGACGGCTTCTCTGATGGATCGGTTCACGTTTCGACAAGCTTCGATAGTAGCAACAGTAGTGAGCAGACAGCAGATGTCGGTCAGCGTGCTAGCAACGGCAGCTAAGGAGGAAAAACGCGAAGTTGGAGAAAATCGGGATATCGTTGTCTAGAGAAATTTTACCGCTGATGATTATTCCCAGTGTACGCAGTGTACATGAACATCGACAAGTTTGCACCCGTGTACAAAATTTCGTGTACGCGTTCAACCTCAAACATGCTTTGCCTTTGTGTACAGGTTCGCAACGAAAACCGAACCCAAGCGAACGATGTACAAACTTAGGTTTAAACACCGTGTACGTACACCGTGTGCGTACATAAGAAAGGAACACACAAAACAGAATGAGTCAATGCTAGTGATGATGAGTGAGAGAAAGCGAAAACTAGTATCAAGAACCTGCGTGTACGAACACCGCGTACGCACATGAGGTTCGGTTGTGCAGACGAACATGTGCTCGTGTTTTGGTACGCATTAGCGCGTTCGAGTTTGCACACGAAATGAGGGTGTAGATTGAGCACAGAACTAGAGCGAACATGGTGTTCGATGTTCATTTGGGAAGACTGATTATTCCGTTGGAGTGACAGTAAAATAGATCACGAAAATGGGCATCGGTATAGGGTGAAATACCGCCGCCGAGAAGTTCTCAGCACCAGCTAGCAGATAAATAGGAACAACTAGCACCAAGAACGATAAGAAGCCCGGCGAAGGTGGTTGTAAACAGATGTAAATTCTTATGGTCGACACCTCCGGATCGGTTCATGTCCCAACAGGTGACGATGTTTGCAGCAGACCTGAACAGGTCAGATATATCGCAAAGCTTGGTCAGCAAGTAAGGAAAAGTAACTATGGATAAAAACATTACGATTAACACAAAACAAAATAAGCAAGAACACAATCCCTACTAAAGCTTTACTTAACGATTGCCCCGGATGGATGAGGATTGCGAGATACAAGAGGTTTCGGTTCAGTCGGTTGGCTTAGCAACTACTACAAACCAGTCCGAATTCACTACGAGGATCGGTTCACGTTTCGACAAGCTTCGATATTAGCAACAGTAGTGAGCAAACAACAGATGTTGGTCAGCGTGCTAGCAACTAAGGCAGCTAAGGAGGAAAAACGCGAAGTTGGAGAAAATCGGGATATCGTTGTCTAGAGAGTGGCAGCGCACAGTGGTCGGAAATGTCAAAAATGTGAACTTAATTCACTAGAAGCCAAACCATCGAATATATTCAAAGTGTGTCTTTGGAAGTATTGTTCATATGAATATTCCCCACAATCTGATGAAAAATAAATTAAGGCATGGTTTACTACGATCAAACCAAAAAAATTACTTTTTATACTGACGACTTCTTCTTCGACAAAGTTCTAGATATGCTTATGAAGAATTTTGTTGAAAAACTTAAACTTGTAGGTCATCGATTTATAAAGCGTTTTCTAAGGCAACCCCCTTAAATTTAGTTTTTTTAAATAACTTTTTTCACTGTGACTTTTCGTGGAAAAGATGTTCCAGACAAATGTTGAGGTATTAAAACCACATAATATTGTTAAAGACTCCATGTAAAAATATTAGTGAAGACTGCATGTAAAAATTTTATCTGAAATCGGCGGCGCAGCGCACACCTCTTGTAAAAATACTCATTCGTTTTAGAGTTATTGAAGAATTTTGAATTTTTTTACACCAAGTTCAACGTGGACGAGCAGGCACTATTTTCAATGTCCAGACTACGCATAATAAAGATAAGAAAGTTTCATGCATGGCACTTTAGAACCCTATGAATGGGATAAGCTCACTTTGTAAAGTTTTTTTTGCTTTTTGCATATAAAAATCTACGAAAAATGTTTTTCTCGGTTTTCTCGTAAAAATTTGTAATAGAAAAAATGTTAAAATCTTCAATAACTTTGAAAAGAAAGAGTATTTTTACTTACAGTCTTCAACAATATTATGTGGTTTTAATGCCTTCTCATTTGTTTGGAACGTGGCTTGTACGAAAAATCACAGTGGAAAAAGTTCTATTAAAAAACTTAAGGGTGTTGCCATAGAAAACGCTTTATTAATCGATAACTTTAAGTCCTAAAAGTTCAAGTTGTTTAACGAAATTCTTCAATACGACCATTTCATAAACTTTGTCGAAGACAAAAACTTTCTGTTCGTCAATATAAAAAGTTAATTTTGGAAGGATTTTCAGGATCGTGTTCACTGGAAAACAGACAGAGAAAGAATGACCGGAATGGTGAGAATGAAGAAACAGTGAAAATTCACCTTTTAATTGGAAACACTGAGAAACGATATGTTCTCAAGCAGGAATCGAACCTGCGATCTCCCAGTCTCTAGTTGGGTGCGTTAACCACCATCCGCCATCGAGGAACTGAGATGATGCCATCACATATTCCCGACAGTATCGTGATCACCGGTACAGCCTCTGATTCTTACTAATTGTCCTATCGACCCCCAATGTCTCCTATAAGCAGATCGTAACCCTTTCCACTCCTCGATCGGGCCAGATCTCTCTCGTTTTCTATTTTTAGGTCCAGTGGACAGCGCTCAGGCTTGAGATATTTATTATCACTGTTTGCCGCCTTAGCTAGTTCAGTCACCGCCAGACTTTGGTAGTGGATAGAGCTATGGAGGGGCATTTTTTTAGTTTGATCGTAGTAAACCAGGCCTAATTTTAATTTTTATCAGGTTGTGGGGAATATTGTAACGAACAATTCGTCCCTGTGAATATATTCGATGGTTTGGCCTCTAGTGAATTAAGTTCACGTTTTTGGGGTCTCCTACCACTATGCAGCGGTGTCTTTTGATGACTTCTTCTCGATAATAAACATTTACCCAATTGGTTGAGCTGAGTAGTCACAAGACTAGGTCCAGGTCTCTGAAAAATTTTTCAAAGCTTGAGATTTTCTGTACGTTTGTATTAAAATAAACGTTAAAAAATCAATCCTGGGACCTGGTACATTCCATAAGAATTCCACACCGCGAATATTCAATATTATATGAAAAGACCGTATTTGGCCTAAACTTCACTTCTCGCTTCTGCGACCCACTCAATTCGATAGTGAAAGTAAGACATATTGGCTTAAAAAGCACGATTTACTTAACTTTAATAAGCTTAATAAGCGGAAGAATTAGTATTTCATCTTCCTCTCATCAGTAACTGGCACTGATTTAGCGATAGATAATGTAAGATATTGTGCCCATCATGCACAGAATGGTTTAAACTCACATTTCCGCATCAAAAATTAGTCAAGTAGTTTCCAGAACGAGAAACCATTTGTCGGGACCAAACTTGGGCCATTTTTTTGCTTGAATTCATCTGATAAGAGCACGTTGTAAATCATCACTGCACTACACACAGACTTTTTTACGCGGTTTTTTTTGCTCGGTTTTTTACGAGGTTTTTTTACCAAGATTTTCCAATTAACGCGGTTTTTTTACGCGGATTTTCCAATTAACGCGGTTTTTGCAAAAATATTCTAAGTCCTTTTGAATGCAAAAGACTTAGAAGATTTTCGGAAAGATGGAAGAGACGGGTCTGGAAGATTCCTTATGGCCCGCACCCCAACAATATGGGTATTTTCGGAATGGTCTTGAAGAGTAGGTGCCAGAAATTGATTTTTGACGCCATTCTGAAATCAAAGATGGCGACTCCGGTTTAGTAAAATCGCTATAACCCATGCAATATGGGTATTGTCGGAATGGTCTTGAAGAGTAGTAGACAAAGATCGACGCTATTTTGAATTCCAAGATGGCGACTTCTGGGTTAGCCACATTCACTATAACCCAGTCAATATGAGTGTTTTTGGAATGATCTTAACGAGTAGGTTCCAAAAATTGATTTTTTAAGCCATTTTTTAATCCAAGATGGGGATTTCCGATTTTGCGAAATTCAGTATAACCCAATCAATTTTGGTATTTTTGGAAGTTGAAGTTGTAGTACAAATAGTTTTAATTAAACAGTTGAATTTACTTAAATTTAAGCAATATGTTTAATTTGAATAAATTCAAACCCCCAACTCACACCACATACGTCTCTTTCTTCTCTCTCTTCCATTCTCACCGCACTTTCCTGGATGAACACATAAAAATATTTTGCATTTTGCTGGTTTATGATTAGATCTTATATATGAGGGTGATTAAGACGATTGCCCAAATTTTTCATGCGAGAATTTCGGTAAACCGGAAGTCGCCATCTTTGATTTCAAAATGACATCAAAAATCAATTTCTGGCACCTACTCCTCAATACCATTCCGAAAATACCCATATTGTTGGGGTGCGGGCCATAAGGAATCTTCCAGACCCGTCTCTTCCATCTTTCCGAAAATCTTCTAAGTCTTTTGCATTCAAAAGGACTTAGAATATTTTTTGCAAAAACCGTGTTAATTGCGAAATCCGCGCAAAAAAAAACTTCCAAAAATATTCTAAGTCTTTTACTGAGAGTTTTTTTTGCGCGGATTTTCGAATCAACGCGGTTTTTTTACGCGGATTTTCCAATTAACGCGGTTAATAAATAATCAGACATCCCTAGCCGTGACTGTCAAGATAACAGCAGCGATGATAGTATGAACGAAAACTACGATGATAGAAGCAGACAGGATGAGCGTCAGGCGTTGTCAGGTGACGCTGAGAATGCTCCACAGTTACAGAAAAGAATGGTAACGGCACACAGCAATCCTAGGCCGGACAAAATTTTAAAAAAGTTATGTTTCAATTATTGATTTTGTTAATTTTTTTCTAAGCTTCTCATGTATTGAGTGACATATTTTCAAAATGTTTTGATCATTGGATGAGAACACGATTTTAAAAAAAATGAAGCATGGTTTTTTTAGTGTTTCAAAATCTCCTCGTCAGTAACTGAAACCAACTTAATGCCAGTTAGATAAGTCCGAACCAGCACTAAATTGGCGCTGGTTCTACACAGCCACATTAGGCACCGTTTTAGGTTTTGTCCGACGTTTTGTTCGAAAACGCACCACTCTGCGACATGTGGCATGATTTAGGGTGTACCCCATTAGGCATACGAACGTTAGGCATAATAGACGGTAGGCTTAAATTATCATGTAGATAAATTAGTTAAAGGAACTCTTTCGACGATGATTGCATCCGCTGGTGAGTGTGTGAATGTTTGCATTTTTTTAATCTTGTAGAATTGTGCAAGGAAGTTGATCAAATTCTATCTTGTTGCAATTGTCCAAAAAAGAAAATAATTGCCTTGAAGAACAGCTCATGAATTGAAGAATGATGAAGTGTATTATTATTCATTTAACGGGAATCTAAATAATACTACTACTAATATATCCGTATACTGTCACTGAATGTTGAAATAAACAAGGTTCCGTGAAGCACATAACATAAAGTCCGCTTACGGGGGGGAGGGCAAGGATAAGGTAATTTTAGTAAAATAGGGCGCATTTAAAGAAATCGTTATAGCGATTCAGAGAGTGTTATTTCATTGCAAAATACTGAAAATTGCACAAGTGTTAGTAAATCTCCGGAAGGGCCCTTTCGAAAACTTGTTTTGTGGTGTACATCATAATTCAAAATCTATTACACAGTTGGACGAGCCCGGACATAAGTCCATATAATGGATGTAATGCGATATTCTCGCTAATATTTTTCTCGTATCAGCTGAGCTATCTGAGACATTTTTGCGAGGTTTTGGGTGATTTGAACGTAAAATAAATTTTTGACAGGTCAAACATTACATAGCTCAAGTGTTTTTTGCATAATTTGATCATAGGACCTACATCCGGTTATTTTTGTATTTCGAAGAAACGGTTGATTTTACGCACTGCATTACTTCACCAAAATTACCCATGTGATTAAATTACATAATAAAATCACCAAAAATAAGTGCCTAGTTGTTGTTGTTTAGATAACTGTTTGTCATGAACTTAAATTAAATTCGAACTTCTAATGCGATAACAACAACAACGCCCGTGAATGACCACCAACAAACTATACTCACTCGAAAACTTTTAATTTTCTCTTTAAAACGAATCTATGCTAGTTTTGCGAAAACTTGCGATAAGCAATCAAAATTAAAAAAAAACTGTGAATGAATACGTATGGTTATTACTGATATTAAATTTGAATAATCACTTTTAGAATAATGACACGAATACATGCCCAACTTTCAAATAGCCTTGATAGCATGATCTACGAGGGTTTCATCGATGATCGAGAGAGAGGATCCGAGTGGAAAGTATGGTTTTTTAGATGGTAAAGGTATTCAGAATGTTTAAAATTCAGTAAATATTTTCAACCTATTGAAATCACATTAAATGTTTCTGGAACTATTTCTTCCGCAGTAACTGTCAAATTGAGTGAACACAGTTGGGTTCTAGTCATTTGGTACAACTATTTTGATCAGAATTTTTATAGTCTTAAGGGTAAGCGATAATACCCAAGAGACGGCGCCGGTGGTTGAGTGGTAAGCGTGACCGCCACTCATTCCAATTTGCCTGGGTTCAATCCCAGCCGAGGTCGTTGAGATTTTTCTGAGGTGAAAAAATCTGTGGTCACGTCTTCCTTCGGAAGGGAAGTAAAGCCGTTGGTGTCCCCGGTCTATGAATTTGGTAGATCGATATCTAGTCCAGATAGTGAAGTCACCTCTCTGGCGTCGGTAAAGAAGAAGTGATCCAACTTCTATACTCTTACTAACAAAAATATCCTCCTCCTGTGATACTTGTTGAGTGCGCAGTAGTGTATACGGCCTCAAGCAAAAGCAAGTATGTCGAACTAACCATTCCTTCCCTTTCCTTCCGCGATCTACGTTCGGGCCTGGCCGGCGCCTGTATTGATCAATACTTTAGGATTACCAGGAGTTGCACATTGAAAGATGTTTCGTTACTCCCAAGCATAATTATCTACTTATTCTCTGTGCAACTTCAGCTAGTCCAGATCGATAACGGAGTAACAGCCAGGGGTGGTCGCACAAGCCAAGCTCAAGCTCAAGCTCTTAAGGGTAAGCGATAATACCCGAATAAAAAAGACCATTTTTAAGAGAACGATATTCGCGAAAAAGGGGGTTTTGATTAATTTTGATGTAAGATAAGCAACTTAAAAACAACACACCTGTGAAAAAAAAATCGTTAACCATCCTGTTGATTAGTGAATGTAATTATACATTCTACGCTCAAAACTTTTGTTTTCATATCAAGTAACCCATGAATTCAACGTTCCAAAATTAGTCGAATACTTCTTATTTGATCCGTAAAAATTAAATAATCATGTCTGAAGCACCATAAAGAGATGTAAGTCTATTGGTTTCAACATTGAATTATGGCACTACTCAGCTTTCCATAATTACTCTTGAAAAAATCATTACAAAAGACAAAATACTTTCCTTTGAGCCACCTTAATAAGTATATAAGTTAATTTCATATATTTTAATAACCAAAAAAAGAATTAAGCGTGCGAAAATTTCTTTAAAAAAAATATGAACCTTCGCAACAAAATAATTATTTTGAGTCACCCTAATGTGTAAAGAAGGTTTTAGTTTTTTTTAATACGTCTTATTATCAAATACGATTTAGCGCAAAAAAATTATTATACAAAAAATTTAAGAACAATTTCGATATAAAAAATAGAAAATATAAATGTTTGAGTTACCCTAATGAATAGTAAATGCTTAATTTTAATATGTTTTAATATCATCAGCATACCAAAATTACATAAAACTGTCCGATTTGAGCCGATACGGCCAAATTTTAACTTTATAGTCCACCGTTTGTTCTAAGCCGTGCCACTGTGCAATCGTTTTGAAATTTTGCACACTTTTTTCACAATATTTCTTAGGTAATTACTGGAGTTCTTCATTTTTTTCTCGATATTTAAATTTCACAACTAAAAGTGCCGATATTCGCAAAAAAAAAGAAAACGTGACCCCTTAAAATCACTATTTTTCATTTGTCATTTCTTACATTGATTTATCGTAAATACTTTGTGTGCAGCACTTTTAGAACTTTGAATGGCGCATATTTTTGTTGAAGTAACAAAGTGATTATCTGGTCCATTTGAAAAGTTATGAACGATTTTTGTTGAAAAATGCCCCATTTTTAAAAATTTATTATTTTTTTTACAGAAATAACGCTCCCGCAGAATTTTCACTAAAAACTAGAAAAGTTCCGATTTTTCAAATGAAGTTAAAAAATTGAAAATAAATTTGTAATCTTGGAAGATACAGAGCTTAAAAAACCATTTTTGCTTTGAAAATCGCCTGTAACTATGCAAACATAAGAGAAAGAAAGTTTATTGCTTCGGCAAAAATGTGCAAAAACAAAAGTTCTAAAAATCTCTAGAACAAAGTATTTGCGAGAAATAAACACATAAAAAGTTATTATTAGAAAACCAATATTTGAAGAGCCACCCTACCTTAAATATTGTAAAAATTATAACACATGAACCATTACAGATAGCCATACAGTTTCTTCAGAAAAGTTGCTTCAATTTGATTAATTTATAACTTTGTAAAACATTATGTAGCTGAATTTAACACATCTAAAAAGTTGATATTTGGAACACCCAAGCCGCAATGACCACCCCAATTCAACTAATATAAAAAAATCGGCAAGAAAGTTCTAAGAAAGTTCTCCGAAGATACTATATATCTAAAACCAACGGTTTGGGCGCAACTTTCTAAATACAGCTTTGGGACCATAGTGCATCGCTAGCCGCATACAGTCAACTGTCATCAATTATTCTGCAGGGCACAAAAAAGCAAGAAAACCAAAAATAAGAAGCCAGTTGTCTCGTCTTGTCTTAGGTTTCACCTCCCCTTAACACAGCAAAAGTAAGACCCACGATACTCCGTGCGTGACAGCCATATTTTTGCCAGCCATTCTATCTTCGGCACAGGGATACACCTTGACTTGAGGAATCCTGCTTTTAATCGTCTCTTACGACATAGGAGCAGGACTCAGTCGATCAATTATTGGCTAAAATAATTCAACCCGCCACACGGCTTCTAGACAGATTATGTCCGGAGAAAGATGATAGACTGTTATCAATCGGCTGGTGGAGCACAGCGAGATGAATTATATGAGTGTGTCGTATGTACCTACCCGCACGCTAAGTTGAGATCGACGGTGTGGTTACCAATCCGAGATAAAATTGCACGAATCTGTAGTAGCAGTGGATTGGATGGTTCTCATGGGAGGGATGTTGAAAAGTGTCACAGGAAAAATCCACATCTCTCAACATGCTTCATGTAGAAGCAGCGGGAGGCAACGTTCCTTTCGTGGAAGCACTAATCAATCTCTTGCAGAAATGCCAAGGAGAGCTATAACACCGGACACTAGGAATAGAAGAAAACATTTTCTGCTATGCCGAAATGCGATAGAAAGATGAGGAACGTTTTTTATGAGCTTTCTTGTAAAAACCAGAAGATTTCCCTTCAAAGAGATCCAAAAGTAAATCCTCATAGAAGTACTGGTTCAAAACCGAAATAAATGGCTTCTGGTCTCGAAAATTTAAGTTTAGCTAAAGAGTTCCTATTACTTGCAGAGACATTGAAAAAAGAATGAAATTGTTTTCTCTCGAACACCGATTTTTCAAATCTTTACTACTATCATCTGTCTATCGTGATTCCAATTGCTAACAATTAACCCTTTCATGACCAACTTTTTTCTAGTGCATGTAGGGTTTCAAAACATTTTTTTCTTGAAAACAGTGAGGTCAAGAAACTCGATAAACCTTTTTTCATAAAAGTAGGTCCTTCCCTCGCAGTGCTAGAAGCTGCTCAATTCTAACCTTTCAATGTTCACTACAATTCTCCTAGAATATTTACAAGAGTCTAACTACGTGGAAAACGTATCCAAAAATAGTCTAAATTGATAAGTTTTATCAGTTTTCACTAATATTGCAACATAACAAAGTTATATGAAAAATTCATTTTTCGTCGTCAACGTAAACTGTCCCTGGCAGCACTGCTCCATCGGAGTTCAATCAGACTAATTGCAATAACTTCAGTTCTAGAGCTGATCCTTGTAACTGTTAATACTCAAATGAAAGCCAATAGTCACATTTATTATCCTTACTTGTTTTTGTGAGGAAATCTTGCCTCAATCAAAAGTTATAGCTGCTTAAAAACGTTGTTGTCCACGAACAACATGGGCATGAATGGGTTAATGGCCTTGGGAAACAATCTTACGAAACGTTGATTGAAAGAACTGCTCGATTTCGAAATCTGAAAAATTCCACTCTATGGATTCCTGCGGAGTAGAAGTGTGAGTTTCTAGCTAGCTCTAGCTAGTTTCTAGCTACGCCGCAAATTAAGCTGTGACGAAACGATAACCCAGCACGAACAACCACAGACGGAGCTCCGTGGTGGAACAACAAGTGCTCAGACATGTACGCGGAAGAGTTCTCCGTGTATAACGCCGTTCAGAGCAATTAACCGATTAACCCCCGTATCTTCAGGATTTACGTCCCGTTTAAAAAGACAATGAAGAGCTTGAGAAACACCAAAAAAACGCAATTATTGGCACCGGTTCGTTGACCTATTAACTAGGGAAATATCGAAGTACTCTTTCGGAGGACGGCCCGATATATGCGTAACCGGGCGGTACCAATAAAAGCGTGAAACATTCAAACTTCTGGGTATCCATTGTTGCCAAAAAGGCCTATCCGTACAATGATCCATCACAGAAGACCTATATCGTCAGGATCCCTTACGATACCGTAAATGAATCACAGTTGTCGATGGTGAAATTCTGACTTGCTATCTTATCCTGCAATAATCAACTTGTTGAAGAATCAGCTTGACTCTGCGAAAATACAAGAAACAAAATGTGTGAGACGCTCCATTCTAACAAGCTTGCTGATATTGCGTAATTATGTGGCCGGATTTCTTTGCTAGAAGTAGAAAGTTCATTCTTTCATATCCTAAAGTTATACAGACGCCGTTTTTTTCTCTTGTTAAAGTTATCCTACAAAACACACCACGGCTGTACGTCTTGATCAACAACTGATATTCTTTTCGCCTATTCAAACTTTGTTTTCAACAATCGTGTTTCACCCTTCGCCGCTTTCCATGGGCTAGCACTCAGCAGCAGCAGTTCGATTGTTTACATGTGCCTTTTCGTGGTCACATTGCGTGTTCACTGGTCGCTCACTTTATGAGTTATTCTTCTGCCATTTCCGCGTCCCGTCGGTCAGCCTTGGCTGTTTACCTTTTTACGATTGACGATTTCGTGGAACGAATTTTGCACCGGGTTGGCGCAACTTAGCATTCGTAATAAGGCAAAAAATAATAGTAATTTTTACGACCTGTTCGTGATCGGGTGCCATTCATCCATCTAACATGTTTGGTGTTTTATTTTTCTCTTTATTTTCGTGCCATAATTTTCTTTGCAAATCAGATTCGGCGGCGCGGGATCTGGTTAGAATTGAAATTCCACTGTGTGGCGTAAATAAGTGTGGAAATCTCACTGACACCTCCCCGCTTGGTTATCGTGATTTATGTGTGGACCGGTGGGAGCTCCACGAGGAATGAAAGCTAGCACACCCGGACAGGTACAACGATTTACCTACGCTTCGTGTTGGTGGCTTTCGGAAAACCATGGGGTGGTGAAAAAATTGAATTAAAGCTCTGTGAAATGAAATGTGTTCAGGTGGAAAGCTGAACCCGAAAGGACCTGCTCACGCCACGGCGGCGGCGGCGGCGCACCGTTGATTTATGAAATCCGCTGACTGTAGCCGTCGTTGTCGCCACTGACTGTCGGATCCGATCGGATCGGAGCTGTCTGTCCGCCGCTGGACAGCGCTGGACGAAAAATGAAATATTGTCAACGGATAGATTCGTGACTCGCTGCTGGTAGAATGCCTGCGCCGAAACTGATGCATATTTCGAAATTATGACTGACATCTGGTTTTCAACGAGATTTTGCGGCTTTCGGGGTTTGGAATTTAGACTGTGATTGAATTAAATTGGACGTATCACAGCGGCCATAGAAGCTGGCACGGGCTCGTCTTTATTACGTTGATATTACTTGTTCCTAAATTAGGGCCGAAACTTTTCCAGCGCTTTCGCTGGGTGGTGGCCACCACAATAAACCGCAAGTATCCTGTTTATAGCCTCAATTGCAAGGGGTAGGGGAGAGGGGAGCACTGAGAGACTACTCACTTAATAAGCACTTGCAACCACAGTGAGCTGCATTCACATGTAGTTGGATAGCTCGTACTCTTGGTCGAACTAAAGGTTGGACTATTATTAAGTTCGTGAAAATAGCTATTCACTTCAGACGAGGAACTAACAACTCTCGTGCTATTTCCGTTGGCACTATAAAACCAGACCGTCTGGAAAAGAGGAAAAGTTTAAATTTAATTTAATGATACGGCCAGTCACTGGAGGGGATGACTAACAGAACTAGGCAGTTTGGTTAGTGGTTTCTAGCAATTAGATAGAGCAATAGGTAGTTAATGTTATTATACTTTTTATTAGTTAGTTTTTCAGGAAATTTAAAGGTATGACTATTGACCAGGTTCAGGATGCCAGAAAGTATTTACTATTTTTTTACGAGTGAGTTTTATGAAATTTGAAATTTATTGTTGTGCATATTTGAAAATGTTTGACAAGTTTTAATGTGAAAAATGTGTGTGTTTTAAAATCAAAACGAACGACGCTCGATAATTTCTTACTTTGAATTGATTCGTTAACCCTTAAAGGCGCAAAGCAATTTTTTTCAAATTTTCCGAAAATTGTCTCTCAGCATTAATACGTTACTCTGATAATTTTAAGATGGTTTTCGCAATGTTGTTTTAAAACAACATTGCGCATTTAAGGGTTAAGGTTGGCATTGAATTAGTGGAGAATGCTATAGCATTATCAACAAATATTGAGAATACTTGGATTGACGTGGAAAATTCATCAGAAAAAAATGGAATTGTTCGAACGTCGCCTTTTGATGCTTGATCAAATCAAAACAAAAATCATAATCACTGTCGCCAGAACAATTGAAGAAATTAGGAATATAATATGCAGCATTGCCAGTTACAACGGATTGATCGGGTTGCGAGGAAAATTAGATTGTGATTGGAAAAATTTATAAAAATTTCTTCGAAAGGTTTTCAGAATACCTCGCAGGAGGAAGGAAGGATATTGTAATGTTTGTAACCTGTTAGGGTAATAATTTAGCACAGGATGGAAACCAGTTTTTGCCTATTCAATCCGTAGAGTATATTGTTTATTGCAATTTAACTCACAGCTGTATGTATGCTCGTTCATGTTTTATACGTAAATTTTGTTGAAATAACTGTCCATAATTCTTGTTATTAGTCCACATAGGTGTAGTAATTTTCGCTGTTTTCTTGTGTATAAACAACATAGGATTAGATAGGCCTCATCTCTTCTCTTGCTGTCGAAAAAATATGCTGAATGCGTGGCTCGGTGGGTTGCAGCGACAGCAGTGGTGGAGGGTGTGTTGACATCGACCTAGAGGCGGCCATCGTAGTTTTGGTAGTTAGTTTTGGACAACGTAGTTCGTTCTTTTCGATCAGGAACGTTTCTTCGCGGGACAATTCCAGCCCGCGAAATTACGCGTATGATTGCAGAAGAAAAGCTTGTCCTTGCTAAAATGCTGGCCCGTGGTCCGAGAGAGGTTTGTGGAGTATGTCGCCGACAAGCAGTGTGACCACTTTTGGATGAGGTAAGAAGGGGCGGCGAAACATTTTACACCCGAGTGGGTAGAAAGCATAGGGTGAGGGGTCCATTAGTAATGGAATTGTGGTACATCGACGTTTTCAAATGTGTGTAATGCGAGATACATGCGTTACACATCTAAATTTTTTTGAAATGGTTCAAAATTTCGAGTGGGTAATTACCCACTCGGTTATTTTTGAGTGGGTAGTACTGCCCATACTACCCATGCTATCCGCCGATAAGGAGGTAAGAGTCGTAGATTTACTCCTATTCGCTTTCTCGTGTCAATATGGAGCTGAAATGGAACTTTGCTGCGTTTTTCACTAATTTGAGTCAATACTTTTCTTTTTTACATAAAAAATATTTCATATTTCGTCTTTGAACCAAGAATCAATTTTTCTGTTTTCGCTGGCATGACCAACACCACAATTTTGGCCAAGATCTTCTCTTGATAAATGGCAATTCTTTGTATTATCGTTAAGTATTGAAAAAAATCACTTCTTTTTTTATTTCGATTACAGAGGTTTTAACCTTAAGGTCATTCGTCTCTTCGGGTTAGAAAAATCTCTTATGAAAAATTTCTAACCCTATGTGTGGGTCGGGACTCGAACCCAGGTGCGCTGCGTACAAGGCAATCGATTTACCAACTACGCTACGCCCACCCCACTCACTTCTTTATTAGATTTGCACATTATTCTTTAAATACAGAAGAACGAACTCCGACTCTATTTCATACTTGGCCTGCGAGCGAAGAGAATAGTAATTTCGATGCGCGATAGAGGGAAGCACGCAAGCGTTGCTATCCCTAAAATCGATGTTAACTCACGCCGAATGAGAAAATAACTGAGCTTTGTGGCATAAACTCGACAGCTGATATATGCGAAAAACTGAAAATATGAAAATATATATGAGAAGTAAATATCTTTAGAAAGATTCCAGATCCCACATCACCATTTAGGATCATTAAAAATAATAGATCAATGATATGTATGGCAGATCGCAGATGGCCAAGGTATCACGAATATTGGGTGGTCTACCTCAGACTGTAAAACAATCTTCTAACCGGGACCTGGCACCACGACATATAGAATACGCCCAAATAACGTGCTCGATGTCTTGGTAACCTTTGCCACACATGCATAGTTTACTATAAAACAATGTGTTCGATATGAAAAAGACCCACATTATTAGTATTGATTAGACATGAGGTTGGGCATCATGCGATGAAAAACACGACCTACTTTCAACTCCTCCAACCATGTTTTTGATTATGCTTTAGGGATAATGGAGTGTAACCACCATCGCACCAGCTAATTCTACGACATAAACGAAACTAGGGTCATTGATAAAGATTTCGAAGCTAATGAACATTTCGATATATGATCCGCGAAGAACATTTTTTTATTTATTTGCAAAAATGCTTCGGATCCCCCACGAGCGTAGATGATCCCGAATTCCACGAAAATGGACGTGTATTCTACGCAGAACGGGGAACCTGAATCTTAGAGAAATATACGCAAAAGAATTAATATCTTGCAAATGTACCTGAAGTACACGCTCATAAATTTGCGTTGCGATTGAAGGTCGTCTAGCCAACAAAATTCCAATAATCTGCAATGGATTCATAATCTCGCGTCGGATAAGCAGACGAAAAGTGATATCCCAGAAATGGAGTATGATCTCTTGCTATACGCAAACAACAATACTGTATTAGTTCCAAGGTAATAATGTACCTCTGTGACAGGAACCGCGCTACCGTATCGCTATGCGAAAAGTTTTTGTGTTTTTCTGACAATAATTTGTACGAATAGTTGATTGACTTTAACGGTGAAATTTAGCCGAGATAACAATTGCTACAGAATCGCAAGCTCTCTTATAGACCCAGTATACAGAAACCATTTGCTCTTTAGAGAGTATGCTAGTTGAATTTTTGTTATAAGTAATTTAAGCCAATCGTTCGTAGGGTACCTTTGCTAAAGGCAAATTGAGTTTTGATTACAAATCGTTTACCTTAACCAAATTGCCTAGGTCTAGTAGAATAGTATTGCAATCGGCCAATACGAATTGTGGTCATAAGTTGGTTACTCTTTTTTATGAATAACAATCACTGTTATTAGTCTCCAGTACCATTGACCAATGCTCTGCTGCTTGTATAATCTCAATTATCGACTCTTTGCTGGATACGGCAGATTTAAAAAAAAATGAGTTTAATTCTGTTTGTCCCATGTCATTGTTTTCATAGCACTAGTTCACCTGGGAATTTATCGATAAATATTGAATGTTTCAGTTCACCGGTGACAGGTCGTGAACAATTTTCTGTTTGAGAATAGAGTACGATCATACCGTTCTTGAAAAGTCGAATATTCCTTGTTTTTTTTCGAAACAATCCATCATCGTTTTGGTTACATGACGATTTCTGCCTAAGAGTTTATTCAAAGTTTGAACGAAAAAGATTCGCGCGTGCCTATTCGTGTGCGGGATCAGCACCACCGTCAACAACCTTATCCAGGTTCACTGCTCTAGTTGTTCTCTCTTCCGGAATTCTAGTTACATGTCCAGCCAACTGTAGTCTGCCATGCTTTATAAGTATAGCGATGGCAGCATATTTATAGGCATGTTCTGCATGTTTGTACACACTAACCAGTCAATGATCTGTTTCTTCTTCTATGTTAGGAAAAAAGTTTGTACACGTCCTGAAGCTAAGGAATTGTACAAACGACAACAATTTACTGCATCCATTTCTACGTCGGAACTCTCATTACTGTGCGACAGTTCGATTTTGACAGCTTCTCTTTTAAAAGGCACAAAAGGCTCTTCATCTGCTCTACAATCGACTTCAATGGTGTCTATGTGATCCGGAAGCCAAGAAGCATGTGCATTCTCGTAATTATAGTGCCGTTCCTTCGAACACCAGCTCTTAGCATCGCACATCGACCAACAATATCGCACAAATTTGAAAATTTACTGGTTGCTCAAAGTCTCCCACAATTTGTTTCACATTCTTTGTCAAAGTACTGTCCTCTCATACCACTTCAGAGTTTTTCGGTTTGAATAATCTGTAGAGTTCATTGATGATCGGTTTGCACTACACTGTCAGTTCTTAGGATGCAATGTAGTTTCTAGGATATCCTCTGACTTTTCATCATATCGAATAAGCAGTTCAGTTTGCATAGTGCATATTTAACCAAAAAATCAGCATTATCTAAAAAGATGGTTTCTAGGCAGCAAACTGCAAAAAAATTAAAAGCGTTCAAGAATATATTGATGAAATTGTAAACTAATATAAAAAATACTATCAATACATGCCTAAAAACATTATTCAGTGTCCGTGGAATCTCTTGTATGTAACTTACTACCGCGCTTGGCGACCTTCTTTCGCGGGAAACATTCGTTTGCTCGTCAGCGGCATCGTGAGGATCACTCAAATATCTCATGTTGTCATTCACGTCAAAGTTATCATCGATAGAGCTGTTTTGGCGTTCGTGATCATTCTTACCTCGTGTACGTATATTATCGGTATTGACTTCTTCGCAGATGGAGCTGGCTTTTAGTTTGGAGGTGTTGGGCGCTGTTTTTGTGGTGATGCGTTTCACTGGGCATCTTCTGCGCAAGATGTACCGTCTGATTATAGTGCTGACATGTGTCCTTGATGGATGCATAACGTGGTTTGTGAAATTTTGATTCGGTTTGGTTTGATCGGTGAGAGCAACGTTAAGAAATTCAATGAGGGTCACTTATAGGATCCGATAAAGTTTATTGTATTTTCTAATCAATGAAAAAAATATTCACGTTTGTAACTATGTTATTTCCTGGGACGAAATAGGTCACAACAGCATTCCAATTTGTGAGAGAAACCTCACATCATGCATTCTAGAAATTCGTTAGCCTGTACTCCAAATGATGTATGTATGTTTTCGAACTGTTTATTTTTATTGTGCGAAAATGAATACCAGTCAAATCTATATTTGGAAAAAAAATCAATTTAAATATTATTCAGTATTCTCGTTTATTCCTGCTCTAATGCATCAACCGATTTCGGTTCGATTGGTTTCGGAAACCAATCGAGCAAAGGATGCGTGATTGTCTATTTGATATTAGATTTAAGAAATACTATGAAAAGTGAACCAATATTGAGGGCAAAAGATAGCAAAAATTAATGGGCGTACATGATAGAAATTCAATTGAAAAAATCGAATTTAAAACTTTCGAAGAATTCTGCAGCAGTTTCAGTAGATTCCACGAGAGAATCGGTAGATCCTCAGAAAGGACAAAAATCCGTTGATTTACGGAAAAATCTGGCAGCTCTATGGGGTTGCACGAACTGCAGATGTAGGACTACACTAGCTAATGTCAAATAGATCATTTTTTAGTATATTTGCATTAATATTATCTTAAATATGTTTCTTTCGTACAGTTTAAGTACAACCAATCAACATCGAATATTGAACAAAACCTTCTTGCTTATCTAAGAATTATAATTTTCCAATAACTTTTTTTTTCCTTGAAAGTGCTCAACTTGATTTTTTGACGGTAGGTAGGGAACATATTTTCCTATCTTGGAACAAAATTTCATCCAAATCAAAGATGGGTTTTTTTCGTAAATCGAATTTAAATTTTTTTTAAATCGATTGTGTTCAGTGTATGTGTCGATAAAGAATTTTTTCAATATTTTTATTCAAAGAATGGACTTATTTTGTGAAAATCACTCTTACAACCTTTATTGTAGGATTTTTCATGTTTAGACCATGTCCATGTGAAAAAAATTGACAAACAAAAGTTTGACCCTTTTCAAAACACAGTATAGATCATTTTTAGAAAAACAAAGTATGCAAAGTGGCTTTTTGTGACAAAGGACTCATGTACAGAAAGTTTCTTTTTTTTTTGTTCGAGTTGGCGCGAAATTCGCCTATATGGTTGGTGTTAAGTCAGACCGGACTAAGTCACAAAATCTTAAAAACTGCGATAATCATAGCACTGGATAAAAAAATTTCTTCAGTTGCATTCCACTTTCATCAAATTTGAAATATGTTACAATAAGCCAGAATCATGGCATTTTTTTCAAATTATATAGTAAAGGATGCTGCGATTCAAACTTTGAACTCGTTTTCTCGAAATCACTACAATGTCGCTTAGTCTGGTCTGAACTAAAACCGACCAGACCGGAATCTCAATCTGGAAAAATTGTACTGACATTTCGATTGTGTGCAGAAAAAAACACGGACCGATGCTGAACATTTATGTTATAGACAATTTTTCATATGTAGAACAAGGACTTCGATGCGTTTTTGCAACGGTTTTTCGAGTGACGGTGTATAAACTTTTAGATTCATTAATAGGCTTTGTAATATGTATTAGCAGAACCCAAGAATGAAAGGCTGAGTGGAAATAAATCACGTGAAATAAATGCATGGATTGAACGTAAATACTACGCCTTCGTTGCGCTTTCCATCGAGTCGCGTAAATTTGAAGCTAAAGAAAGCTTTAGTCGTTCCGCAACGAAAGCATATATTGCTATCATGCACGTAAGCAATGCAACTGCAAAATAAATTGTGTGAGCCTTGGTATACACATTCGCCTCAAACATTGAACCCAAGCGAGCGGTGTACAATGCTCGAATAAAACAGTTTTGTGAGTACCTCGTGTACGTACAGGAATGGATGATATGCACCAATCAACACTAGCAATTATGGGTGGAATGAAAGAGACAGCTAGTACCACGACTCTATATTCACTATGTACGCACATGGAGCACGACTGTACAGGCGATCTTGTGCATGTGTTGCGTTCAAGATTGTACATAAAACGTGTGCTTGAAACGAGCACAGAACAAGGGAGAGCATGTTGTTTGATGTTCGTTTGTTTGGACAAACTCAGTTGCCTGTTGAACGGCGAGCGTTGTGTATCTCCACAATTAGTGTAGTATACCTACACCTCATCATAAGCCTTCCGTGATGAAAGATAAGTCTGCTCAATAGCTGCCGAAGCGCTCTACTTGCTATTCAGCAAGCAACTGAGCTTATCCGACCAAATCTGTTTCGTAAATAGTCGATGATGACGTCATTCATAGCAGCGTAGCACGCTAGGTACATCATTCTGTCGTGCCAGACTTGGGAATCGTTACATTATGTGTGCAAATGCGTGGTATTTTGGCTTGTCATTTTGTTATTTAATATTTCAATTTTTTTTAATGGCGTTATATCAAAAGTATAATGTTTTACCTATTGTAATCTATTCTTAGAACTATTTCTCAACGATATATCGAAAATTTATCATGAAATGGCTGAATTATAAACTTTTAAAACCTGACCACTTTTCGTTACATATTTTTGTTGTATTTGAAAAGTGCATGTCGAAAAAAAGTCGTAGTCCTACGTCAAAATTCATCAAATGTCCACAAACATTTGTAAAAACAAAGGTAAATTCGGAAGAGATGCCGCATGTGTCGGTAAGACTCTGCACCGTGGTCCAAAATTGAAAAGTATTGAGTAAAAGTAGTTTTAGCTCTTGTTGATGTTTTCGTGGTTAGGTGTTTTCAGCTAAGTTTCATGAAGCTTGACTATGACTATAAATCGGTTAGCACCTTCTTTTTTAAGGGGTGCTCACATTTCTAGAAACATTTTTTATCCAACAATATGAACATATTTTTCTCTTACAACCTTGTGTAATCAATAAGTTGGAGTAACTTTACTAATAATACAATTTATGTATATGTTTGTACGCGAGATCTATGTGCTAGTAAGGGTTCCTTAAAAGCAGTTTTTGACGGTTTCTCCGTACAATGAATTTATATCACATATATTTATTCTTGAAAGTTTCATTTCGAAACATTATTTCGATAAAATTTACCATTCTATTCCAATATTGACATTAATCGAAATCAATGCGTTCAAGATAGAACCAATACTTAGATACATATCGCCTGATTAAAGAGGGGAGGGGGTAAGGGTTTCAGCGTAAAAAAAAACACTTTTTTGTGATTTTTTTAACAATACTTTTGTACATTATAGTGTATCAATTCAATAACATGCTGTAATTTTTATATGCCAAAATATCGGCAAGCGACTCGGTGACGAAGCTTTTTGTAGAACGACTCTGGAAAAACCTGTTTTAATCCACCTAGAGGTGCAATTGTCCCTTTCTCATTTCTCCAAACTATGATTTAATAGCTGGTTCGTACAATATAACATTATGGAAATGTCTTTCATTCTTATTACACTTGGTAAGTATATATAAGAGCACCTTTTTGCATTCATCGCGGTATCGGTTTGAATCGGAGTTTTCTATGTGATCGCACTCCACAACCCGTAACCCTGGAGCCGGAAGTCGGATGGAGATGGAATTTAATATAAGTTTCCGGGGACGCAACACCTTTCATTTGAGACTAAGTTGATCAAATCGGTCTAGCCATTTTCGAGAAACCAATATAACCGTTATTCTGAATTTGGATGCTTCCGGATCCGTCGATGGTGGCCAGTGTGGCCAAAGAGACTTTGCATGACTGTTGGTGACCTAGATCTACAAATTTAACAGTTGTGTTTACATTTTGGAAAAAAATTCACCTTTTTACATTCATCGCAGAATTCGTTAGAATCGGGATTTGCTGCGTGATCGTACGTATCACCCTGTAATTTAGGAACCAGAACTCGGATCCACACAAAATTCAACAGCAGCTGATGGACCTTTCATTTAAAATCAAGTTTGTCAAAATCGGTTCAGAAAATTCCGAGAAACTGATGTGGACAAACCAACAAATTTTGTTTTGTAACCATACTCTTCAACTCGTAATCCGGAACAAGATGTCGGTTGAAAATGAAATTCAATAGCAACCTATGGGAATATGATACCTTTCATTTGAATCTTACTTTGTAAAAATGGGTTCAGCCATCTCCGAGAAACCGATGTGGACATTTTGTTAACAAATCCGTACATACACACACATACATACATACATACATACATACACACATACATATACACAGATATTTTGCGATCTCGGCGAACTGAGTCGAATGTTATATGAGACTCGGCCCTTCGGGCCTTGGTTAGAAAGTCGGTTTTTGGAGCAATTGCATAACCTTTCTATATGAGAAAGGCAAAAGAATAATATTTAATTAGCTTAATCAGCATGAGTTCAATGTTATCTTCATGTGATTATATTTTGAAATGTTGGTGGAATTGGTTTGAAAGTGGTGGGAATGGGGGGGTTAGTAGAGTGAGAGTGTAGGATGCGTCAGAAATCCTTCATCTTATTTCGGTATTCCGAGTGGATGAAGGAAATGCGGGCATGAGGGTGGTCCAAGGGGAGGGGAGTGATGAAGGAGGGAGGTGTAAGGGCAAGGCGGGGGGGGGGGGGGGGGGGAGGGGCGACGACGCAATACTCAACTGCATATTTTGCCTTCCATTTGAGACTTGGTTTGAGAAAATCGGTTCAGTCACCAGCGAAGAACCGATGTGACATTAATTGTGGAATATGCCCGGAATTCCGGACTTCCGGAATAGTTGATAGTGGACAATATATTCAAAGAATGTTTGATTGGCAATCAGTGATCTAGATCTGCGATTAGAAGTAATTTGGTGACCATTTCAATAGTTTTTAGCCTCTGAGGTACCGATGTACCGATTTATATGGAAAATTCCAGTGTATCCTTACCAACACCCCTGTAACTCCAGAAATAAGAGTCAGAACCGAATGAAATTCAGCAGTAGTCAATGGTATTACTGTATCTTTCATTTGAAATTAAGTTCGTAAAAATCGGTAGAGAATTCGTTGTGGAATGGGTGTGATATTAGCTTAGGAACTTGGCGGGTTCCCCGAGGGCGTCATGAACCGTCATAGGTGGCCAATGTGGTCAAAGCTGCTTTGATTGATCATTAGTGATCCAGACCCGCAAACTAGAGTAATGTTACATCAATTTTAATATGTTTTACATCATTTGAACATCATGGTGGTACCAGTTTATATGGGAATTTGCTGTGTGACCGCACTCTTCAACCCGTAACTCCGGAACCGGAAGTCGGATCAACTAAAAATTCAATAGCAGCTTATGGGAGCGTTATACCTTTCAGATGAAACTAAGTTTGCGAAAATCGGTGCAGCCGTCTCTGAGAAAATTGTGTGAGTTTAAATGGCACACACACACACACAGACATTTGCCGATCTCGACGAATTGAATCGAATGGTGTATGACACTCGGCCCTCCGGGCCTCGGTTAAAAAGTCGATTTTTACAGTGATTGCATAGCCTTTCTTTATATGAGAAAGGCAAAAAACATGATTTGCGGTGTTACCTGCCATTCAAAAACTACTTAACCGATTTCTTTTAAACTTATCATACACATTCAATGTTGAAATTACCTAACCCCTACTTTTCTGCTCCGTGATGCAAATCATACTTACTTTGCAGTTGTTCTAATGTAAAAAACTTTCAGAAATCAAACGGAACCTTTTTGACCTTTGTCCGAATAGGAGAAGTTGGGGTTATAGGGCCTTTTGTCACTAAAATTTTATCATTTTATCGTGCATATAGCTCTATTATTCTTAAATCAATCTTCATAACATGTACCTTGTTGAACGTGAAAAGTTCTGAGGAATACATAGAAAATAGATTCGTTACCGGTAAAATTCAGAAACATCAAATTTTTTGACATTAACTCTACAAATCACATTTTTTCATTAAATGTCCTAAAACCTCTACTTCTCTTATTTTTCCAGGATGAAAACATTTCTCATGTGATCCCCAAGCGTAATTTACACTAAAAGTAGTAAATTTAATAAGAATTTTATTGTTAAATGGAGTTATATGCGCGATTTCATGATAAAAATGTGATATCGAGACTATATGTCTGATAATTTGATGTTTCTGAGTTTTACCGATAACGAAATTATTTTTTTTGTTCCTAAGGATTTTCCACGTTCAACAAGGTACATTTTATTAAAATTGAGTGAAGCATGATAGAGATATATGCACAAGAAAATGAAAAAATTTAATTTGAATGATATAAGGGCCCTATAACCCCAATCTGTATGATTTGCATCACGGAGCAGAAAAATTATTAAAAATAGGGGATTTCGGGACCAAAATGACCCAGTACCCCACTTTACCGTATTTTTCTAGAAACGGAAGTATCTCCATTCAAATACAAAGGTTATTTCCTTTAAAAAGATAAATTATAATTCTTAAAGTGTTACTTCAAAAGTTATACCATTTAATATATTTTTCCTCCATATTTTCCCATATCACCAATTTCAAAAAATTTCAAACGAAGTGGGAGGGAGTCTAGAATTGTCCAAATAATGCGAAATTTGGCATCTGAGCTTACTTTAACATTTGTCATAATAAGAGAGGGGGAGGTCAAGGTTTTTTGGTCAAGTCTCCCCACTGCGGGGAGACTTGACCAAGGCGTGGGGAGACATGAAAAATCATAAAAAAATATAAAATAAAACATACTGTAATTAGTTTTGTCCATATTGTCGAGATCTTTAGGTAGCAGTAAAAAATATAAAAAGGTTGCGTTTGATAAATTTCGATTTTTTTAATGCATTTCTTTTTAAGAATTAACTGTACTGCTTGCATTGCATGTTGACACATCACGAAATCAGTCCTACTATTGCTAACTTTGTTCAGATAGATAGATAGATAGTAGATACCAAAGCATAATAGATATCAGAAATTTTGTATCTTTCTTCAGCTAATTGCCACTTGGTCAAGTCTCCCCATAAAATCTTGGTCAAGTCTCCCCAACATTCGTTATTGCGTTCAATGTCATTCAAATTCATTCTAGTAATAACTATTCCAATGTTCCAATTTATGTAAAATCATTTCACTGCTTCACAAAGATAAAGATGGTATATTAGTACATTAATAGTAATTAGTAGTCGAGTAGATATGTCCATACAATATTTGATAAAAAAATTTCATTATTTAATGCAAATTTATTAATCACGTAATATTTTCCGTAAGGAAAGAATTTTTCATTCCAAACTTTTAAAATTACTTTAAGGGATCGAAACAACTATAAAAATACTTTTGAAAAAAAAA
The DNA here is from genome assembly GCF_030247195.1 of Topomyia yanbarensis. Classification (NCBI taxonomy): domain Eukaryota; kingdom Metazoa; phylum Arthropoda; class Insecta; order Diptera; family Culicidae; genus Topomyia; species Topomyia yanbarensis. Next base: position 414,836,656 of record NC_080671.1, read on the forward strand.
TTAAGAATCGAATAGAAGACGCCATAGCCAAAAATAGAATTTTGCGCTTGGTCAAGTCTTCCCATGTTCCCCTACATGATATAAGGAGGTAGCAATGATTTTCGTAAACAATTCACAACTCAACAGATTTTTCCATGTCTGTCCAATTTGAATTCAAGTTTCCCGTAGCTCTACTATTCTTTCGAACAAGTTACATAACAACTCTATTACACCGCCGAGGTACCCCTCACAATTTTCTGGTCGTTTATTTAAATTACGTGCATGTTCATCGTAAGTGATTAATTAATCTTTCAAAAGCCTTGTTGCCTTACCCGGTAGCACCCCATTTCGAATCAACGACTACAACCCACAATGTAAGATTGGGACATTTCATCATTAAACATTACATTATACGGTGCCGGCTGGTTTGAAAAATTATCAACTACTAGTTCCTCGGAAAAGCTCCACCCTATCGTTGTTAGCCTGCCGGAACGGCCTTTGCTCATTTCGTTTGCTACATGATTTTTTTTTCTTCTCTTTTTTTTCCTCCGTTTCTGTCGTTTGCAGATCCACCCGAGATAAGCGTCGAGAATCCGATCGTGTATTCCGGCGAGGGTCAGGAAGCGATGCTTGTGTGCATTGTGCACGGCGAATCACAACCGGAAGTAAGTAGTTTTCCTCATTTCCCCTTTAGCCGAGCGGAGCGGAACGACTACGACGACGACGACTACGACGACGACAACGACAACGCAAACGATGGACGTAGCACGCAAGTGCATGTCGTGAACGATAATGGTTTCCGTTTGGTTAGCCGTTTGCGGAATATTTAGGTTGACTTTTTATCAGTTATCCCTGGGCTGCTCTTTTGGGCGGGTTCGATGCATCATGTTCAAGCGAATTGGAAGGGGAATTTTTTCTAAGAGCATCCTGGGGATTTTTGGAGAGAATGAAAAGTAGAATGATGGAATTGGTGACCTAAATTAACGATAAAAGCTTTATAGAAATTTTCAATCTGATGGAGCTCGGGACACAAAATTTAGTTATGGACAACATTTTAGACAGAGAAACATTTTGGTAGCAACATGAAAGATTAATAATATTATATGTCACCTTTTTATAAATATTGCAACATCAAACTTGATGCTTGTTTGAAACTAACACCCTCTGACGGAAGCAATTATTTTTCCCCCATTTCTCCTTTGTCTTTTTCTCGCTCTTCTTCCTTTTCAACCCCCACTGAAGGTACTGTGGCACAAGGACACGATGCAGATCGATCAAACGGAGCGGCATGTGATCGAGAGCCGTGGGGCACGGCACACCTTAATCATCCGTAAGGTGCACCCGCAGGACTTTGGCAACTACAGCTGCATAGCGGACAATCAGCTGGGTAAAACGCGGAAAACGGTTACGCTCACAGGGAAGCCGAAGGCGGCCGTATTTCGCTCGATGCCCAACAGCCAGTGGAAGGATAGGTACAACATTTCCTGGATCGTCGATTCACACTCGCCGATCGAGGAGTACAAACTGTACTACCGGCTGGTCGATGGGGACATCCTGCAGAATCATGACGGTCTCTATATGGACAGCAGGAAGTCGCACCACACGTACATGGGCGGCAATGTGAGTGTATATTGGCTAATGACACACAATTACGTTCCACATGTGCCAGATCAAGCTCGTATAATGGTTCTGGTATGGTTAGGTTAATTCATAGCTGCAATCCGTTTGTTATGTTAGATTCATATGTACAGTGTCTACTAATTGATATTGTGATCCAATTTAATGAATGCTATTCATTATACTCACCTCTAGATAAAGCATGCAAACAAAGTTCAAAATGTATCATACAAATAAGTACTCTACTGAGATTTGATTGTGACACGTATCAACATTTTAATGTACATAAATTTGTGTCCACTTCTATTAACATCCGATGCCTTGATTCCAATAACGGACTGAGATTGAAATTAAATATTTTCTAATCCGATAGAAGAAATGAAAATACTTCGATACAAATCTGCCGACCCGGCTGACACAATGGCAATTTGTTCCCTATGCGGCGCTCTTCATTTGTACTGCTTCGCAAATTGGTCGTCTTGATTCGACATTAAAAACCGGCAGAGTCAGCTTCAATTCAGTGCACAGCACTCCGATCCGTTCGGTCCACTCATGTGCTAAGCATGGAACTCATGTCCAACCAGACGACGATGCGGTGGTGTGTGGCTTCTGCCAACCCACGATTCTCACCGCCATCGCCAGCAAATGCACCAACATGTGAAACGTTATTTCCGTAATCCAGAAAAAAAACCTGGCCTGTCATAATAACGCAAAATTAATTCAATCTCTGCTTCCTTTTTTCTGTCCTATCGCCTACTGCCACCCGCGCAAATCCGGTCCCTCTCGGTAATGTGTACGTGGACCTGACCATCGCCCTCAACCTACGCCAACACGGAACATGGACACGGCATCCGGTTTGTCTCATCGAACATTACACGTACTATTTTCATCACCGGACTGCTGCTGCTGTTGCTGTCCATTTCGACTACGGCTCCCCCTATCGAATACGAAACCGGAGCAGATGCTGGAGTACGACCGGAAGATAACCTCGTTCGATGCCTACTCGTACAACAACGCGTACAATGGCCACAATCCGCACCACAAGTGGTCCAAGACGGACTGGCGGGACGTGGTGCTGCCGGCGTTCCCCTACTCCCACCACTACACCCAGGGCATGAGCTATCTGCTGAGGGGCCTCGAACCGGACCAGCAGTACGAAGCACGAGTGCAATCGAGGTAATTATTGATGAATCGGTTTCATTCCGCAGAACTAGGGGACAAGGTATTGGGTCCAGTATTTTTTTTCTACGTTTATTTTTCTATTCCGTTATGTGGGATAGGGCCCAAGTGGGATTAGTTGCCAGATTAGCTACTTATTTGAGATGTGCCACGGATGAAATTGAATAAACCGATAACGGGATTCGTATATAATTACACGGTGCAGCAGTGTAAAGGCAACACAAAACAATATTTTCAAAATGCAGTATACCCTCAAAATCTTGAATTGTAGCAAAAAAAAAATCTTCGGCACTAACAAATTGGTTGTGCTGCCATTTTCCTAATGGTTTTTTTTTTATTTTACGATCCGGGCAAGCAGAAGAATAGACCTTTCAACAAAATGCTTGGTTATCTTCTTTTGATAGAAATACTATAGGTTTGTGGGACAACAGTGTAAAAATAATTATTATTTTGAGATATTTTCATGAAAAATATTAAAAATACTAAACATTTTTCTTTATTTCTGAGCTTTATTAAAAATTTAAAGAAAATATTCAAAAAAATCAAAATCGGTCGAAAAATGTCAGTCATTAAATTAGTTCCCAATTAGAAATTTGCTCGCATAAACTCCTAAGGGGTAATGTCACGCACTGTGAGATTCTATAGGAATTCCACGAAGATCCGTCCGAAAATCTTTAAAATCGTGACGGATCAGCTTCCATTCCGAAAAAAAATTTCACTATTTCACCAACATGAAAGACTAAACATTTCCCACAGTCAATGAGATCATTTTGGCTCAAAAGCAATGTTTTGAAAGGGCGTCAAAGTTTTTGAAAAAATATGTTCGATTACTGTATTCTATACAGAAAAACTACATGAGAAAGAGTTACAGGGAATGACTCCTTCTGCACGAAAAAATATGCACTGAAAAAAAGTTGTGAAATTTTCCAAAAGAAACAAAAATTCATGTTACAAATTAAATCAAAAATATTTTTGTTTTAAATTTCGTCATCAAAATCTTCAAGAGAAACATTTTAAATGCGATTGCATTTTGAAGAAACTAGAAACTAAGGTTTTCGAGATATTTTTAATTTAATTTCAGCAAAAACAATTTATTTTTTTTGGATCTTTTCGCATTTCTCCATTAGGTTTACGTAATTGGGGAGGGGGTCATAAATAAATTTGTAACAATTTGTTACATGGAGGAAGAGGAGAGTCAATTTTGGACAATTTTTGCGTTACGTAATTTTTGTATGGTCCCTAACGGCTTGTCGGGAATTTTCATTCAAAGTGGGTTTTGACAGTAAATTTATACGCCCTAATCGTATGTTTTTCGAGAATTTATCAAATGTTGTATGAAATGAAAATCTATGATAATGTTAAACATTCACAATATTGATCCGTTTGGCCGCACTGATTTCGGCTTGTTTATGTCTCGTCCCTCTCTTAGTGATTTAAAGTTGTCTGATGAAAGTTTTCAATATGAGACTCATATTGGGCGGATTCCAAACACTTCTCAGCGGGTGAGATAAGGTGTTTTCTCAAATACATTGATATTCATAAAGGTGACAATGCTAAAAAAATAGATCTCAAGTTGCAAACTTAATTTCAGTAGCAAAGGAAATGACAGTTCAACAAAATGCGGTTACTGATACGATGCTGATTTTTTTTTTCTAGGATTGAAGCCAGAGAACTTGCTCTTTGTTTACACAATTCACAGAGTATATGTAAGGAGAATGATGAAAACTAGGACCAGTTTTTTCCTTCTTTTTTATTTATTTATTTATTTTATTTATTTATTCTTATTTTTCATCTGACCTATGTTGGTCTACATGAAATGTAGTTGAATGGGAAAAGCCCATTTCAGGATATACTTCAGAAGCAATCCTCAAATGGGCGTAAAAACCCATTATCTTTTCATATATTCAGACCTGATTACAATGGATTCACACTACAATAAAATATAATAACATAGTACACAGCATTACATAAATAAAAAAATACAAATATTACAAAAAAATGAATCTTAAAATCTAAGTCAACCTTCTTAGTCTATTTTTGAAAACATCACAAGATACAGAAAAGTCAAAATGGCCATAAACACTATTAAAAACATTACACATCGCCCTAATGGGTTCGTTTTGACCGTACTCGGTGCGTTGAAATTCGAGTCTTAAAAAGTTATGCGATCTTAGACTTCTCGGGGGCACATTGACATTTATTTGTGAGAGAATGTCTGGAGCATCTATTTGGCCAGTTAATATCTTCCCAACAAATACTGCTCTAAATGTGTTCCGCCTTTTGGCTAGGGTTTCCATATCGAGCAGACGACAGCGATCGATGTACGGTGGTAGCTCTGTTGGATTACGCCACGGCAGAGTTCTAAGAGCAAAACGAAGGAATCTTGCCTGCACTGCTTCTATTCGGTTGATCCAAATGCTTGTGTAAGGACACCAAATGGGTGCTGAAGCTTCCAAGACAGATCGCACAAGTGAAAAGTAGAGTGCCCGCAAACAATATGGATCAGTGAACTCTTTGGCGATTCTTATAATGAAACCGAGATTTCTATTTGCCTGTGCTGTAACATGAGAGTAATGATTTCTGAATGTCAGTTGTGAGTCCAGAAGTACACCGAGGTCTCTGACAACTGTCATTCTCTCTAGCGATTCCCCGGAAATGGTGTAGTTCCACAGTATTGGATTTTTTCTACGTGTAAAAGATATTATGGAGCATTTGGACACGCTGAGAGCCAGCAAGTTGCGATTACACCAACAACAAAAAGCATCTAAGTGTTTCTGTAGTTCCTTGCAATCTTCTATTGACCGCACAATAAGAAATAGTTTGTGATCATCGGCATATATAAGTCTACACCCAGGAGGTATAACTAAACAAACGTCATTGAAAAACAACGAGAAAAGCAACGGTCCTAGATTGCTCCCTTGAGGCACTCCCGACAAGTTGATGAAACTGTATGACTCGTTATTTCCTAATTTTACACACAGAGAACGATTTACGAGATATGATTTAAGCCACCCTATAAAATAATCCGAAGCGCCCAGCCGCTTCATTTTTGCCAGTAGAAGAGAGTGATCTACACGATCGAATGCAGCCTTGAGATCCGTGTATACAGTATCGACCTGAGATCCAAGTTCAATATTTTTAATACAGAGCGAAGTGAATTGGGGTAGATTAGTAGTTGTCGATCTACGAGGAAAAAAGCCATGTTGGTCCTTCGATATATATGCTCTGGTCTCGCGAAACAGCACATTTCCTACTAATATTTCAAATAACTTTGAGCCAGCGCAGAGTGAAGTTATGCCACGATAGTTCGCAACATTTTGCTTATCACCTTTTTTAAAAACCGGAAACATAACTGATTTTTTCCAACAGACGGGGAACGTTGATTGCGACAGCGATTGGTTAAAAATTAGTCTTAAAGGCGTACATAATGCGCTTGCGCATCTTTTGATTATAATGGAAGGAATACCATCTGGTCCTGCCGATGTTGAAGACTTTAGCTTTCTCATAGCAGTTAGAATATCTTCGTCAGTAAATTGAATAATGCCTAAATTAATTACATCATGAGGGACATTCTGAAGACTATATTCTATCTGAGTGGAGTTGGCCGAGACTTTTTTAAACACACTTGAGAAATGCTGCGCAAATAGGTCACAGATGCCGCTTGGGGTACTTGATGTTTCATTTGCAAGGAACATACTGGAAGGAAGCCCATATTCTTTACGTTTCCCGTTTACGAAAGACCAAAACTGCTTTGGATTTTGTTTCAGGTTCGATTGGGTTTGTGCGACGTGTCTTGAATAGAGAAAGCGATTATATGCCTTGTAACTGTTGCTGGCTTCAATAAACTCTCGTTTTGTGAGGGGGTTTCGTCGGCTGGTGTAATGCCGAAGTGCAGCTGCTCGCAGTCTTTTCAGTTTACGTAATTGACGATTGGACCACGCTGGTTTTGGTCGGGGACGTAGTGCGGGAACATGTAGTTTGAAAAGTTGTTTTAGGACCAGGGAAAGTTTTTCTACGGCAACATCTACATCGATCGCGGAATTTAGCAAAGTCTCCCAATCGATTGACTGCATTGGACACGGCTCAATGCGTTAGCATAACTGAGCCATGGGTCTTTTAAGATTTTTCCAATATGAGTTATTCCACGCGAAGTGATCAAGGCACGTGTAATCGACCTGCACGGATTTGAACCAAATTTGGAGAAATCGTTCATCTAGGGCCAATATATAAAAACCCAAATTTTTGTGTCAATTGAACCACCCCTCGGGTCATGGGAGCACTCCCCGTTTTGACAAATTGCCAAAACCCTTGGTTTTCTTTTGATCATATCACTGGTTCTATTTACTCTAGAATCAAACCGCAAGATGGCTTTTGAAGAAAATTATTCAAGGAGTCTAAAAAAAATATTAATTTTTTGCCGCAGTGCTGCCAACTATGCGATTTTTTCAGTTAAATATTAGTTTTAACGCAGTTTTAAGTTGCTTTTAGTTTTAACGCAGCGATTTTTTTTTGCGTCTGCTCTGTGAACTGATTGAAATATATTCTTGAACAACTTCCATATTGAGAATTGAAATGAAATAAACAACAATTAAATGTAAGTACACTCAGGTTTTTTTTACGCGGGGGATATAGGCCGCGTAAATGAAAACCGCGTAAATTTCAAAATCCGCGTAAATGAAAACCGCGTAAATATCAAAATCCGCGTAAATGAAGACCACTTAAATTTAAGAATCCGCGTTAAAGGGAACCTCGTTGATGGATACCGCGTAAATTCCAAAATCTGTGTAAATGAAAACCGCGTAAATTTCAAAAACCGCGTAAATGAAAACCGCGTAAATTTCAAAATCCGCGTAAATGAAAACCGCGTAAATTTCAAAATCCGCGTAAAAAATACCGCGCAAAAAAAACTTGAGTGTATAGCGCAGTTGCTAAGTCGATTGACCGGAACGCAGCTCACCAGGGTTCGATTACCATTCCGACAGAAGTTACATTTTTTTCTAATTCGTAAAAAGGGGCGAATGACCCTTAATTAAAACCCCGATTATAGAAAAAATACCTCTACGCTCGTATTTTAACACACACTGTTAACAACAACGATGTTTAAAAAACCAGAAGGTGAAGAATGGACGACTGGCGTTTATAGTTTTGATGAAATAAAGTTTAGTTGATGTTTGCTTGATGTAAATACAAGTGTTTGTTAGGCATTAGAGATTTTATAATACTTCAAAATTTGTAAAATATTTGTCATGAAAGTGAACTCAGAGATGTAGAGTCAATGTCGCTCCAACTAAGAGCGCTTGGAACTTTCCGTCGTACGCGGAATATCTCGAGAAATCTGGCAGAGTCTCCCCACAGTAGTAACACTTTTCAAGATTCTTACTGTAAGAGTCTTCCTCATGATTTTCTCCAAATGTTTCACTCCATGACTTATTACAACAAAGGGCAGCTGAGTGGCCAAATCGTTTGCTACAAATGCCGTTCATACCTGGTTACACAAAGAGACGAACAGGGAGACAGGCTCTGTCCAAAAGCGCATATTTTGGCAGATCCGATTCGACTAAGGATACTGGAAACGAGGCTGATAAAGAATAAAGTAACTACTTATTCTCAGTGGTTTGTGCTGTACATAAATATTTACAATTCAGAATTGGTACTAACTGAAGCATTAGGATCTCAGCAGATTATTCAGCAGATCTTCGCATTTCAGTTTTCGCGTCGGTGACCACTCTGTCGATTTCAACAACCTGCGCTGATACATTGACACGATATCCCATATAAAAATTAATAGCAAGCAATCTCGTTCGCTTACTAAACATATTTAACAATGGGAAAATATACTTTTGCATATAAAATATTTAAAATAATCCATAAAGAATTGTAAAACGATCCATAAAAAAGATGTCCATGTTCCAAAAAACAAAACTGAAAATCCACAAAACAGTGTGAAGGATCCACAAAAAAGGGTGATTTGATCCATAGATTTTGTAAAATTGAACCATAAAATGGTCGCAAAAGAGCACTAAAATAGTAATAAAAGAGCAATTAAAATCAACTAATGCCCTATAAAAATATTGGAAATGTTCCATAAAATGATACATTTTGCGCCATAAATTAACTGACATTGATTCATAGAATATTAACAATGTACATTAAAACACGTCGATATGTTCCATAGTATCGACAAAAATGTTCCACGGTATTACAAAATGGAGCAATAAAATGTCAGAAAAAGTTCCATAAATTTGATGAAAATGTTTGCTAAATAATTTTTCTTGGTCCATAGAAGATGTACAAATGAACATTAGAAATGATTCATATATCGACGTTAAATTATGGTTCATGGATATTTACAAAACGATCCATAAGAAAAGAAAATGTAAAACGATCCCTTAATATGTGCTTATGAACTAGAAAAAATAAATTTAATGAATTCATGCGAAATTTTATGGTAAACTGAAAAAATAAGTTGTGCTTAACAATTCTCATAACAGTGCCAGTGTTTTAACAAGTGAGCTTATACTGGGAGCTGTTGTGATGCGGCTTGGCCGCATATCCGAGGCCAAGGATCCGAAGCGGCGCAAAGCCGCTGAGGATCCGTTGGACGAGGCATTGATTAACCCGTAGCTGGAATTGCAAGCAAACCTGTGGTCCTCTCGTTTGCTCGGTTTACTTAAACATAGGGGCTATAGCTAGTTAAAAGCCGACTGAGCGACAGCGAAGTCGAACAGTGCACTAGAAAGCGATGTGGCGTAGCCACATTAGTCAGTGTTCGTGTATAAAGTGTTCGTTTTCGCTTCAGATAGTTATTCAGATAGTATTTGCGACTCATGCCAGCCTGTATCAGTGGTCTAATAACTCTCAGCGCTCTAATATCATAAATACCCTGACGTTTAAAGAGTTGCCATAATGATTTCAGGTTAGCTAAGGTCAGTTAGCTGACTAGTGGGATACGGAAGCTGAAGTTTAACTATAATGTATGCATTGTTTGTTGTACTTTGACATTACAACCAAATGTAATAAACTTTATTATAAGTTCGAATAGCAACAATTTCGCATGAATTCATTAAATTTAATTTTTCTGGCGCATAAGCACATATTAATGGATCGTTTCACATTTTCTTTTCCTATGGATCGTTTTGTAAATATCCATGAACCATAATTTAACGTTCGATATATGAATCAATTCTAATGTTCATTTTTACATCTTCTATCGACCAAGAAAAATTATTTAGCAAACATTTTTATCAAATTTATGGAACTTTTTCTGACACTTTATTGCTCCATTTTGTAATACCGTGGAACATTTTGGTCCATATTATGGAACATATCGACGTGTTTTAACGTACATTGTTAATATTCTATGGATCAATGTCAGTAAATTTATGGTGCAAAATGTATCATTTTATGGAACATTTCCAATATTTTTATGGGGCATTAGTTGATTTTAATTGCTCTTTTATTACTATTTTAGTGCTCTTTTACGACCATTTTATGGTTCAATTTTACATAATCTATGGATTAAATCACCCCTTTTTATGGATCATTCACACTGTTTTATGGATTTTCAGTTTTGTTTTATGGAACATGGACAACTTTTTTATGGATCGTTTTTCAATTTTTTATGGATCATTTTTGTTGTTTTAGCGGCGCAAACTTAGGGCTGCCATTTAACAATCACCCTCAGTTTGAATCGGATGCGACCGAAGCTTCCGTTGTAAAATCTCGCTATATCTTCATTCGATCGAATGGTCTGTTTTTGACATAGAAAAGAACCGGTCGAATTTGGGAATATTTCTTATATCAGATAACATGGCTTTATGAATCTTAACTTTGTTATTAGGCGTATCACTTGGAGAAGAGGTAGATTTCATCTCCATTGATTCTAAACTTATTGTTTTTTGTAGGAAATTTTAAGACCCGTTAATAACAGACCACCCAATCATCTATTGTTCGGCGGCTTTCACTCAAGCGTAGTCTGTTGGTAGAAAGCACTCTAAGAACAATACATGAAACATGGATAACACGGCGGTTCACCAGAGCGAAACGAGAATTGGACCATCTCAGTAGAGAGCTAACACGGTTCTGACTCCTTTTAACTTTTTACTTTAAAGACTGCATGTTGAACAACCTTACCCATGAAACTCCGACAGTCGTAAACACAGGGATACACAATTTATTTCCTTCGCTTCGTTGTTGTGGAGGAAAAGTCTTCTTTCATGTCATCATTGATCTCATCGGATTTTTCCAATACATATGCGGTATATAATGAGTGAGCAGAACGTTTACTTCTGCATCTGCATAATATTGATCAGAAACCGGAATTTGTAATGTCATCAAACATGTTAGCTATAAAAACATAAAGATCTAATCAAAAATCGATTCCTTAAACAAACTTTGCAATTCGAGTCAACATGATACGCTATCACTTTATTCCTTATAACAAGTAATCACCAGAGAGGTTGAAAGAAATCTGTATCTTAAAAGTCGGTCAATTATTGAAGTATATTCTACGTTTTATTGGAAGTCCGACAATATTTAAAGAAACTCTTCAAAATCTAATTCGTGTTACATGTTAAAAACCAATATTTTCAAGATTCGGCAACCCTTCCTTATAGAAACGACATTCATTTGTACATTTCTCTCGTTGCGTTTTTTATTTTTGAATGACACACCAAAGTGACCACAACCCGTAATCAGCACCAATGGTGCATCTCTATTTCTCACGTCCTCCCTGGCTGCCAATTCCTCAGACATATGTGTCAATGCTGATGTGGTTAAACCTAACGTCTACATCCGTCGCAGCAGCGTGCAGCTGCAACGGCATCAGCATCAGCACTTCTGTCGGCTTAGTCTTGCCCCTCATTGTCTGGTCCGGACGACAAAACGTAGGGAATCGAGCATCGTCCCGTAACTTCTGCAGCAGACCCCTGCAAGAAATGCTGAAAACGTGCTGGATTGAACGAAAGCAAAATTTGCGTCCGAAGTGAGGAAAGCTTTTTCTGTTCGAATACCGGCTGACAGCTATTATGAATGACAAATTATTATGGTCATCTTCGGGAACAGCTCCCCCTCCCCGGTTCTGTCCTTCATCGAGAGATTCAACTAATGCTGGCTAGCCACAACCCACTGGAAAATCGATTCAAATGGTTATGGTTTAATAGTCCGTTTTCAATCGAAACCGGATGATCTATGTCCAACATGTGGCGGCCGGTGGTTAGGAAAGGCAGAGGAAGATGGGAAAATAGAATATTAATAGCCGTAAATCATGTTCGTTGGTTTGAACCAGCTGTTTCCGAGCTACCGGGGGCAATATCACTGTATGCTGGAGTGAAGTTTTAACCTTTTAATTGAATTTTTTTCGTCATTTTGACCCTAATACCTACTCAGGGATCCACCCTCACAGCGAATACTACATGCCATTCTAAATTAAATATTTTCTCCGTTTTTTTCCTCTCTTACACCTACGCTGATTGCTGACACTCATCGCACATTCAAAAAACCGGTGGGATAAAATCTTTCAACCGACGGCTTCACGTTTCAACACTCGACCCCACTTGGACGTAATTAAATGGTCCATCCTGGGGATGACTATTCTGGAAATGACACCTTCTTCTAACCGGTGGCACCGGTGGCGTCAATCCGATGATGATGACGATGATGGTGATGATGACGACGACGACGACTACGATGGCGACGCCGGCTGCGAATTGGCAACCCCCCAACATCCACGGGACCAACGAAAAAACGAACGAATGGGGGAAAACATACATACGTCAACGGTACCCAGGAACCGCTACGGATGGAGTGATTTCTCTGAAAGCTTTTTATTCACCACGTCAAACACAGGTGAGTACCTGTCCAGGTCGGGATGTATTCCGCTTTTTTTATACTGTATTTGAATAAAAAACCTAATTGCTGTACAGATAAGGTCGCTTGAGGCAGACACTCGTCCTTGCGCTCGTCTGGGTATTAATTCATTATTTAGTTTGAAGGAGTGATAGTTTTACCGGCGATGGGACTTGTTTTATTCGTGACATTATTTTAATTGGAGCAATTTAATTGGAGCAACTTTGATGGACTCGGCATCATCTAGCTTTAAGTTTTTTTTTGTCTCTAGGGAATAAAGTACTTTTTAACGGTAACATAAGTATGGTAGGTTTGAGAATATTTCGTTACTTTTTTAATTTTAATATATTTAATTATTTCATTTAACCTTGGCTAATATAAATGATAGATATGCACAAATAGTAACATGTTGATAGGATTTATTTCAAAATTCGGCTGTTTTCCCGACAATCTCAAACTGTACCTCAATTGTTTTTCGCCTCAGAGTCAATATCACTAAAGCTGAATCGTTCGTAGCCAGTCACAATTTACTTTAAGCACCCACCAGCCAAAAACCAGTAGAATCGCATTCGGGCGTGGAAGTTCAGCATTAGAGCGTTAAAGCAAATGCCTTATAAATAATAATATATTCAAACCTTAACCAAGCAGGTTTCTTAGGGTACAATATTCGCATTAACCCTGCAATTTTCCCATATGAGAATAACCGACAACGTATGTAGCATCACGACATTACTTTTAAAGAATAATTTCACTTATTGAGCCGCTAAATCCGCAAAAAGAAGCAAAATGAACATTGACCATTTACTCATTATTGTGGATGTACAAATTCTGTCATACTGATATACAATTAATCTGATCCTGTGGATCGATATAAAACTGTGTTTATAGCATGGTGCACGATGATACGTAAAGCGTTTTCCCAGTTTGCCCCGAGGACCGTGTATTTTAAGTTTCCGTGGGTAATGTACAAATGCTCTAGAAAACTCGTAGGTAAACTATATGAAATAACTTGTCTTAAATGATCAGAAGAAAATCAAAATATCAGTATCCAATAATCTAACACTATCTCCTTTACCCAACGCAACAGCGTCTACCGCACTCACGCTATCGCTTGCCGGAGGAAAGTGAACCAAAGAGCACACGCCTGTGCATGCTTGAATGTATACACTGCAGTGCAATCTTGAACGCGCACCGAACCACCACACACTTTAAATCCGTTTATTCAATTCCGAAAGAAAGAGCGTTCTGTATTTTCTGTGATGTGTGATCATGGTTCTGTCTATACATGAAGCTGGCCCGTCAGTGCATCATTGGAAAGAAATAGAACCAGGCGGCACTCATGGGATTCCATTTTTATACCTGTGTCGCCATTCATTGGATGGCAAATTGGCAGTCCTAGCAACGCTCGCTGCTTAGTCAAAGTGTTTCCATTATTTTTAGTCATTGTACATTTTAAGGAATTAGTTACAAAATTATTGTGCACATTACAAACTCCACACGGTCCAACTGTGTTCGAGTCGATGCCAGTGCCACCACCGCCATGCGAACCGTAACCCCCCACGATGACACTTCCGGACGATATAGTTACGATGTTGATCATTTTAAGTGCGATCGATGAATGATTTGAACGAGCACGTAGCACTTCTTTCTATAAATTACCCGTATGTGATTGGGTAACTTTGGGTGCGAGTGTGCGAGTATATACACGGAAAACTCCGCAATCACAAAAAAATAATATTGCAATTTTTGCTATTTGTCTTACCTGTTTCAACTAAAAATTGCTGAATAAGCTAACTATTCTGTTGATTTCCTATCATCAATTGACTGAAAAAATTAGTTGTTTTTGGATGCTGTCAGTTTCTTGAAAATAAAGACAGCAAAAGGGAAACAAAAAAAATTGCAAAATTTTTTTTCAGCAATTTCTTTAGTTGAAAAGGATACTTTGCTCGCTATGTTCATTTTCTAATTTTTTTTTGACAAATATTAAAGTTTAGTTTAATAATCTTGTTATAATACTTAGAAGTGCCTAACTCATTTAGTGACATATGTGAATTTATTTTTTTACACTTCAACGACATTCAATTAGCTAGAGATTGCTGGGTAGGGAAAGTTTTGAAGATTTATAGTCATAGTACCCAAGTGAGAGCAAGAATGTGAGGTATACGGATCGGAAAACGAGAAGAGGCAGGGTCAGAAAACAGGCTAAATATCCTACAGGCTTAACTTTTGTCTTCTGTTGGTGAGGGTCGAATCTAGACAGCATAACTACGGATCACTCAAGTCCTGGTGGACTCCTGGAGTCCTAGTGATACAACGCGTTTGAATATATCAAGCCCTTGATATGACGGCAATAAACTAGATATACTAGCATAATTTGGCTTTTTGTTTCATGGGTAACAAGTCCTCCTAATACGTCAGTCTCTTTTCAACCATCAAAGGCATCGGTCACGATACTCAGTGTGATCCTGTTTCTGGTGAAAATGCAGCTTCGGTTTTCGGATGTCACCTTCATATAGCTTGAGCACGTCAGACATGCGGTGCTGATAACCTTCAACAAATTCGGGTATGTGCAAAAAAATTCATTTCGCAGAACAACTTAAAACACGTGCTTGTTTGTGATGATGATTTATCTCCACTTACTTGCAAAGTCGCAATTAAAAGATTCATGTCGAATTTCGGGGCAGTGGAATCTATTACGGAGGACATAAGGAGAAACTACTTCCCAGGTATTTCAAATGGTGTCTTTGTGGTGAGAATGCAGGTAGATCAACCCATTCCCTCCTACCTTACGCTGCAGTACAAAACAGAAGGAGGAGATACTATTACACAGCGAACTCTCTGTACATATCAAGGACAAACTAATACGTGCCAGTTCTGTGAACAAACGGCACATTACGGACAACCCTGCCCAAAAACCGCTGAGGAAATCTCATCTTCAGAAAAATATGCCAACACACATGTTCCAATACCTTTACCCGAACCACAAACAGTTGCTAAATTTGTGGCTGCAGTTCAGGAAATAATGACAACTGCAAAAGCTTCCAACTTAACAACTAATACTACCAGTAGCTACCACCAAGGATGGAATGTTCACATTCGTGAAAGCAGGAAGAACATCTGATCGAGAGTATCAAGGCAGTAATAACGATAATTATACGGACGTAAACAACAACGAGAGAGACATGGATAACCCCGAAGTTGATTAGAGAAACAACATCTTCCCGACGCAAAAAAAGATCTCCGCTCGCAATAGCAAGTTGCGCACACCAAATCTGACAGGCTTAAAATAAAATTGATTTTAATTTTTATTTTTACATCTTGTAATTATATAAAAGACCCATGGCTCCTCTAAGCTAACGCATTGAGCCCTGTCAAATAAACGAATTAAGAAAAAAGTCCTAATAATTAACAAAATCATTAGCTGTTACAAATGGTTAGTAATTATTTCAATATTACAATTGATTTAAACAACCATCCTGGTTTTCAGTTTCAACTCGCACCAATTTTGAAATCGACAATTATATTCGTTGTTAGAGCTATTTGATGAGCTGATTCAGATGGTGTGGGTCTTTGCCAACTGACAGCATCACATTTTCAACTAGACGATTTAGTTGTTTTAGTAACTGTTTTGTTCATAGAAAAACAAAAATAAAAGTTTAGAAAAATCAACAATCGTTTAGCTGTAAGGGTTGCCACCTCTGGAGAGGCTTTGACCCGGAGATTTTCACTGACCTTTCACTTTTGAGTGGAACTAGAGGGAAATTGGAATCAAAGATATTGCTCGGCAGTTTAGAGCACTTTAATCGATTTTTATTACTACGTTAAAGTAAAGCTGCAAATTTTTCACGTTTGAGGACGATTTGTTCGGTATAATCTGGTGTAGTATTTCACTTCCCCGACTAAGTGCCAAGAATACAAAAGCACCAGCTACTCTCGCTGTGGAGGATAAGTTAAGCGAGCATTGCTCTCCTCCATAACTAACAGGAAAAGTGGAGCAAAGGCGGCACGGCTGCGGTATTACATGGGGAGCACTATGTGATGTCGGTTATTCATCACCAGAGGTCGCACTAAGGAGGCAAAACTCACCTCCCTAACCAACAGTTAAGGGTCGCTGAAGGAGTAGCAACAACAGCGGAAGAACTCGTTTGATGTTGACCTAGTCAGTTGGATTAGATCAAATCTGTCATACCTTGATGCAGCTGGTGATAAGCACCACTAACAGTAAACTGATTTGGTAAAATTGCAGCAAAACAACTTTTCACATTATTTTGAGCGACTTAGTGGGATGCAACATTTCAATTGTAACATATAGCGAAATACAACTTTCCTTAATTTGTAGTAAATTTGATTTGTTTTCCATTTTCATTGCTTTGTGAAAGAAATCAGCAATATTTGGTTAACTTGTCTTCGCCACCTTGAAACGAAGGGTTAGTCGGGCAAAATAAATCTGAACCAGAGTAATAGTTAACTTAGACTTTTTAAATATTTTGTAAAAAATCAATTGATTCCAAAAAATTGAAATTATGCTACTTCCCACGAAACCCGGAGAAATTGATGCAAAACCCGGAGGTCCGGAGATCGCTCCAGAAAACCGGAGTCTCCGGGTCAAACCCAGAGGGGTGGCAACCCTAAGCTGTACCAAATATTAACCAATCAATTTCAGAAATTCTACTAATAGGTGAGCCCGGGGCTAGTTGGCGGTTGGAGTAAGTTGGCGGAATCCCTTTTTCTCGGTTTCTATTTGACATATAGCGCGGCCTTTTCTTGTGTAGCTCAAGTTATGTGAAACCCATTATCCAATGTGTTTTTGTTGCAAAACGATTTGTTTGGTGGAGGTTGTGGGTAAATTTTCTAAATTTCAAATTCTTTATGTTATTTAGGGCGATTTTCAATCTATTTCCCGAATGATTATATTTTTCGATAGTGCGTGAAAGGAGCTTTCAGTATCCGTATAGACGTTACATCTATCCACAAACAACAGTTATTTTTCAAATAGTTTTTAATAAAATATGCGGTTGGGGTAAGTTGGCGGTGCTGCACGCGGGGCAAGTTGGCGCAAGTTGCAAAAAAGTCATCAAAAATTTTTATTTCTGGAATTCATTCCAAAGTAAGAAAATCTTTTTCTTGTGTATCTTGTCAATGCTGGGAACATTTATTCCGGCCAATCGCATAAAGAATTACGAAAGCTTGCTTTTGTATAGGGAGTACGTGTCAAAGTCAAAATACCGGGGTATTTAAACTGAAATATAATAGCAAATGTCGGTTAATATACAGATTTCTTGAAAATACATTGAGCACGTTCCAAAAGGGTTGCTGTTACGACGTTATCGCCTTGACCGAGACGTGGCTAGACAACCGTACTCTGTCTCGCCAGGTCTTTGGTTCAACATTCGATGTCTACCGCTGTGACCGCAATGCCCTCAACAGCCACAAGCCATCAGGCGGTGGTGTGCTTATCGCCGTTCGCCGTGGTATAAAAGCCCGAGTGATCAATGATGACCGGTGGGCGTGCTCCGAACAAGTGTGGATATCAGTGAAACTTGCCGATCGCAATCTGTTCCTGTGTGTTGTGTATTTTCCACCTGACAGAATTCGTGATTCCAGCCTGATCGATGTACATCTTTCCTCCGTTTCTTTTATCGCCTGGATCGCCGCCCCGTCTGATGATATTGTTATACTGGGCGACTTCAACTTACCTGGCTTGACGTGGTGCCAGGCAAGTAATGGTTTTCTACGATTGGATATCGAAAAATCTGCGGTTATTAACAATGCCAGTTGTATTTTGGACAACTACAGCAGCGCAACTCTTCGGCAAATTAATAATGTCACCAACGAGAATGGACGTACATTGGACCTCTGCTTTGTAAGTGCCCGGGACTGCGCTCCGTACTGCTGCACTGCACCGACTCCTTTAGTCAAGCAGGTGCGTCATCATCCCCCACTACATTTTGTATTCGCTGGTAACCTAGGAGTTAAGTTTAAAGACGTCTCAAGCTCTATCGTCTACGATTTTAAAAACGCTGACTACGACAGCATCGTTAGCACGCTGTTGGATATAAACTGGGACGAAAATATTAACAATGACGACGCGAACGAAGCAGCGATGACGTTTTCTAGTATTCTTAACTACCTTATCGACCGTCATGTACCAAAACGAATAATTAGTACCGATGAACACCCTCCCTGGCAATCAACCGTCCTTAGACGTTTAAAATCTGCCAAACGAGCTGCATTTAAGAAATTCTCGAAGCATAAGACACTTGCATTACGAAATCACTACTTTCAACTCAACCACGAATACAAACAACAAAGCAGACGCGCCTTTTTTAGACACCAGCGAAACGTCGAGCGTCAACTGAAATCCAAGCCCAAGTTGTTCTGGAAGTATGTTAACGAGCAGCGAAAGGAATCCGGTTTGCCATCTTGTATGTCGTTTAATGGAGTTTTAGGCACCGACACTAAGGAAATTTGCCAACTGTTCTCCGACAAATTTTCAAGCGTTTTTTCCAACGAGCGCCTGCCACCACAACAAGTCGCTGCCGCCGCTAATTTAACTCCTTCTCTAGGACGAACCATCAACCGAATTTGTGTCGATAATGCTGCCATTCTTGCAGCAAGTGCCAAACTGAAAGTATCTTGTTCCCCGGGTCCAGATGGTGTTCCCTCGATTTTTGTCAAAAAGTGCATCAGCGGGCTTCTTGAACCACTTCGGCGAGTCTTCGAGCTATCACTCACTACTGGTACATTCCCTTCCTGCTGGAAAGCAGCGCACATGTTTCCAGTTCATAAAAAAGGAAACAAATCGAACATTGACAATTATCGGGGAATCTCGTGTTTAAGTGCTGTATCAAAACTGTTCGAGCTGGTTGTGTTAGATCCTATTTTCTTTCACTGCAAACACTACATTGCAGATGACCAACACGGTTTCATGCCTAAACGATCGACAACGACAAACCTGCTCTCGTTCACAACATATGTAATGGATGGATTCGCTGACGGATTGCAAACCGATGCTATTTATATGGATCTATCTGCGGCCTTCGACAAAATCAACCATGATATTGCAATAGCGAAGCTGGACAAACTCGGCATTCATGGACAACTTCTGCGCTGGTTTCGTTCCTACCTCGATGGAAGGCAACTCCAAATCAGCATTAAGGACTGTCTATCTGTACCATTCTTCACTACATCCGGCATACCACAAGGAAGCCATCTCGGTCCAGTAATATTCCTCCTCTACTTTAATGACGTCAATTTCACATTACAAGGACCCCGCCTTTCTTTCGCCGACGACATGAAAATTTTTCAACAAATACGGGATAAAACCGATGCCGAGCTTCTTCAGAGGGAACTGGACAGCTTTAGTACGTGGTGTGATCTAAACAGAATGGTTTTAAACCCGAGCAAATGCTCAATCGTTACGTTCACGCGGAAACGCCAACCGACTCAGTTTAACTACCGTTTCTTCGGCTCGAGCGTTCCAAGACACTCTCACATCAAAGATCTCGGAGTCATCATGGATTCGGCATTAACATTCAAACCACATACGTCATACATCGTGGATAAGGCATCACGACAGCTTGGGTTCATCTTCCGAATAGCGAAAAACTTCAGGGACGTATATTGTCTTAAATCGCTTTACTGCGCGTTGGTCCGCTCAACGTTAGAATATTGTTCAGCTGTTTGGAATCCGTACTACCAGAACGGGATTGACAGAATCGAGGCTGTCCAACGCAGGTTCATACGCTTCGCCCTTCGTCATCTCCCATGGCGAAACAGATTTCAGCTGCCGAGCTATGAAAACCGTTGCCAGCTAATACACCTCGATACACTCAGCATTCGAAGGGACTGCTCTCGAGCCCTGTTCGTCTCGGACTTACTCTCTGCCAGAGTGGATTGCCCAACAATCCTCGGACGTCTGGATCTTCAAGCCCGCGTGCGAGCTCTACGCAATAACTCCCTTCTGCGAGTTCCGTTCAGGAGAACGAACTATGGTTGCCAGAGCGCTGTTACCGGACTCCAACGAATTTTTAACAGTGTGGCGACTGCCTTTGACTCCAACAGGACGCGGAATGCGATAAAAGTGAAAATGTTGTCAATTTTAAAATGTAATTAGTTTAAGCAACCACCATTGGGGCCAAGGGGCCTGTTGGTGAAGGTAATAAACATAAACATAACTAAAAGGACCCTTTAAGTAATTGAATCTCCATTTAATTGCTTAGTTTTTGGAGTATCCACACATACCGCCAACTTACCCCGAGACCGGGGCAAGTTGGCGGGTATTCCGCGTCACATATTTTTGTCTCTAAAATGGAGACAATGCATCAAACATTTTTTAAAAAAATCAGAGATATTGCCAACAGTCTGCTCTGCCGCTTGTTCTATTTTGCGAGATCTACCTACATCAAAGCGTCAAAAATTGGAAACTGAAAACGCCGCCAACTAACCCCGGCCTCCCCTATATTGGTTTCTATGTGATCGAGAGCGTTTCCGTGTGCCAACGTTGCAGAAAGTTCATAGCGTCTACCGCTTATTGTACCGTCCGGACAATACAGTCAACATGTTGCTCGTTTAGCATGTCAGCATCGACTGAAATAGGTTTGCAAATTTCACATTTTACTAGTCGTTTCGAAAGGTTATCGGAAAATCCGTTTTTGCTTTAATTATAGTTGTCGTACAGTTTGCGAAATCGAATACGAAACATGTGCACATATTTCCGATCAGATGGTGAAAAAATATCGCGATTGCGATCATTACAACGGATGTTATTCGTATTTGAGCTCCGGGAAAAATATTTCAGCAGAAATTTTTGAAGCGTTTGAAGTACTATACTTCAAGAAGATGCTTTTTTCTTTTGTCTTTCGCGGCGAATGGGTTCAAATAAGCCTAAGCTAATTTTGCGGAAGTTAAAATTTAAAAAAAAGCCAAAGAAGGCACATGGTTATGGCAGATATTAAACTTGAATAATCACTCTATAACTAAAATAATGATGCAATCACGCCCACAATAGAGTGGCTGGCGGTTGTATGTGAAAATTTGAAATGATTTAAACTAGCGGGCACAGCACTATTGGAGTTCCTTTTGTGATCCCAAATGCCTGTGCAAAACTTGGGAGTGGTTGATTGCTCCCCGGGTTTGTGCATTGAGCTTAAAGTTTGTATGGGATTTTATATGAGAAAAGCAATTATTTTGCATTTACGTTAGTAATGATCGCTATTTTACTCAATATGAAAAACCAGCTTTACAAAACAATAGTTCAAACCTTTGTTAACAACTTTGTCGAAGACGGTAGCTAGCTACAAGTTTTCATAAAATAGTTATAACGATTTGAAAACTTATGGGTCAAACTAATTGCGGAAATTCTCAAATCGATGAATACATTCTCATCAGTTCAATTTTAAAATACCGATGTCGGTGGTGCACTGGCAGTGATGGTAGAAACAATGAATTTCCGCAATTAGTTTGAACCATAAGTTTTAAAATCGTTATAACTATTTTTTGAGAACTCGTAGCTAGTTACCGTCTTTGACAAAGTTGTTAACAAAGGTTTAAACTATTGTTTTGTAAAGCTGGTTTTTCACATTAAGTGAAATAACCATCATTATTAACGTAAATGCAAAATAATTGCTTATCCCATATAAAATACCATACAAACTTTAAGCTCAATGCACATACCCGGGGAGCACTCAACCACTCCCAAATTTTGCTGAAAATGACATATGTCGAGCCACTCTAACCCACAACTTTCAAACTACATGGAAAGCATGGTTTACGAGGGTTTCACCAGTGAACAAGTGAGGGAAGCCGTGGGGCAAATTTTATTATTTATTTATTTATTTAGTGGTTTATTAGATGGCGAAAGTATAGTATCTTATTTAAACACAGTAACTATTTCAATCTATTGAAATATGTAAATTTATGTTTCTGGAACTATTTCATGATAACTTAGGCAGTAACTGTCAAATTTACTAAACACAGTTGAGTTTAGGCTTACTTCATTCTAGTGATTTAGTAGCATCGTTTTGATAAGAATGTGCATTGAATTAATTCATCTTACGAATAGGCGATATAACTCAAATGAAATAAAATCATCTTTGTATGAACCACATGAGCAAAAAATGTATATAAATATAAGTTTTCTGTATGATATGAAATAAAAGTACCTGGATACTCAAAAGCAAACACGGAAAAATATTCATCAACCACCCTACTGATTGGTATTTTTTGTCATGTCAAGTAAGCCAGCGTTTCAAAAAAAATTTTTTAACTTATTTGGCCCGTTGACACTAAATAATTACGTTTGAAGCACCATTTTGTGCCCATATATTTCTTCGTTTCAACATTGAAAAAATCATCGTACCATAACACGGTGCCACAAAAAAAATGATGTTCTTTTAAAGTAGTCTGTTAAAGGTCATTGATCAATTGAAACCCTCAAAATTTTGATTGATATAAAAAAAACCTTTTTTTCAAGGTTTTCATCACGAAATTTTTTTTACGCGGTCATCTTCCAAATGAATTTAAATTCTCTAAATGTTCTGGAAAGAAGAAGAAATGACATTTCCAACGGTACGCTATGTTATTTACTTCTATTAAAAGAATTATGCGGTTTCGGGACAACAATCTGAAAGTACCCATTTTTATTAGGGAATGTCTTTGTTTAAGTCGAAATTTAGGGAGAACCTTGAATTCCGCATCCAACGACCTATTTAAGATTAAAATCGGTTTGGAAAATGGCAAAGTTACTCATTTTTTCCAAATTAGAAACTTGCTCGCATGAACTTTTAAGAGGACAGTTTCATATAAAATTTTCAAAAAATACTTTTTTAGCTCGATTACGTATACATTCAAAAGTATGTTTGTGAGTTTTGAGCTGGAAATTGGAAAAAATTACAATATAATTATAGCATCTTATAATGAGAGACAATACCTCACTAACCCCTAAAGAGTTCATGCGAGTAAGTTCATAATTTGGAAAAAATATCTATGATGATAAATAGGTCGATGGAGGCAAAATTGTATGCCCTCTCTAAAATTTTATTAAAACAAAAGAGCTTCTTTAGAAGAATGTTGAGTGATTTTCAAAATTTTCATAGAAAATCGCAAAAATTATGGTTGTTTTCATATTATTGATTTAAAACCGTACCGTTGGAAAGCTCATTTCTTCTTCTTTCCAGAACTCTCAAAAAAATTAAAATCGGTCGAAGAATGATCGCGTAGAAATTTTTTTATTGCCGAAAG
This sequence comes from Topomyia yanbarensis, assembly GCF_030247195.1. Classification (NCBI taxonomy): domain Eukaryota; kingdom Metazoa; phylum Arthropoda; class Insecta; order Diptera; family Culicidae; genus Topomyia; species Topomyia yanbarensis. The sequence goes on from NC_080671.1 coordinate 414,860,518, forward strand.
TCCCGAAAAATAGTTTTTTTTTCCATAAATGAAGATTTTAAGGGTATTCAACATTTTTCAAACATTGTCTTGTGTTGCGCTTGGCGAGATCTAAAACCTATACTAGGTCAGTTGAAAAGTACAAAATCATTGTAGCACCGTGTAATTAATATTGAAAAAATCATCGGACCCAAATGGACAAAATATATATATTTTTGAGCCACCCTAATTAGCAGCAAAGGTAGCTCCAAAATTCAGCGTACCATAATTATTATTGAAAAAATTATTTGATCCTAAAATACATAGCTTTGAGCCACCCTAATAAACAGTAAAGGCAACTACAAATATATTTGAACATGTAAATAGAAATTCGGAGCATAACCTCAACTTTAACACAAATATGAACCTTTACGAGAAAATAATTATTTTTGAGCCACCCTAATGATTCATCAACGTTTTTCTGAAATGTTTTAATATCAATAACGATTTAGCAAACAAAAAGTCCCTCCTCTAGGTTGACGGAATATCAAACATCATCAAGCATATTTGTGCATTAGTTTTAACGATACTCAGACAGCTGCGTCAGAAAATTTTATCAAGAGTTATAGTGTTCGCCGCAGCGCTTCTTGACGTGGAAATGGTTGGACGTCTACTCCTGGAACTCTCGTACATAATGCGGGAACCCGGAGCTGTTCGGACCTACCTCAGCAAATCGCCCTTTTAGATGTCAAAAAATTTGTTGGGAAAAGGTCCTAATTGTTAGTTTAAAACCGCAGCTACATTTTGGTGCCACAAAAGTTCATTTGCACCACTCCATGGCAGTGCTAGGCGACGATTTTAAAAACTCTACGTTTTTTCAACCTTTTACAATTTTTTCCTTTTTTATTAACGACTTATAGTGAGTCAATCTTTGTCGGCTCCGACAGCATAGGTCATTAAATTGACTTTACGCTTGTCCGGACATGCCGCAGACTCAGGTGATTCGCATTTAATGCCAAAAGATCCTGACTCCTGCGCTGCAGAAGACAAAAAGCTAAGTAACCGAGAAACTCTAAGCTTGTTCATTGACCCTACTCCACGCTTTTCTAAACTTTCTTACTTCAAATCCTTGCTCTCCCTTGAGTACTATGGCTCTTAATATTTGAAAAATACTTCACCTTCCAGTCCCTTGCTAATTATATGTCGTTACCTTTTACAATGTACGGGTGATTCTGACCGTTTTTTTTATTATTTTTTATACAATGGAATTATGTTTACTTGTGAAATATTTATTAGAGAAATTCCTTAAGCAAAAAAAAATTCGTTACAAAAACTTAATCTGGTTAGTCACATCTGTCGATTGGCTCATCATGCATTTTCTTTGCTGTGGCATGTGCAATGTGCAATCGTAGCCGCAAGCCGCTGAACGTTGATTGATGGAATTTGGGGTCCGAATAGCCCCGGACGCTCGTTTCGCACAAAACTGATGAGCGTCTTTAAAATGTGTGTGTTTTCACTCAAACAAAAATTATACAATAAAATAGGAGCGTCAAGCTTTCCAAAAAACACTTACTTGTTATTTTTTCCTCCTTGAATGGTTGCTTTGATCACGGTTTCACCATTATAATGATTTTTGTTTTGAGGATTGCAAATGATGAAACACGTTGTTACTCCTTTCTAAATAAACCAAAGAATTAGATTAGAATTAGTTTCAGCTGTTAAAAATAATGTTTTAGAATAGCGGTTCCACGAATATGTACGATAGTCAGAAAGTCTTACGATTTTTTGAGAAATAGAAGGTGTCCGAATTACCCCCACTGCGCTAAGAGCCCCAGGTCCCCCTATAAATAGATCTTAGCATTACACTAAAGATCCATTGTTGCCTTGTCTTCAAAATCGTAAAGCAAAATAACTTTCGGTTTGAACACTTTACACCAGACGCCCCCCGCCCTTAATTTTGGTGTTATCACACTCAAGTACATATTTTACGATATGTAAAATGAATGGTTTCTCCTAGACCAATTTGATGAGTGTTATCAACATGCATGACTGGCATGGTTGAACTCGATGAAGGCAACTTTTGAAAGCCTAAGTTTCGTTTTCAATTTCAGGAAATGTTCCTTATCTCGAATACTCGAAATTCAGATAAGGAATTCTATAGCCATCGTATTTGGCCGGAGCACCACTTCTTGCTTCTGTAACTCACTCATCTCGACAGATCTTCGCGGCAAGAATTAACCTATCAGTTTCCTTTGTTCTTTAGACAAGGCGCTTATTTAGTGGCGTTAATTTAGCAATAACCCTTCAATTATGAATTTTCAATGTGAATATTGTAAAAGTCAAAGGAACTTTGACGATGAAAGTTGTCCCTTTTGAAAATTTTGACGCACTACAATAAGTAAATAGTAGGAGAAATTTATTTCACCGAATCCAACTGATACAGTTTCAGCATAAAATGAATTTTTTTGTTATTTGTTCTCCGGTAACTCCTGTAATAAATTCAAATGAACTATGTAAAAAATTGCACTGATAACCAAAATAACGCCGAATGACCTATCAAGGTTAAAGCCATAATTGAATAATAAGTCAAAAATCTTTTTTATTGTTCTTTCACCCCCAACAGATACCGAAATCCGCGATCTAAGCGTCACGCACCGTGGATCTAATGACAGCCCAGGGCTTCGGAGTCAACTCAGCTGGTTCGGCCTCGCCATTTTAGCATCCACCGTCACAATTCTTCGAGTATGGTTTTGAAAGTGATTACCGGTGACGTAAGTGGAGCAAAATTGCCGACAGCCGATAGTGACATGCCGACAGAGGATTGAGTAATAATCCAGCACCAGAATCTCCACCACCACCATAATCATCAGCACCTCCATAATCAGTGAACACAATTGCAGAAGCAACAACAAAATCAGCAGCATATTTTCCGTCGGTAATTATTATTATTATTATTATGATTGAATTCCAATTACAGATCGTGTTCGGTTTTTCGAATCAATTATCGAATGCGGTGAAGCGGTGAATACTCTTTTGTAGGTAGAATATTGCTTCATTTTGAATCGCCGGGTAGTTTTGCAAACAGTCAACCAAAAACCGGTGATCAATTCCATCACTTCAGTAGATGTTTTATTTTCATTGCTCGAACAACGTAGTACACGAATATAGCAAAAAAAAAATGATGAAACCAAGAAGACTATTTTTGATATGGTGAAAATGTTGATTTAAATGAAAAACGAGAAAATTATATGAGAAAAAAAACGATCGATGGGAGAAAGAGGGGCGATAAAGTTAATTTATTTTTAATTATATTTGAATTCCCAAAATGGGCGCACCACTGAAGTGTTTTTCCATTCAGCCGTTCTACTAGCTCTTTATTTAACGTTGAAGCTCAGCTCCGGTGAAGTACACCGCAGAGAGTTAATGGAAAGTACCACATGAAAAACGTGAAAATTTGCGGCCGCCGTCGACACTGAAGATCCGTCGAGAGCCACTCGATTGAATTAAAGGCAATTTAAATAAAATAATAAAAACACACAGCCTTTCGGAAGCGACCGGGCGGTATGGCAAAGGGGTCGGTAATTTATTGCGATTCAATTTCAGCTTCATTTTCGCACCACACTGTCGGCATCTTCGCTATGCGCTATGTTGGGTGGGAAAGCCGGGAAAAATTATGTACCGACTGACAGGCAGGTCACCAAGCTAGGTGAGGAATGCGTGATACGCATTTGCTGTTTTTCGCACGTCCGGGAGACTATCGACGATGAGGTGCGAGTTCCTGCGTGTGCAAAGTTGGTGGCGTGACAAGATTCATTTTTTTGTTGTTTTCGGCTGATACAATTATGAGACTTCCATTGAAACAGGATTATGAATATTTATCATCATAGCCGAAAAAGAGATATATGGCCCGAAATCTGGGATTATTTCAATTCCGTGCTATTTTAATTGATATCGTGTATCGTTCACCTTATATTACTCTGAAGCTTCTGGGAAGCCTATTGAACTTGTTTCGTCAGAAAAAAACTCCAACAAATCTTATTGTTGCCAATAAGAAAAGAACCAGTATCAATTGACACAAACACTGTATTGACATTTTCGCTCAAAACAGGTGCTCCAACCTCCTGCACGAGCCAACGCACGATCAGGATATAATTGAGAGCAAATATTTTCATCCTCATACTCCTTCCGAAACTTGTTTTCGACACGTGAACGGGAACCCTTGTTGTACTTGCTGGCTTTGTTGCCTTTTTTCGCGCCACTTTTTTTCTCGGTGGTGAAACCTGCGGAAACGAGCATAATGAACATCCACATTTATGAAAATTGGCTGCGGCTTCAGCTTTTTTCCGACAACCAAGCTGATTTACGTTCATAGGGGGTTTATTTCACAGAGCGATCTATATCTGAGGGGAACCTCACAGTCGCGGTATGCTTATCAAAGAGACACACACGCACGCGTACATTCAACGTGCTTGTCATTTATATTTTGTTGAATTAATCATCTTCGTTTCGGTCCTTCATTCGATTTCAACCAGTGAAGGCTTAGAAGTTTGAAAGCACTCACGTGGATTTATTTTTGGAAACATTAGCACAGATCCTAATCACAAGGCAATTGATGTTAGATAGAAGCAGATCCTTTATATGAAAGTTGTCTTCATGAATTCCACAACATCTGTGACACTTTGTGTAAGATGATGGATGTGATAATGGAAATAGATTAATAGAATGATAAAAAAAAGTTTGGATACTAGTGACGTCCTAAGTTGAAATGATTAAGATAAAAATAGAGAGACAGCGCGCCGACAAACGACCAAACAAAATGCTCGATGTTGTATCTTTGGCTCAAAATACGATACTGGGGTGGATTGTGCCTGGTAATCCTGCAATATGCACAGCAGAAATTCAAAACAGCTTGTTTAATCATTAATCCAAATTGTGATATGGAAGTCAGTAGTACTCTTCGATAAAGTTCTTTCAATCGACGCTCACTTGTGCCGAGACCGTAAACTTTGTAGTGTGACTTCAAGCCGACGATTTGAATCCATTGTTGGCAGAATCAATCTCTGCCTACAGCCGTTAAGCGGTAGCAATCAATTGAACGACGTGTTCAACAAAATTGAGAGTTCGCGAAACAGTATTCGGACTTTCTCGATGAATCTTTAGCGTTGAGTCACTTGGAGCTCAAGTTCACGAGGCTAACATTGATTCGAGCAACCACAGCCATACTGTGGTAAAAGCTAAAAGCGTAAAGAAATTAAAAGAGGTCTTCAATTCATCATGCCCGTAATCGAATCCCTAAACTATCGGCCAAAATGATGGGATAAAAGGAAACGTGGATCTCTTCTTAATGTTTCATCTCATTTCATTTATTTAGTTCAACATCTATTTCATGATAACACTGAATCAACAATTTGCCTCCACAATACTCGATTTGTAGCTGCAGCTCTTCAACGTCGGTTACGCCCAACACTCGCCAAATCACCTGCCTGGTCCGCCCATCCTGCTCTCTGCACTCCTCGCCTTCTTGTACCAACCGGATCATTGATCATTAGTGAACACCATCTTTGCAGGATTATTATCCGGCATTCTTGCAACATGCTGCCCACCGTATCCTTCCAGCTTTGGCCACCTTTTGGATACTGGATTCGCCATAGAGTGCAGCGAGCTCATCGTGGTTTATCCTTCGCCGCCACACACCGTTCTCCTGCACACCGCCGAAGATCGTCCTTAGCACCCGTCGCTCGAAAACTCCTAGCGCTTGCAGGTCCTCCTCGAGCATGGTCCAAGTCTCGTGCCCGTAGAGAACCACCAGTCTTATAAGCGTTTTCTACATGGTGCATTTGGTGCGGGGGGAATCTTTCTTGACCGCAGTTTCTTCTGGAGCCCATAGTAGGCCCGACTTGCACTGATGATGCGTCTTCGGATTTCACGGCTAACGTTATTGTCAGGATTCCAGGTAAACAAAATCCTCCACTACCTCGAAGGTATCCTCGTCGATCGTAACGCTGCTTCCTAGCCGGATCCTGTCATTTTCGGTTCTACCTACCAGCATATACTTTGTTTTGGACGCATTTACCACCAGTCTGACCTTCGCTGCTTCGCGTTTTAGGTGGCTGCCACCGTTCCAAAAGTTCGGGCGCTAATGTCCATGCCGTCCGCAAAGCATACAAATTGGCCGGATTTCGTGAAGATCGTGCCTCGGCTGTTGACCCCGGCTCGTCGCATCACACCTTCCAGAGCGATGTTGAATAGTATACACGAGAGTCCATCACCTTGTCTCAGGAAAAGTTCACCCGAAATCCTTACGCTGTTTTGTACACCGTCCATCTTTGCTTTGATCAGTCGAGTCAGCTTCCCGGGAAAGCTGTTTTCGTCCATGATTTTCCATAGCTCTACGCGGTCGATACTGTTGTATGCCGCCTTGAAATCGATGAACAGGTGATGCATTAGGACCTGGTATTAACGGCATTTCTGGAGGATTTGCCGCACGGTGAAGATCTGGTCCGTTATCGAACGGCCATCGATGAAGCCTGCTTGATTACTTCACCCGAACTCGTTTACTTTAGGTGATAGACGACGGAAGATGATCTGGGATAGCACTTTGTAGGCGGCATTCAAAATGGTGATCGCTCGGAAGTTCTCCACTCCAAATGGTCGCCTTTCTTGTGAATGGGGCAGATCACTCCTTCTTTCCACTCCTCCGGTAGCTGTTCGGTTTCCGAGATCCTGACTACTAACCGGTGCAGACAAGTGGCCAACCTTTCCGGACCCAACTTGATGAGTTCTGCTGCGTTACCATCTTTGCCAGCTGCTTTGTTATTCGTGAGCTATTGGATGGCATCCTTAACTTCCCTCAACGTGGGAGTTGGTTCTTTCCCGTCCTCAACTACACTGACGTAGTCAAATCCTCCGTTGCCTTGGTCATCTGTACCTACATTCTCCGCACCGTTCAGGTGCTCGTCGAAGTGCTGCTCCCATCTTCCGATCACCGCACGGTTGTCCGTCAGCAGGCTCCCGTCCTTATCCCTACATATTTCGGTTTGCGGCACAAAGCCTTTGCGGGATGCGTTGAGCTTCTGGTAGAACTTCCGTATATCTTGAGAACGGTACAGCAGTTCCATTTCCTCGCACTCTGCTTCTTCCAGGCGGCGTTTTTTTCTACCGGAAGAGGCTGCCTGCCTCCGCTTCTGTTTGTATAGTTCCACATTCTGTCGGGTTCCATGCTGCAGCATGACCGCTCGCGCTGCACTCTTCTTCTCCAAAACCGCTCTGCACTCCTCGTCGAACCAATCGTTCCGTCGTCTCCGTTCCTCGTACTCGACAATGTCCTCAGCCACGTTGGCTGCTTTTACTGTTCTCCAGCAGTCCTCTAGAGGGGCCACGTCGAGCTCTTCCTCGTCCGGCAACGCTGCCTCGAGGTGCTGCGCGTATGCAATGGCGTCATCTGGTTGCTTCAGTCGCTCCAGATCAGGTGGTCGTCGGTACCGTACATGATTCATGACGGATAGTTTGGGGCGCAATTTAACCATCACCAGGTAGTGGTCAGAGTCGACGTTAGCGCCGCGATAGGTCCTGACGTCGATGATGTCGGAGGAGTACCGTCCCTCAATCAGGACGTGGTCGATTTGCGATTCTGTCTGTTGCGGTGATCTCCAGGTGTAATGATAAGGGAGGCTGTGCTGGGAGAAGGTGCTACGAATGGCCTTGGAGGCGGCGAAATCAATGAGTCGAAGGCCATTCTCATTCGTCAGCTGGTGAGCGCGGAACTTTTCAATCGTCGGTCTAAATTCCTCCTCATGGCCTACCTGAGCGTTTAAGTCCCCAATGATGATCTTGACGTCGTGGCTTGGGCAGCGGTCGTATTCTCGTTCGAGCTGCGCGTAGAAACCGTCTTTGTCATCATCGGTGCTTCCGGAGTGAGGGCTGTGCACGTTTATTATGCTGATGTTGAAGAAACGGCCCTTGATCCTCAACCTGCACATTCTTTCGTCGATCGGCCACCAACCGATCACGCGCCTTTGCATATCGCTCATCACATCATCTATTTCGTTCGAATTAGGTGCTATTCGTTAGCCATTTCCTCACTGATGTCCTGCTTCAGGTGAAACTGAATCAGGTTCTAACCCTAACCAGTACTGTCGAAATATATTAACTGTCCACGGTTGAGGTTCGAAGTCGCGGTTGAGGTGCGAAATCGCGGAAAGTGTTGAACGCTTCGTTGGCGTCCCGGAAGCAAAGGGGAAATTAGCTGATTCGTATTCCAAGGTGATACCATGAGCCTTTACCGTTTTGTTGGAGATATATTTGATTGCTGGTTGAGTACCAATTTAATTGGCTGTCAGTCCTGCAAGGGCCTCAATGAAGAACACAGTCGCTTTCGGCCACAATCTCACTTTGTTGCTCACCTCAAATGAGTTGATTCGCTGATGGATTGGGCTCCGCCAATAAAATATTAACGTAAAACCTCTTTCGTGGACAGGTTTACCAAGGGAGCTAAACCGCTCCCAGCTTTGTCGCGATCTACTCGTATAATATCCGGAGGTGAACTTACCCTAATGCTACTGAGAGTTCCCAGGCGGCGCAATTTCTCTCAATAGCGATGTTCGTTTCATCTTTGTTTCTATATACTCGGATAGTCCGCGACGGTCTTTCTCACTCCGACCGTAAATTCCCCGGTGGTGAATTTCTACTCGTTTTCAAGATCCATTTAGCTCCCCGTTTCGTCGAGATATATTCGATCTAGTGCCGGCGGTAGGCATAGCATACTCAACGGGTCAGCAGGTAGGTTCTACGGTCTATCCGGGGATTCTGAGTGGAGCATAGCTTCCGGTTCACTGGCGCCCCAACGACCCGTCTCCGGTTGTTCGACACGACCTACTCGCTCTAGTGCTCGGTGGTGGAGCGTACTCATGAGTTACCCGGTAGGGTGTCGTAGTCGGTCTGACTAGTTCGCGTCAAGCGTGGGGTCCGGTACACCGGCGCCTCGACGACTCAAAACCGGTGATCGACGAGAGCTACTCGAGCTAGATCCCCAGGGATGGATCACGGCGACCGGTAAGGTGCACTTATTCAAACTGTCAGCTCTGGTTATTTGTTTGTTTTCTCCATTTCCTCTGCATTCCACTAATAATCTAGAGACGGCATTCCTTTTGGCGTTCTTTCTTCTTTGCACATCTCTTGTATGAACTCTCCGAGCTTAGAGCCCTGAACTAGTTTCACATTTCCTCGCATCTGCGGCAGTCGAAGGCCACTTACTCTGGTATTTCCTCTAAACCCTCGAACTCCCGGTAATAAGGTGAAGGTGCGTGATAGAACCGAAGAAGATACTTCCTGGAGTAGTCGTGACTGTCACAGGTCGCTGCTAGCTCACTGATTTCCTTCTCGCTCGTAACTTACTATGCATCGTTTGTGCTATTCTCTAGTGGATGTCACTCGTTCTCTGTACTCACTTCGACGGGGACAGTTTCCTGATGGCAATTGGACAGCATCTCTCTGCGCCACTTGGGGCCAGTAACTTTGTTCGTCAGCGCGGCTTTATGTAGTCGAAAAAATCTACAAAAAGACACTTGAAAAGATAGCTCAGGGAGTGGGATTGGGGAACCATCCCCGGCCCACTAAAACGGTTGCTCTTACTACCGAACCTGAATCCTCCCCAACACTACCTTATGGTTTTACTTTGAGGAGGAATTATTTTAAGTGATGCTAGTCTCTTCGATAGGGTCTGTATGTTCTGTATGAAAGCACGATAACTTGCTGTGGGTAGTTATTTGGTGCTCTTGTCTATGAAGACAATCTGAGCGGCAAACTATAGATTTTACAATTTACTGAACCCTTTAGCTCCCTAGTGCAATTCAGCACCACAACTTCTTGGGCCTTTTAACGCCCTATCCGGTGCCATTTAGCGCCGTAACTCATTGAGGCCCTTTAGCTCCCTTCTCGTTTGGGTCCCGACTTGTTCGTTAGGTACTCAGTGTAGTCTCCGACCACGGACCTAACCTACTCCGATGGAGAATTCCCCGGGCTGAGAAATTTTCCCGAAACTAAGCTGACCAGCTAGGTGCCGAAGTCAGTTCGGCGATTCCGGAGGAGCAGGGCGACCGGTTCGCTGGTGCCCTGATGACCCGCGACATCGCGGTCTACTCAGTCTAGTCCACGGTGGTGGATCTAGCTTACGCCGACAAAGTTCTCCTCTGTGAAAGAAGTAGTTCTCCCGATACCGATTCTTCTTCTGTCTACGCTATATTTTTCTTAGGCAAACCGGTATGGTGCCATGGTCAGTCCGGCGATTCCAGGTGGTGCGCAGCGTCCAGTTCTCTGGCGCCCCGACAACCCATACTTGGTGCTCTATCGCGGTCTACTCGCCTAATCCCCGGCGGTGGATCAAGTCTACTTCGGCGGAGAGTTTCCCGGTGGTGATTGCTCTCCCGAATCCGTCGATCGCTGTTCATCACGTCATTTTTGCTACAAGGCGGTCATGATCCACGAGTTTAGGTTGCTTTTCATTTTGTGGACGACATTATTCGGGCTCATTCCATCCTTTTCAACCATCTCCCTGCGTTTCGCTTCGAACCTTGGACATTGGAAGACTACGTGCTCTGGTGTCTCCTCAATGTTTTCACGCTCTGGGCACAACGGTGACGTTACGTGCTTGAACCAGTAAAGATGCTTCCTGAAGATACTCTCGACGATATTGTTCTGTACGTTCAGCTTTTCACTGTTTCGCTTGGTTTCCAGTATTGCACCCCAGGCAGTAGACGCCTCGAGCTGCTTCACGGATCGAAGATGTTTGGCATGATCCTCACTATTGCGTTCATTACCTTCGCCGACTTTTGCCAGACAAAGTCGACGTAGTTGTTGAAGCTCTTCGATTATCACTGCCAACTGCTTCAGTGTACACTTCGATTCAATCACGTGCCCTCTGAAGTCGCCGTCTTATGGTGAGCTACATGCAGCTTGACCCCCTCCACCAGTACTCGATCGCGTCTATTGTCTCCATTACTGACACATTCACTTCTTGAAGTGTTTCACCCATCACCGTTAGTGACACGTCGTCCGCGAAACCCACAATTTTCACTTTCCTGGGCAGCTACAATTTCAATACCCCATCGTTCATCCCGTTCCAGAGAGTTAGACCAAGAATAGCTTGTATAGCATCACTCTGCTGCGGTAGTAGCTCTTCATGATCTGACATAGATAGTCGGGGACTCTCATTCTGTGTAGCGCTGCAACGATGGCTTCCCAGATGGCGCGGTTAAGCGAATTGTTCACATCTATCATAACCACAGTATAGTATGGATCCTCTCTTCGCTTCTGTTTAGATTCCTTCTAAACGCTCTAGAACACTGTCTAAATTGTATCCACTGTCGATGCTCTTTTGCGGAATCTAACCGGTATCTCAGACAGTCCGCGTTCGCCCTTCGTGCATTTCGTCAACTTGTTAACTCTCCGGAGGTCGCACAAATAGGAGTTTTCCAACTGAATCTAGCAGGCATATAGGCCTACACGATGTCGGATCACCCGGTGGCTACCCGGCCTTTGGCAGTAACACTAGCTTCTGTACCTTCCAGATTTCTGGGAAATTGTCATATACAAACGCTGCTGTAGCACCATCCTAAACATGTCCCGATATACCAGGATTGTTTAGCTTCAGCTCAGCCGAGCACATTGCAGCTGGCAACGACGGGATCTTCGTCATCGACATGGCGATACGGTACGCGCCCGCCCATGGATTGGCTTCCGCGTCTCGGCACAGCTTCTTGTGACAATCTAACTTGCTAAGCTTGATCTCCCTGTTTTAAAGTGGCTCTAGCTTCCCGAATCGCCACCTCGCGCTCATCTCTATGTGACTCTGATCCCGCCTTATGACTCTAAGCTAAGCAGTGCGTAGTCGTCTCGTTGTTCTACTAATTGACTGGAAGTCGTCTATTGCGTGGCTCTAGTTTTCGCAGCATTGTGGCGTTACAAGCCGTCACAATCCCTCTTGTTAGATGAGCCGTATTAACGTTCTCGCTTCCGCTGTCCGGGTGAAGGATCTCAACGAAGAGGTTGCTTCCGTCTTCCACTTTCGCTCTTCGGTCATCCTTCTCCGGTACGTAATCAAATAGCCTGGTGGTCGTTATGATAGACTCTCTGCGGTCTTTCTCAAACGTGCCAACGGAACCTTCGTTATAGAATCGTACGGCTATCTTCGCTAGAGCTACCTGTAGAATACACCCCCTTGTGTTGGTTACGCTACTGCTCCACTCCACATTCCAGGCATAAAAGTCACCACCGATGACTGCCGACTTTCGGCGGATCAAATTATCGGTGAACTCGCTTCACTGTCTGGCTGAATTGTTTCACTGTCCACTTATGAGGCGCGTAACAGCTGTACACGAAGACGTCATTGACTTTGGCGATCACAAAGCCTTCGTATGAACTCTACCATGGACGTCTGCCCATAATTTGTATTGTAGCCGTTCCCATTCTATCCACCACCCAGTTACCGCGATTAGGGGAGTCTTGATGACTCTGCATTCACAGTGACGCCATAAATAGTTTCGGTCGTAGACTACCACAGCAGTTGCTGTGTGGTGTCACAGTGATTCGGATGTATCTGGATTATCCGTATTATCTCCATCACCGTTGGCCTGCAATTGTCTTCTTGTAGGTAGGACAGTTGATGGTCAATACCGTCCTCTGGACTGCAATGCATGGACTTCGGTCATTGCGTGCAGTATCTCGCAATGTAACCAGTCCACATTCCCAGCACATCGTAGATCTATCCGGGCCTTAACATATCCGTGCCAAATGTCCAAAGCCTAAACATTTGAAGCATTTTCCGCTTGTTTATTCACTCGTGGAGTGGCTCTCAATGGGCATCTCGATCATCCAACCGTAACTTTACCTACTTCCAGCGCCTTGTCAGCGGCGGTTAGCGGTTAACGAATCATCGCTGTCTGTGTTGTTGCGTACCCCTTTTTTTACAATGGAGAATGCATTTACGCACTTACCCAGTAAACGTACACGTGAACTTCCCCATGGGATCTACCCACCCAGGGCATCAGCCGGTGAGCCCACCTACCTTTCGAGGAGTTATTCCACTCACGCTGCCATCTGGCGACCGAAGCCACCCTGGTACGCCCGCGAATTCCTCTATTGCCACGCAGCTCACAACACTCCTCGTCTTCCCGGATGACCAGTCCGACTGGCAATCACATCAAGCGGTAAGTGCTCTCCAGTTTCCGAAGATAGCTGGTTACTCCCAGTGCCTCAACAGGGTTAGCCTGTTAAGGAAGATCCTCTCAAGCAGTTAGCCCGTCGTGTCGATCAGGCAGATTGGTCTGTATGCCGACGGGTCGTCTGGCGGCTTCCCGGCCTCCGGCAACAGTACCAGCTTCTGCCTTTTCCATTTATCGGGAAAACGGCACTCGTCAAGGCATCTCTGCATAGCTAGCCTGAACATGTTCGGATTCGCTATGATTGCTGCCTTGAGAGCGCTGTTTGGAACTCCATCGGGCCCTGGAGGTTTATTCGTTGCTAGGGAATTAGCCACTGCGAGTAACTCTTCGTTCGTCACCAGGGCCACTATTTCGGCCGCACCCACAATGCCTTGTGGCGCAGGAAGCCAGGGACTTGTAGCTCGAGTCGGGAAGAGTAGTCCTCGCCAACCGGTCCGGTGACCGTTCGGGGGGTGAAGAGCCCACTTTGGTCTTAGCCATCACGATTCTGTAGGCGTCACCCCGCGGATTCGCTATGGCACCCTCGCACAGGTTGTCGAAACACGCTCTCTTGCTGCTCTTAATGGCCTTATTAAGGATCAATGTCGCAGCTCGAAACACTTCACGAGAGCGGACTCTTACCTCCTCTATGCGGGCTCGTTGCATCCTACGTTTAGCTTTGAGGCAGGCTGATCGTAGGGCTCCAATCTCGGCACTCCACTAATATACCGGGCGTCTGCCATTTCTTGGTAGGGTTTTCTTCGGCATGGTGGCATTGCACGTGCGTCGCACAGCTACCAGCGCATCCCTGCTTAGACTATCGGTGTTGGCCTCCAGTCCCAGGGCCACGGTGAAAACTTCGAAGTGATTGATATTCCACCCGCGTACCTGGCAGGGATCACCCGCCCTCGGATGCTGCACACCTTAGTTGATCCTACAGCGAATTGCTAGGTGGTCACTATGGGTGTAGCCCTCGTTTACCCCGCAGTCAATGCCTGGAACCAGACCCGGGCTAACAAATGTTATGTCAATCCATGATTCGACCGCATTTCTACGGAATGTGCTAGAGGAACCATCATTGACTAGCACTGCGTCGAGTTTCGCAAGCGCCTCCAGTAGCGCTTGGCCCCTGCTATTTGTACAGCGGCTGCCCCACTCAACCGCCCATGCGTTGAAATCTCCCGCTATGACGAACGGCTTCCGACCCACTAGGTCGGACGAGAGCCTGTCGATCATCCGGCTGAACTGTTCTATAGGCCACCTTGGTGGGACGTAGCAGCTACAATGATGGATCGGGAACCGTCCCGTTGTACAAATTGCCGCCAACCTAGACCCGTCCGCCACCAAATTGTCGCTATCGGCAGGGACGTTGTACGGGTCGGATGGGATGGCGACATCTGTCCTCGACTCCGAGACCGACTACCACAGCAGCTGCTGAGCAGATGCGCAGTGATTAAGATTCAGCTGTGTGACGTTCACGGATTCTTCTTACCGAAGCCTCCCCGAAGGGACACACGGGTTCGCCCATAACATGGTTGCGGTCTTGCTTCTTGCTGGCGCAAATAAGGCATTTTGGTGCCCTGTCGCATTTCTGCGCCTTGTGTCCCTCCTCACCACAGCGACGACACAACTCTCTCCTGTCTGGGCCCTTGCAGTCGCATGACTTGTGGTCGGACTCTAGGCACTGATAACACCTGTCTACTGAAGGCGGCTGGGGTATGCTTACTGGTCATACTGACCAGTCGAGCTTCAGCTTCCCTCTCTCGATGATCTTTTTGGCTTCCGCAACGGGAAGCCTGAAATAGGCTACCTGCGTGCCAAAGAGTACAGAGGTCCGCCCAATCTCTTCGCCACACTACTCCATGTTTCGTACCCCTTCTTTAACCCGATAGCCAAGTGCACTTCACCCAGGTTGCACTGTGCCCTCAGTACGTCTCCCAGCTAGTTTACCGTCGTGGTCTCGTCATGGTCATTGCACACGATCACCGTCCCCGAACTTAAGGTTTTAACTTCTGCCTGTTCGATCAGTGATTTGGTCATAATCGCTTGCATAGTCGAGCTGTTTATCGTGGCGTTCTCCTTCTACTCGAAGAGCAATTCGCCTTTTTGGGTACACCGGGTTCTCACCACGTTATCACCCAAATCCATTAGCTCCGAATCCTCTTAAACTTTTTCAAGGAGCTCTGCATGCGTCGTCGCGTCATTAGCTTTGACCAGCACGGCTTCTCCCTTTGGTGTCTTCTGACGGACCGGAGGATTTTCTTTTCTCTTCCGCTCCACTTTTCTATCCTCCTTCCATTTTTGCTGTTTCCCCTATTTCTGCATCCAACCTACAGCGGCACCCTAACTTTCTCCCTGTTGAGTGCCGTCTTCCCTTCGGCAGTGTGAGCGTCCTCGCGCGTCTGTTCTGGCCCGGCTAGTTTTCCGTCTCCCCGCGAGGTTCTTGCCCAATTTAAACAATTTAAGGTCATCTGCGTAGATAAGTTCGTATCCAGGTGGAAGGACATTACAAACGTCATTGAAAAATAAGGAGAACTGTAAAGGTCCGAGATTGCTACCTTGGGGCGCACCTGATAAATTTATAAAGTTGTGTGATTGAATATTTCCTTGTTTGACAGATAGGAAACGGTATGATTTGAACCACTTATTGAAGCTGTGCACGGCATGAAGCTGCTGTATCTTTGCCAGTAGAAGGCAGTGATCGAGGCGATCGAATGCTGCTTTAAGAACGGTATAGACGGTATCCACTTAGGCTCCAGTTTCTATACTTTGAGTGCAATTCGAAATAAATTGTACTGAATGCGTGGCTGTCGATCTACCAGGGTAAAACTCATGTTGAACTGTCGATATATATGTTTTGACCTCGCGAAATAGCATATCGCGTACAAGAATTTCGAACAATTTGGGGCCAGCACAGAGAGAAGTTATACCTCAATAATTTACTAGGTCTTGAGATAAGCACATTTCTTGAAAACAGGATAAACTATTGACTATTTTCAACACAACGGAAAATTCGCTTGCGATAACGATTGGTTGAAAATTAGTTTTAGAGGAGCGCATAAAGCACTCGCTCATCTTTTCAAGATAATTAGCAGTGACCCCATCTGAACCGGCTGATGTCGAGGACTTCAACTGTTCAATGGCAGCAATAATGTCTTCATTAGAGAAACGAATAATATCTATATTTATCGCTTCACAAGGAACATCATGAAGGCTGACTTCAACCCTCACTGTCGTAGCCAGAATGCTTTCAAATACACCCGAAAAAATGGTTTTTCAAATAAGTTACAGATGGCACTGCTAGAACCAAGATTGTAAGAACTCCACTCTCCTTGCGCTTTCTATTCACAAAAGACTAGTCATGTTTCGGGTTGCGCTTATGGTAACACTGGAATCCGTCATAGGCTTTGTAATTGTTGCTCGCGAAAAGGAACTCTCGCTTATTAATGGGATTCCGCCGATTAGTATAGTGTCTGAGCGTAGCTGCTCTTTGTTGTTTAAATTCCAGGAGCAGTCGGTTGGACCAGACTGGTTTCGGTCTAGGGCGTGGGGCAGGGACATGTATTTTGAATAGACTTTTCAGGTAAAAGGAAAACATTTCTGTTGTATCATTCACACCAGTGGCGTAGCCAGATATTTGGTTTGGAGGGGATTTTGACGAAAATCATAGATTTTTCAAAAATGTTGGCGGGTCTATTGATGACATTTAATCTGTAGGCCGCGATCGACTGGGTACTACCGTGTTCTGCAGTAATAGCGAAATGGGATGGTGTGAGCGGGCATGGGCGCCATAACCCTACCGTAGGAAGAACTAAACACCTGTCCTGTCGCAGGTGGCGGTTGTGGTGGGTGGTGGACTACGAGACAGGTTAGGTCAAGTTCAATGAGTGGCCCAAAAACACCACTTTACTAACAATCAAGGAGAAAAGGATGAGCTGAAAACTCGCAACTTCGAAACCGTAGCAGTGGAGGAGCTTTGCTAGACAGGGCAGAAGGTGTGGAAATGCGGGGATCGAGCGACGTCACAAGAGCTGAGCAAAATGCACCAACGCGTGATTAGCGAAAGAATGTGTGTAGTGTGGATCAAAGGCCATTTCTTCAACTAGAGCATTATCAATGTGCACTGACCTCACGAAGCCAAGAAAGGTGCATTTTATGGCGGAACGTTAAGCTCGTCATCGGTGACATAAACATCCTGATAGGCCGGGGGTATTGTAAAAACCGGTTATCGCACAGGATAGTGGGTACACCTTATAAATAATGTGCACAAATTATCACGATTGATAAGTATATTATGACGAACACCTAAGTAGCGAAGCCGTAGACAACAAGAATATTGCAAGAATCAGCTTGGAGACGCGCACAGTCGACAACAGATTCCGGATCTACCTAAGATTCATGAAAAAATAGGACGGTCGAACCGCAGGCAATGATCAACTGTCATGTGAGCTACTCAAACACAGAGTAGAGGAATTGGCTAGAGCACTCCACTGGGTGCTTTAGAAGATCTGGAAGGAGGAGATTTTACCAAAGTATAGGATGTAGGGAGTAGTATGTCCCATCTATAAAAATGGTGTTAAGCGAGATTTTTGCGACTAATTACCGGTTATTCACATTCCTGAACTGCCGTTGTATGCAAAGGTGACGTAAATGCCATCGAGTATATTTTCAGGAAATCAATTTTCAAATCTTGCATGGTGCGGGTAAAAGCATGCTTTGGCCACTTTGTTTTTCGCATTTCAACAGGTTATTTTTTATTTTTATTTGAAGTCGTTTGCACTAAAAGATGCGAATTTTCGCAGTGAACTTAAAAATATGAAAAAGTTAAATTTGACCAAAGTTGCGCTGAAGCCACTTTTGCATACCAGGATAGTAAACGTCATCTACAAGGTGTTCTCCCAAATTCTTTGTTACCGCCTATAACCGTTAGTAGGGGAATTCGTAGTGCAATATGGCCTATAATGCACAAATACGGGTTGCATTCATATCTTCAACCAAGCTATTTGCAATAATATTCTTGAAAACTTTGCTGAAGACACTTTGTCTCGAAATAAGTTTGATTGGAGTTAGTAATGCATCCAACTGGAAAAATTAATCACAAAATTATGCTACTAAATACTACACCACCGAAAGCTTATGGTTTCCAAATTATGGAATCTTGGCGCCATTCAGTTCGATACCCAAATGTACACCATAAATAGCGAATCTTAGCTAGTGGCACTTTATATAAATGATAACCCAAAAAATCAAATGCATATAAAAACCGATTCTGACCTGTTAGAAACAAGCGTAAAACGCCATTTTTCATCAGTTTCTATGTAGGCGTTTTCGTTGAGCTATTTTGTTTGATATTTACATGATATTTATAGGATCCTCACTAAAATATTAGTAACAAGATCCCATTCTCACAATTTACAAAAAGTCCCCATAACGTTTAAAACATTAGGTTCTCAATATAATGAACAGATAATAAACTTCCAAAATTATTTTTTGAATATTTAAATAAACTAGTCAGCATCAAACTTTTTTTGTCTTCAATTCAAATATTTTGGTTTGGAGGGGATTTTAACCCCCAAACCCCCCCCCCCCCCCTTGGCTACGCCACTGATTCACACTGTTCGCATTATTTAACATAGTCGCCTAATCAATAGTTTGCAGCGAGTGGTTAAGACCGGCAAAATTAGTATTGGCAAAGTTCAACTCCAAATCTTCGAGTACATCTCGGCAAAAGTCTAAAAGAAGTGGATCAATAGAAGGGTGTTAATATCAATAAGCAACTCATCCGCCTGATATACATGGCAGCTTCTCGATGTTTCTTCAATAATGAACACAAAATCTGAGGTGCGATTACGATCGTTTGTTACCGTACACATCTGCAGCAAGTGCAGAAGGAACAGTAGATCTCGAAAAGGTTGAGTCAGAGGGTCGGCGTATGCATAGTCGGATGAAGTGCTTTTCCATGCGAACATTGTTGTGACTTGTTTTGTGTTTAGACGATAGCCCTTTTTAAAGCAGCGATCAGAACACCACCACCCCTTGTTTTGCCAGAAGAAGTTTCATTACACCGTATACCCATGACCAAAGACCTATAGCGAGTTTATTTCGTCGCTCAACTATGTTTCTGTCAGCATAATTATATCCTGATCTGCATCAAATGTAGCCACAAACGGCTCGTCGATCTTCGTGCGCAGTCCTCCAACATTCTGGTAGTATATTCCCAGTTGTTGAGATAAGTCATCATCGGGCGGTAGGGAACCAAAAAAATAGTGATGTAGTCAGGGTTTGAGTTGAAGATCGCTAGAGGACGGTAGCGTAACTGGAGCTGTAGAGCTGTGAGCAGACATCACTAGGCTAAGCGTTCGCTGTGTTTTTCTAGATATGCGGTCAATTTTGCCCACTGGATATGGAAATAACAGTGGATTCGGTGAATGAAAACTTAGGCGAATGTTAACGAATATTAAACAGTCAAAAATACTCAAATCTATGTTCAACTCCCAAGCTCGTAAAAGCTTTGAATTTACCCCTATGAAGTTCGCACTCCAGCTTATGTTTTTTTAATTAGGACGGAAAGTGATTTACTTTACTAACGCTACTTACTGTCAAACTGTTGAACGGTATTAAAGTTTAAAACTGACTCAGATTCATCTCAAAGAAGTCACATTAGTTAACTACGCTTTTCTTTACTGACAATCGCAGTATTCGATCCCAGTTAATGTTTTATTTCTTTACTTGAGTCTTATCTTACGGAATTTTAGAATTACACACTTTGAAGTAATAGCTAGTGTGGTTATCCACAGCGGATTTAAATTGCAACTGTTCATAAAACTTGATTGCGAAGTAAAATAAAATAAAAAGCAAACAAGTGAAATAAAATTCTTTACTACAACTGACACAGATTCCCCAAATTTGGACCTCACAAGTCAAAAAAAAACTTTTCACCGAACAATTTCCCCGCATACAGGTGGTATCAAATAAGTTATAAGCAACAAGGAATAGTTACCATCAAAATACCAACCAGACTCTCAGAAGACCGGAGAGCCCAATCCAAATCTTCAAACATCTCCATTATTCCAGAACAGTACCTGGGCCAGGTGGGAATTTGGTTTGGTCCTGGGAAATACTACACATTCACACAGCCGCACAGACATTTAATTTATCAGTTCTCTCTCGGAACAAGGAGACGGAACAATTTTAAGCCGGAAAACCACCAGCCACGTCGTCGTTCCGAAATGGACCAGGGAAAAGTTTTTTTTTTTGCGCAAGGAAGTCCGTACCATTCTTCTCGTGCTTCAGTCTATCGATTCTGTTGTAGCCTGGTGTCGGCGAGGGGATTCGGGTTTGTTGAGGTAGGGTAGTGAGGGGCCTAAAAACGTACAGGAATTTAGATGTAGGGGAGGTGTGCCTCAGAATGGCACTTACAGGTGTTAAAAAGGTTTTTGTACATTTAACAGTGTTTTAGTACTTTTATCACACTGCAGTCAGAATTGTTGCCGTGTTCTTTTGACGCCATTGAATTTTATTATTTCCATATCAACTTTTGGATAGGGCTAATATGATTTTTAAACAAACTTTTGTTTTGTTTTTTTTTTTAATTTGTTATAATTTTAACACAGAAAACATTTGAAATTGATTCTACCAAGTGTAAAGATGTTGATTCATGTGAATTTTTCATGAAATTACACTCGGCAGCGGAATAGTGAACGAAATAAGTTTGCTTACAAAAATCTCATAAGCTTTTGAAGAATTAATATTGATTTTAACTGCTACGCGTCCATGTTTATAACTTATAAACTTAAAAACAATGGTTTGTGCAGGTTTCGCTAACAAATTCAAAAAAAATCCCATTGCACAGTGGTCCAGAATGCAAATTTAGCAGGAATTTTAACTTTTTGCTAAAATTAAATGATTTAGCCTTACATCATGTTTGGCAAAGTTGTTGTACTTTACAAGGCCCTTCTTTTTGTTTAAACCGATGCTAGGGTGGTTCTAAATTTTGCACGAGAAATTCAAATGTAAGCTTTAGGGTGTCCCTTAAAAAAACGGTTTTATTTCTATAACTTTTGAAGTTTTTATATTACGCTAAAGTACCCTTTGGACAACTTAAAGATTATTTTAGGGCACATAATTTACTTTAAAACACCAACTACTTAACTTTTTTCGTTTTAAAGTTATAAGAACTTTTATATAAAAATATAACTTTTTCAAATATAATTATCTTCGATTCGGTCACTAAACATTGAATACTGTTGCTTTCATATGAAATAGCATGCTTTGTAGTATAGATCACCAAAAAATGGCAAATATGATATTTTTATATCTTGCAATATTTACTCAAAAAATAGTTTATTTTTAGTAAAAAGTATATATAACTTTCTAAGGAGCGAAGCTAGAGGTTCAATATATTAAGACAAAATGTTCTCCTTCAAAATATCTCAAAGTATTTCTAAAGTGATCTTAATGAAAAATCAAAACTGCAAAAATTAAACAAAGAAAACCATTTTTTAAGAAACACCCTAATTTTTTTGGTAAATTTCTTGTAAAATTAAAAGTATACGACATAGAGTTTCTGTGTCTTCGACAAAGTTTTTCAAAATTTTATTATCTTCAATTTTGTGGAAGCCAGCGAAACTCTATCTCGAACCATTAAAAAAATTATTTTTCTGATTTAAAAAACATTAGAACCACCCTACCCACTATTTAAAATAATAGAAAAGTATTGTAAAGTGCGATATTTTATCATGAAAACGAAACTACATTTTTTATGTTGTTCACCGTGAAAGTAATTTAAACATATTACAAAGAGTCAATTCATGAAAAACCAAATTTTTAATATAACTTTTTCAGTTTTCATTTTTTTACAACCTATCCTTCAGATGTTTTTCAGCGTTTTTTAAGACGAACATTTTCTTCTAATACATCAAAACTCTAGCTTTTATTGTTCAGAAGATATATGCACTTAATATTTCAAAAATAGATTTTTTAAATCAATTTTATGAAATTTAAAAAAATATCGCATTCGCCATTTTTTGCTCAATTATAACTCTAATTATGACCTTATTTATAGTTCAAAAAGAATTATCTTTTATTTGCCCCAAATGAGGGATATTGTTATTCAAAACAACCCCATTTTTGGCGAAAAAGGGCTCATAACTTTTCAACGCAAATAGCTAGATATACAGCGCCATGAAACAAATTATTCAATCTTAATATTGTCTGAAGACTACTTCAGTTTTGAATGAATACAGCAAAAGTGATTGGAATAAAACTGTATTTCGAAGAAACACCCTAAGCTCCGACTTTAAATTTATTGTAAAATAAAAAGTATGACAGATAGAGCTTACATGTCTTCAACAAACTTTTCCAAAATTTGTCGTTCTACAACTTCGCTGAAGGTCGTTTGGCTCTAGCTAGAATGATTAAAAAGTTATTTTTTTATCTTGGTAAAATTAGAACCACCCTAACTGTTGTTTTAACAAAAAGAGGGGCTCATAAACTACGAAAACTTCTCCAAAAACTTAACAAGGCTAAGTTGTTTAGTTTTAGTAAAATCTCAAAATTCCTGCTAAATTTGCATTCTGGACCACTGTGTATTGCTGGTACTGTTACCCTTTGATTGTTACTTTTATCAGCAAAAAATAAAGTGATTGTTTTTTATATGAACCTTTTCTGCTGGAACAGTGTTACCAGTTCAGCTAGCGACGAAAAACCAAAAGTTGTTATATGTTATTTGAATTGTAATATTGTTGAAAATTGAAGCAACTTGTATACTTAGACAGGCTTTGGCCATCATTTCATGAAATTAAAATATGTTAACCCTTTCATGCCCAACTTTTTTCTAGTGTACGTAGGGTTTCAAAACTATTTTCCCTTGACGAAGGTGGGGTCAAGAAACACGAAAAGCCTTTTTTTTTCATAAAGATAGGTGCTTCCCTCGCAGTGCAAAAAGCTGCTCAATTTTTACCTCCAAATGTTCAATACAATTCTCCTAGATTTTTTACAATAGTCCACTTGCGTGGAAAACGTTAACAACAACAGTCTAAATTGATAAGTTTGGTCAGTTTTCAATAATATTGCAACATAACGAAGATACATGAAAAAATTATTTTTCGTTGTCAGCGTAAACTGTCCCTGGCAGCACTGCTCCATCTGAATCCAATCAAACTAATTGCAATAACTTCAGTTCCAGAGCTGATCCTTGTAACTGTTAACAATTAAATGAAAGACAATAGTCACATTTATCAGTCTTACTTGTTTTTGTGAGCAAATCTTACCTCAATTAAAAATTATCACTGTTCAAAAACGTTGTTGTCCACAAACAACATGGGAATGAATGGGTTAAATAGCCAATAAAAATTGTAATAAGCATCGGAGGGTGAAAACTGAGCAGCTTTTTGTACTACGAGAAATTCAGTTTAGATCACAGCCAGCTGTTTTTGTTTTTGTTGATCCCAAAATTTCAGGGATTTTTTTGCAATTCTTTAGGTTATAGTAAAAATATTGTCATGAAAGCGTTAGAATCTATAAATGGCATCATTACTTTCGAATATTGTCATAACATTTCGAAAGTTCAGCTCGAACCTCTGGACGTATTCTTTGCAATAACTATTTTCACTGTTTATACCTTTTTTTTGTTTCAAACACGATTGACGCAGATATTTAATAAAGAGATTTCGCCGCTCTTTAGTTAAGTTGCTGTTGGATATCCTAAACCAATAAACTTAGCGTCAAAGAGTATGGAAAAATGCGTCTTTATATCAATCTAAAGCTTAAGGAATACTTCTAAAAACTAGACACTGTATCGTTCTAAAAAATTTAATTGTAGCTATATTAATTATGTTCATTAATTAGAAACCGGATAGTGTCCTTCCAACACCCACTTCCCCTACGGGCAAAAGTTTTGTCCGGAGAAAGAATTTTACTCTTCCCCTTCAGTGGACCAACCTGTCAGTGGTTGGAGACGAATGAATGCAAACGGTTGCATACTTTCCTGCTTGGCCAGCAGCACGAAGTCGAGTGTCGAAGGCGGCGGTGCAAAAATTGTACCTACTTCTCTTCTCTGTCTGAAAACGTCGGCCAAGACCAAGAGAACTGACGGTGACGGTGGTGGAAAACTTTTCAGTCTTTGCGTGTCACGTGATATGTAGGAGGTTTTGATGTTTGAGTTTTTTTATTAAATTGTTATCAGTTGAGGAGGTACCATGGATAACTTGAATCAATCATAGAATATAATCGTTGTCTCCTGTGCACATATTGGTGAATCAGATATCGGACCAGTCGACCGAAATGCGAATATAAGAGCAAAATGAACACTTCACATGAGTGCAGATGAAATGTAAAAAGCCTACAAAATGTTGTCCCAAATATGATTGTTTAACCTTAGTAAGTGTAAACGGATCCAAGTAAATTAAAAGAAAAGCTAGCAAATAAAATCTATTAGATAAACATTAGCGAAATCGAATGTTATTTATTTCCAAACAACAATAGTAAGAAAGAAAAATCACTCGCCTCTAAAAATCACTGAAGAACCTCTCACACACACAATGAACAAAAAGTTTATGAAGAAAATCAATCACTTTTCACACTTTACTCATAACAATTTAGAAGGTAAATGAATCCAAACTGGAAAATGGGTAAAAAAAGAAACAGCCGTACGTTTAAGAGTCCTAAGTGTATTATTTAGTCAGTGTAAGATATCTAAGTAAAACTAGAGAAAAAATGTGTATAAGTGAGCAGATAAGTAAATTCAGTGTTCCCGAAGAGCGGAAACTGTGGCAGCGCGAAAAGCAAATATAAAGAAAATCCTTTATATGAAAGATATACTTTTTATGAGATACTTGTAAGAAAACAAAACAAAGACTAAAAACCTTAGATGCACTTTTGTACATAGAAGCAACCACCCAAAGTGAAGAAATAAGAAAATAAAAAAATCTATTTCAAGAATAAATATTATTACAAAAAAAAACAAACGGCAAAGCAAATCGTGTATATCCTTTGGTAAAAAAAACCAGTTAGTAAAACCAACATTTCACTGTGCTGGATCTGGTACAGTGAAATGATTTGATTGAAATTTGTATTCGCTCGGGAACAGAAATCACAAATCCCCAACTAAATTCAATCGTTTTCTGATGGTTCAATCGGCACATAGAACAGTAGAAAAGTAACCCAAACATTTGCGATAGAATCAAGTTTAGTCTTTTGTTGACATCCTGTTCAGCCGCTGTGGAAAAATGACGCCAGTTTATATTTTTTATCCTAATTCGTCAAGAAAAATGGTAAGCACTAACAGTGAATCTCGAATAGTGAGTGATGTGATGGAGGCAGTCGATAAAACCTGTTACAAGGATTGAACTATAAGGATATTATGTAAGAAAATTTGCTGAAATAAAGAGGTATAAAATGAAGAGAAGCAGTGTTTATTATCGGTAGAAAAAAAAGAAATTCTTCTGCACAGCGCGTAGGTGGATAATGTTAACAAGTAAGTATCTCTTTCACTGTCGTACATTCTGCCAACCTACGGCCTCCGTGGTTGTTTGTACACGCGGTCGCACGACGCACCATACTCTCACATTACAAGCAGTGATGCCGTAGATTGAAATCTGTGTTTCAGTCCGAAAAATCTTGTTTCGATCTTTGATGTTTTAAATTGCGGAATATTTGTGGAAGACCTGGTGAAATAGGGTAGCAAAAATTAATAACAATACCGGAATATTTATAATAAGCTGTATATGTCATAATCTGTTACCAAGAAAATGCCAAAAATATACCATTTGTAAAAAGCGACTTCAATTTTTTTTGAATATAAATCTGCGATATTACCGGAAAAAAACCCATGAACATGGCAACCCTGCCGGCAAACTGTTCATCCTAACGAAACCCACCAGCCGAAATTAGTTACCAAATTTACAGCCCCCATCTAATCGTCGTCATCGGGTTCAATGGACACACTAAAAGTTCCATTTGCGGGGGCATCCGAGGGTTCAATCCAAGCAATTAACGAGATTAACGAGCCCGAGTTTCTGGGGGGAAAGGCCGCATCATCCTTCGGGCAACAAGCAAAACGTGAATCCCATCTTCAAACTTTCCTACATCTTGAACCGATAATAATGCAAGGGCGTAAATGGTTGGTCACCTGACAATGATTCATTAGGCAGCCTCTCCAGGCCCGTAGCCAGGATTTTGTTTCGGGAGGGGCTTAAAAATTATTGCATGAATGTATTAATTCTGATGACTTGAAACAATCACTGGAAACTGAACGTAATTATGAAAAGTTCTTAGTGAAAACAATTCCAAAAATAAGACAATAGACACTAAAAACTCTAATAATATGTTGCCTGTTACAAGAAAGGCTATAGTGCATCGACGAATTAAATTTGATTATTTTTGATTTACAAGTTAGAAATTTCTCTAGTTACAAAAATGAATAGTCAAGAGCTCAAAGTATTAAGGGCTGCTTGAAAATGCTACGCTGCATGCTACGCTGCTTGAAAATGCTACACATTCGATACACCTTTACAATTTGTAGAAGACGCTAAATTGGAATGAGTAGAAAAATATCCAAAAACCCGTCTCATGAAACTTTACACGCATTTGCTAATCAGAAGAACGAAACCAACGTCAAGGTTGTCCCCATGAATAGGAATATATCAGTGTGAAATCAAAGTTTACCGTTGCAAAGAATGTTCGAACAAAGTGAATGTCGAAATTTGCTTCAAATCTTCTGATAAGGCAGGCGATTTGTAGATGCAGAAAATAGGTTCAACTCCTATTTTCATGATCAGGTTTCTTTCTACTATTACTAGCTCTTTGACTTCATCCGAAGTTTGCGTTAACTCGACTTTATGAAATTTTCAATTTAAATGATACTGATCATGTCGTAATCAAAACAATCCTGAAAAAACACATGTTTTTTTCATTTGACTCTCATAGGTAATGGGTTAAAGACTATCTTCAACAACATTATCAGGCAACTCAGAATAACTATCTTTTTATCTATTTAAGTTGATTCTTTTTAGGTACTTTTTATATCATTGTACTTATGAATTAAAAATATCGTAGACTGATTTTCCTAGATCCCTAAAACTATAGTAAAAGTCAAAATGTAAAGTGAGTGCAAAAACTACTGATTTCACTACAAAGCAAGAATGCCTTAGCTCTATTGACTTTTGACAATCTTGCAAAACCGTTGTAACTTGAGAAGATTACCTAGATTAAGTAAATATTATATTTGAACATTTTGGTTTTATTTATTTATTTGAAGGTTTTATTTCGGAATTCGTGGGGTTTTGGACAATGTCAAATATATATTTCAATGATTTAATCTACTAATGGAAACTACCCAGAATTTAATCTACTGAGCGAAACTGCTCAGAATCTATTCACAAATCGAAAGAAAATTACTTAGCACTGATTACTCAATGCTTCTAATTTACATAAAATTTGGTAAATATAACATTGATGACACCACCAAAATAACTAGAGACTATAAACATAGATAATAATTTCAGCATCACTTGCTTCCGACACATGGAAGAGAACACATCGCACTTGCACCTAATTTGCCGAGGCTTTCTTTTAGAGTTGTCTGTTTTAAATTACAGCAAATTATCCGTTTCCTGTAAAACTTTTGCAAAACTCTTTGCCAATTCATTAAACAAATATGAACACTAATCTGTTTAGTAATAGGTTTGTTTGTGAATAAAAATAATTAGCTCTTGATTTTTTTCAATCATCATCAAGATTGGAAGAGATGTATGATTTCTTGAAGAAAGTTGTAATGTTTGTCTGATTACATGTTTGTTTTATCACTATTTGGGAAAAAGTTTCAATTAAAGTTGTTGCACCTAACGCAACGAAGACGAAATGAGAAGATCAGAGCGCAATTCGGAAAGAACTCGTGTTGAGTGTATAGTAAAGATAGAAGAGTGATCTTGAGTCGATTTAGATTGGTTGATTTTTTCCTCTCTTTGCTCTCTTATTTAAGATTATCTCTCTCATTTTATTCCATGACGAGCAAAAACGGAACGAAAGACTGTCACATACTTAAGACATGAAATTGAAACTGTTATCCCAACTTATTGACTTATAGATTCAATCAGTCCCAACATTTTAGTCCCTCTTCGTGATTGCCTATTATTTTACCACTTTTTGCCCGGTCCACTTTTAAAAGTATTTTTTTTGCACGTTTGTCGAAGATATCACGGATTTACGGATTAACAGTGTATTAGTACGGAACGAATTACTCGTAACAATGAAATGAAGCGTTAATAAAAATGGTATTGCGTTAAAATGACGCGAAATGAAAATTTTATTCTCGGCTCAATCGTTCTCAGATAAATTGAAATACTTTTTGTGTAGCGCAGAGTAGTGTACAGAGAACAGAGTGTACAGTGTGCACTGACCTAATACAGAAATTCAAAATTGTGTGCAATTCAAAAACTTATCATTTAAAAATAACAAACTGGGTCGTGGGTCTTTTATATATTTCCTTATGTAAACAATAAAAATAATATAACGAGTTTATGTGGTTATCCTACAGATCTCGCGCAAGCGCTTAGCCATTGCACGTGAAAACCTGTTTACGAGGCGAGGAAATATTTTTTTCCTCACCAACTATGTCTTGGGGGGAGTAGTTCATTTCTATCTCGCTATTGTACATTTCCGTGTCATCATCGTAGTTGCTGCCTTTATGTTCGCGAATATCTTCCTTGCTTTTCGCCCTCAATAATTGCCCTTCCAAATAGATTCCATTTCTCCCAAATGTGACATTAATCTGCGAGTAAGCGGTATCCGATCTTGTAGCGGAACATTCACTTTCTCATAGTCCATATACAGAAGGATCTTAATTATAGCATTGTCACACACAACCTTGTGCTTTAAGTTGTGCGAAATGAATGGTTTCGTCTGCACTAATTTGTTGAGCGCTAAATGCCTGCCATGGTAGAACTGGATAGAGCCGGTTTCCGAAAGTCTAATCTCTATTTACACCTTCAGGATGCGAATGATCAATAATTTTATAATCACCGCATTTGGCTGGAGCACCAATTCTTGCTTCTGCTAATCACTAATCTCGACAGATTATTACAGCTACAATTAAAGTAACAGTCTCTTGTATTCTTCAGACAAGGCACACAATATAAAAGTTACTTTTTTGTTGTTCGCTTGGCTCGAGCAAAAGCATAAAGCACACTGAATTTCGTGACCATTGCCTTCGGTGGTTAGAAATAGCCTTCTTTAACTTTTTCTCAATAATTTGTTCAAACCAAATAAGCAACAAGTTTTGTTAAAAGTCACCGGTTTTTTAAATTTATTTTTGAAAAATTTCGGGGGGGGCTTTAGCCCCCTAGCCCCCCCTCTGGCTACGTGCCTGAGCCTCTCCGTACCTGGGTGTCGTTTTGTGGGGGAAAGCTTACGTTTATCTCCCAGTAAAGCCCCTTCGGCTTCAGCCAGGTAGCAGCATTTGATCCCACACAAGTCCCTTTCATTCGACATCAGAAGGTGGCTCTCAAGTTTCTACCTGTACGGTGTTTTGGCTTACTGCGACATGGAATCTCGTCTTCGAGGGTGTGAAATTAAAATACATAAATATCAGGGTTAGATGTTTACCAAACTAATACCGCTCGGTCGTAGAGGTGAAAAACGGTTCATTTATTCGACAAGGATGTTTATTCTGCTGGTAAGGATACCATAAAATTCAATTTAAGTTCAACACTTACATTTTGCACCATTATATCTAGTTAGTAGATTTAATTGATGATTTAAGTAAGAATAGTCAGAAATAAAATTATATTCCTGAAATATGAAGCTCGTCGTAAAAATAATTAGTTGCATTTTTATGAGTCTCGATGAGGACTTCACAATAAAAAATGTACAGGCATGCATTCGTATATGAGCCACAGTAAATAAAAGTCGCAAGTTCAGTACATGCTTCGTATAACTCGTTTCAAATAGAATATAAAAATCGGAAATAAGCTTCAAGCGTAAAAAACCGCACAGAGATCCTTCAGCAAAAGAATCGCTTAAAACATGTTCACCCGTAAAACTCGGCAAGAATGGACCTCAAGTATAAAAAAAACCGGTTAAAAATAAATAAATCACTCGCAGGAGAATCCGTTCATGATGATGTTCAAGATTAAAAATCAGCTAAAAAAAGCTACTTTGTAACAATCGGATATATTTTTTTTTAAACTGAAGGTTTTTTATCCGATTCTTACAAAGGAAAGTCACAGTCCGATTTTTATGATTTTGAAGTTAATATTCGTTTTTTTATATTCTAATATATTTGAAACGGGTTTACCCAGGCCAGTTCTGTTCTTGCGACTTTACTTGTACAATATGGAAAACTCGAACGAAACGTGTGCTGAATTATACAATGCCTCTCTACTAATTGTGACTGCCATTGAAACATCAATTGAAGTGTACTCAGTATAGAGCAGATGGACCACGATAAGTTAGAAGACACCATGTATTTGCATCCCCCATCGAGAGTGGGGACTTTGAGAGACTTTTTTCCCGGATCTAATTCGTGGATATTTTTGGGCGAATCAAAGGCCATTTTTGAAAGTTCCTACCAATACAATGAATGTGAATTTTCAATAATAGCATCACAAAAAGGTGTTCTTATTTTTCACATGATATATTTGAGCATATGTTTCATTCAAATTTCAATTGAGATACGAAGAGTTTTCAATATCGCACGTGGAATGTCTCTTTTGAAAATTTTCATCGTCAAACATCCATATTATCAGCAAAAAAAAATTCTTTTTTCACCCCAATTTTTAAAATTCTTGGTTTGATATTCAATTACAAGTATTATTTTAACTTATACCTGAATATTTCAGATTTTTTAAACGTGGGAGCAAAAATGTGAAGTTTTTAATATCATTGGAGATCCCAAACTAATATATACTCAAATAGATGTCATAATGAATTTAGTGCTTGCAAAAGGATGTCATACTATTAATAACTAAATTTTACGGAAAAATAGAAATTACGGAATTTTTTTTGCTGATTCTTGTATGGAAAAAGTAAAAAAAACATGTTAAAGTAAGCTTACCCTATTCATAGGGTTCTAGAGTGCCACGCACCAAACCTTCTTAGCTTTATTGTGCATAGTTTAAATTGTCAAAAAAGTGACTATTTGTGCATTTTGGTTTGCTCCTTTCTTTCTTATACGTAGTTGAAGTTGGTGAAGAAAATGTAAAAATCTTCAATAACTTTGAAACGAATAAGTATTTTTACATACAGTTCGACAATATTATGTAGTTTTGGTACCTCAACATTTGTCTTGAGCATAATTTGCAGGAAAAGTCACAATGAAAAAAGTTATATTAAAAAAAAACTAGATTTAAGAGGGTTGCCATAGAAAACGCCTCATGGCTCGATAACCTTTAGTCCAACAAACTCAAGTTCTTCAACAAAATTCTTTACTGTGAGCATTTCTAAAACTTTGTCGAAGACACCAACTATCTACCTAGTCAGTATAAAAAGTTATTTTATTTAGTTCGATCATAGTAAGCCATGTCTAATTTGAATTATTATCAGATCGTGGGGAATATTCATACAAACAATTCTGCCAAAGACACCCTGTGAATATATTCGATGGTTTGGCCTCCAGTGAATTAAGTTCACATTTTTGGCGTTTCCGACCACTGTGCGAACCCAGGCGAGCTGCGTACAAGGCAATCGATTAATCAACTACGCTACCCGATCAGAATGAAATAACAAGATAATATAAGAACACAATTTCTGTAACATATTGTGATATGAATTAGATCTCGTTAGTGATTAAAATAACAGAAATTTGCAACAAGTAACAATGCGAGATATAGTTTTCAAATATTTCTGTTATGTGTTTCTGATTGGGTATGCCCGTCCCCCTGAATCAAATTAGATTAGCTCATTAAATGAAAATTTAAACTATATTTAGAAATAGTTATAAGATAAATAAAATAAAATAAATTAACTCAAACTAAAAAATTGATGAAATAAATAAAAGTTATGACTGAACATGAAATGAATAAAATTAAAGATACGAATAAAATGAATTTAATGAATTAAATCAATCAAACGATTAAAATGAACCAAATAAATCAAATGAATCAAATGAATCAAATGAATCAAATGAATCAAATGAATCAAATGAATCAAATGAATCAAATAAATCAAATGAATCAAATGAATCAAATGAATCAAATGAGTCAAATGAATCAAATGAATCAAATGAATAAAAATGAATCAAATGAATCAAATGAATCAAATAAATCAAATGAATTAAATGAATCAAATGAATCAAATGAATAAAAATGAATCAAACTAATTAAATGAATCAAATGAATCAAATGAATCAAACGAATCAAATGAATCAAATGAATCAAATGAATCAAATGAATCAAATGAATCAAATGAATCAAATGAGTCAAATGAATCAAATGAATCAAATGAATAAAAATGAATCAAATGAATCAAATGAATCAAATGAATCAAACGAATTAAATGAACCAAATGAATCAAATGAATCAAATGAATCAAATGAATCAAATGAATCAAATGAATCAAATGAATCAAATGAATCAAATGAGTCAAATGAATCAAATGAATCAAATGAATCAAATGAATAAAAATGAATCAAATGAATCAGATGAATCAAATGAATGAAATGAATTCAGTGAATACAATGAATCAAATGAATGAAATGGATCAAATGAACAAAATGAATGAAATGAACAAAACGAATGAAATAAAAAATAAATAAAATAAAC
The DNA here is from genome assembly GCF_030247195.1 of Topomyia yanbarensis. NCBI lineage: Eukaryota > Metazoa > Arthropoda > Insecta > Diptera > Culicidae > Topomyia > Topomyia yanbarensis. The sequence goes on from NC_080671.1 coordinate 414,893,429, forward strand.
AAATAAAACAAACGAAACAAATAAACAAAATGAACTGAATTGATAAAATGAATAAAAAGAAAAATTTAAGCAGAATAAAATTCATTACTTAAAACCAAAAATTAAAGATGCTAAAAGGTTATAATTTAATAGAAAAAAAAATTGTGTTGAATAAATTATTCGGATGAAATCAATAAAACTGAAAAAATAGTCAGATTATTAAAATGAAGAAACTGATTAATATGTATGAACTGGAAAAAATGAATAGAATGCATAGAATGAAAAAAGTGAATAAAATAAGTTAAATGAATGATATGAGTAAAATGCACGAAAAGAATATGCTGATCAGAAGGAATAAAAGATGTTGAATGAAATATAATTAAAATGCAATGATCGTATATTTAAGGTTAAAAAACATCTTTGAATATGAAAATGTATAAACCGGATTGTACGAATTTGAGAACCATTGCATCAGAAAGTTATAAAATGTCTTTGAAAATCCCATCTTCTGAGAAAACTGAGAAAAGGCTAATTAATATACAATGAACTTTCTAGTGTCTAGTCCTTTTTTTGTTTTAGTCTTTTTGTTTTCATGCTTCTTTACTTGTCGGCGTCGTTTGACGATTATCTGGTATTTTTCTTTATTGATGGACCTTAATTAAATATCAGGAACCTGGAACGTTCAATTTGCTTTGGAATTCAAAGTTTACTTTTTGGTCACATATTCCCGAAAAAAAAAGATTTTTGCGCAGAATAGAATTTGCTGGTCCAGTATTTTAACGCGCATTTGAATATAGTAAAGTGAGACAAGGTCACATGTGTTTTCAAGCTCCTTGAACAGAGAGCGACAGAGGGAGAATGCGATTAGTGAATGAGACAGGTAGATATTTTCAAAGTTTTCATTTGCATTAAAATCAATAATGTGAAGTGTCTAGGCTATGTCGATAGCATAAAAGGCGTGCATTCAGTTGATTATAATGTAGTCTTTTCCAGTCATCCTTATAGCTTGCATATTGTTTCGTTCGGAATTCTCGTTAAGGAAATATAAATAAATAAGTCCTATACAAACCAATACTGTGAAAAAGAAATGGTTTAAACTATCAGGATGGCAAAAATGTAATCAGATCAACTATCTGTCCAATGCACAAACTCTGATTATAATCCTCGCTAGTTTACTTGTACAATATGAAAAATTCGAACGAAACTTTGGCTGAGTTATTGTTATTACTAATTGGTCGGTGTTAAGTCAGACCGGACTAAGTGACAAAATATTGATTTCGAGAAAAACGAGTTTAAAGTTTGAATCGTAGCATCCTTTACATTATAATTGAAAATTAATTTTTGTCATAATTCTTGATTATTGTTACATATTCCAAATCTGGCAAAAGTCGAATGTAGCTGAAGAAATTTCCTATCCAGTGACATCATTATCTCATTTTTTATGTTTTGCGACTTAGTCCGGTCTAACTTAACACCGACCAATTGTGACTGCCATTGAAACATCAATTAAAGTATACTCAGTATAAAGCAGATGCACTACGATAAGTTAGAAGACACATTGTACTTGCATTCCCCATCGAGAGTGAGGACTTTGGGAGCCTTTTTTCCCGGATCTAATTCGTGGATATTTTTGGGCGGATCAAAGCCCATTTTTCACGAAAGTTCATACCAATACAACGAATGTGTATTTTCAATAATATCGTCACAAAAAGGTGTTCTTAGTTTTCCCATGACATATTTGAGCATATGTTTCATTCAAATTTAAATTGAGATACGAAGAGTTAAAATATTGCACGTGGAATGTCTATTTTGATCGTCAAACACCCATATTACCCAGTTAAAACAAATATGTTTCTAAATAGCCATGATTTTCCTAAATTATAGTTTATATACAAGCTTTGAATGGAAATGAATAAAATTTGAGTTGAATTGGCTTTCGATTTCTGGTCACCTGTCTACCCATAGTGCAACGTTTCGAAGTGATATCTCTTTCATCTTGAGGGTGTGAACATTTGAAAATAGTTACAGTTTTCCAATAATGCAAATATTTTGCAAATTTTCTCAGGTCTACAATTATTTTATTTGCCATTTAGGATGTATTATTAAAAGTTTTTCCGCGAGTGGCTCTCTTGTACTTTGAAATGCAAAAAACTATCTATAGGGTAACAGTAGACAAAAAATAGTTCTGTTATCTCAAACCTTCACAATTACATCAGACCCATGAAATTTTCTTGAGAATTAATAAACATTTCAAATTAACAGAAGATCTTATCACACAACTTAGAAATGGATAGAGAAATATCTAGGTAGATGTGAGTCGTGACAGTTGCCACGAACACGAAAGGAGAGAGAGTGAGATAGAGAGGGGCGTGTGAGGAATGGCAAATGATGGTTAATGCCGTGACCTTATTTTTATAGGTATATTACCCGATATAATAATTCCTTACGTCCTTTTTATAAATAATGTAAGTAGTAATTTTTGCTCCATAACCAGTATAACCTAAATCTTGCAAAAGAGCTAAATTTTCGCTAGAGTTTTGGGATTCAAACATACGGCTGCTTTCGGTGATGCCGTGAGTATAATTATATGAGAAAAGTTTTATCTCACTACTAGGTGAATTACTTGATGATCTGTGTATTCATATACCATCTAACATTTACCTCACGATAAATACATGAACTCTAGAAAAAAAATTCACTATGAGCACATTATTTTGTTTTTGAAGTGAACTTACATATTGATTTTTGAGAAATAGTTCAGTTATTATAGAGGTAATTCACAAAATGTTTTCAAAATCGAATTCCTTGAATCACGTAGATGTGTTTTCATACCTTGATATTCAAAATCGATTTAGTTTTGCCCTTAAAACAGTAAAGCAATACACCAAGGTTTTTCTTTACGCGGTTTTTTGCGCGGTTTTTTACGAGGTTTTTTTACGCGCATTTTCCAATTAACACGGTTTTTGCAAAAAATATTCTAAGTCATTTTGAATGCAAAAGACTTAAAAGATTTTCGGAAAGATGGAAGCGACGGGTCTGGAAGATTCCTTATGGCCCGCACCCCAACAATATGGGTATTTTCGGAATGGTCTTGAAGAGTAGGTGCCAGAAATTGATTTTTGACGTTATTTTGAAATCAAAGATGGCGACTTCCGGTTTAGCAAAATTTAATATTTTTGAGATGATTTTCGCAATGTTATTTTAAAACAGCTTTATGCATTTAAGGGTTAACTATATTTAACACTATACACGTCGTATTTAATGATTACAATAAGTATTGAAATGTATTATTTATGTATGATATAACTGGTTAGTGTCTGACGGTGTTTTATAGTAACACAGAGCCTGAGATTTTAAGAGTCAAGTAAAGAAAAATACGCTACACTGCATAATAAGATTACTTCTGGAGAAAAATTTGAATTGAACCTTAGTAACATTGCGAGCCTCTTTCCCTTTCGATTAATTCGACGTCACTACAAAACTAGTCTTTGGCAAATGTTCAGAAGTGTGAAGTTTACCTGCGCAATACCCTACAATATAATAACACAAATAAATTGAAGCAAGTTTGCTGAATAAACAGGGCAATCTATAACAGTTGATTTGTTATGATTTATTTTTGAGATTTGAGGTCGGGTTGTTTATATTATCTTTTGATGTGTTAATTTTTCGCAAATGCATTGTTCTAGAAATTTTAAGAACATTCAGTGCAACGGTAAAAATGTGCTCCAATTTTTACCGTAGCACTGATGTTTCAATCCCTTTTGTTTGGACAGTTGCAAGTGATTTTTAGAACAAAAACGGTTTGCTTTAAGCCTAAATATATTCCAGCATTGCAATTTGATTTTCAATCTATCAATTCAATATGAAAGACAAACCATTGGTTAGCTATGGAGAGTTGATAAATTTATTTAACAATTTAACATTTTTCTCTGTTTGTAAACAAGTTGAATAGAGTCTTCCCAAAATATTGACTCTTGAGGACAAAAGATAGATTTTTTACAGAATGTCAAAGGTGAAATTGATGATGAATTCTCGAAAAAACTGTTTCGAAAATAAATGTCTTGTTTTGCCCTTTTCTGTCCCGAGATCTGAAAAAGGTGATTTTTCATGATATGTCTGAAGGTGACGCATGGTAGTTTTTGATTAACCAGGGTTCTCAATAAAATTTATAAAAGTCTCTTAGCATTAACAACAATTGAAAAAAATGTGTATTCTGCTTAAAATTCACTAAACTATTTTTTAAATGAATTTTAAGATATGGTGCACTTTATATTGCCGAATTTTCAAACTAGCCTAGGTGCCAAAATTTGAGGGAAACAATAATGAAAAATTAACACCAAATATAAATTCAGCGACGTAAAATTACCCTAATGTGAGATTTTCATCAAATTCGGACCTCTTTTGAGGTTTTGTCCGACTTTTGTATGGAAAGTGATCACTGTGCGACGACTAAAACTAAATTACTAAAACATGAATAAAATTGAATTTTCTTATTTTCTCTTTCATCTCATTCAATTTCACACATGATTAAAAATCCTTGAAACATTTTTGAAGTCATAGACTGAAAATCCAAACTTTAAAAATAAGATTCCTTTTTTGGCACGGTTCCGGTTTTGGAAATTGAAAAAAATATAGCTTGTTCGAAAGGTATTTTTTACAAAATTTCTATTCATCTGTTGTGGGATAACGTCGTTTTGTTCGAAAGTTAATTGCCAAAAACCTGTCGTGTTTTGACAAAATCACCCATATCTCGGAAAGTAAACAACATATCGAAAAACAAAAATAATAGTGACAAATTGACATGTTAGGCCTTTTATTTGAAACTAGTTTCATTAAGATCGGTTCAGCCATTGCTGAGATAATTACATGTCATTTTGTACACACACATACACAGATATTGTCTCAATTTGTCGAGCTGAGTCGAATGGTATATGAGACTCGGCCCTCCGATCTCGGAAAAAGTTTTCAAAGCTTGAGCGAATCCTATACATTTCTTTTGTAAGAAATGTATTTTTTTATTTCGATTATAGAGGTTTTAACCTTAAGGTCATTCGCCTCTTCGGGTTAGAAAAATCTCTTATGAAAAATTTCTAAGCCTATGTGCGGGGTCCGGACTCAAACCCAGGTGCGCTGCGTACAAGGCAATCGATTTACCAACTACGCTACGTCTACCTCCTGTAAGAAATGTAAAAAATTTTGATCAAAATGAGTCTTTCGTGACCATGAACTCCAACACTTTTAAGGAAAACGGTTTTGGAACCCTATAAGCGCTAGACAAGAGTTGGGAATGAAAGAGTTAATTTCATCCATTTGTTATGTTTATAAATTTTATTATCTTAATATATTTTTGCCTTTCTCATATAAAAAAGGCTATGCAATCACTGTAAAAATCGACTTTCTAACCGAGGCCCGAAAGGTCGAGTGTCATACAGAATTCGATTCAGTTCGTCGAGATCGGCAAATGTCTGTATGTGTATGTATGTGTGTGTGTATGTATGTGTGTATATGTGTGTGTCATTTAAACTCACACAATTTTCTCAGAGATGGCTGAACCGATTTTCGCAAACTTAGTTTCATCTGAAAGGTATAACGCTCCCATAAGCTGCTATTGAATTTTTAGTTGATCCGACTTCCGGTTCCGGAGTTACGGGTTGAAGAGTGCGGTCACACAGCAAATTCCCATATAAACTGGTACCACCATGATGTTAAAATGATGTAAAACATATTAGAATTGATGTAACATTACTCTAGTTTGCGGGTCTGGATCACTAATGATCAATTAAAGCAGCTTTGACCACATTGGCCACCTATGACGGTTCATGACGCCCCCGGGGAACCCGCCAAGTTCCTAAGCTAATATCACACCCATTCCACAACGAATTCTCTACCGATTTTTACAAACTTGATTTCAAATGAAAGATACAGTAATACCATTGACTACTGCTGAATTTCATTCGGTTCTGACTCTTACTTCTGGAGTTACAGGGGTGTTAGTAAGGATACACTGGAATTTCCCATATAAATCGGTACAATCGTAACACCTCAGAGACTAACAACTATTGAAATGGTCACCAAATTACTTCTAATCGCAGATCTAGATCACTGATTGCCAATCAAACATTCTTTGAATATATTGTCCACTATCTACGATTCCGGTAGTCCGGAATTCCGGGCATATTCCACAATTAAAGTCACATCGGTTCTTCGGTGATGACTGAACCGATTTTCTCAAACCAAGTCTCAAATGGAAGGCAAAATATGCAGTTGAGTATTGCGTCGCCGCCTCTCCCCCCCCCCCGCCTTGCCCTTACACCTCCCTCCTTCATCACTCCCCTCCCCTTGGACCACCCTCACGCCCGTATTTCCTTCATCCACCCCGTATACCGAAATAAGATGAAGGATTTCTGACGCATCCTCCATTCCCACTCTACTAACCCCCCCATTCCCTCCACTTTCAAACCCATTCCACCAACATTTCAAAATATAATCACATGAAGATAACATTGAACTCATGCTGATTAAGCTAATTAAATATATTTCTTTTGCCTTTCTCATATAGAAAGGTTATGCAATTGCTCCAAAAACCGACTTTCTAACCGAGGCCCGGAGGGCCGAGTCTCATATAACGTTCGACTCAGTTCGCCGGAATCGCAAAATATCTGTGTGTATGTATGTATGTATGTATGTATGTATGTATGTATGTATGTATGTATGTATGTATGTATGTATGTATGTATGTATGTATGTATGTATGTATGTATGTATGTATGTATGTATGTATGTATGTATGTATGTATGTATGTATGTATGTATGTATGTATGTATGTATGTATGTATGTATGTATGTATGTATGTATGTATGTATGTGTGTGTATGTGCGGATTTGTTAACAAAATGTCCACATCGGTTTCTCGGAGATGGCTGAACCGATTTTTACAAACTAAGATTCAAATGAAAGGTATAATATTCCCATAGGTTGCTATTGAATTTCATTTTCAACCGACATCTTGTTCCTGATTACGAGTTGAAGAGTATTGCTACAAAACAAAATTTGTTGATTTGTCCACATCGGTTTCTCGGAATTTTCTGAACCGATTTTGACAAACTTGATTTTAAATGAAAGGTCCATCAGCTGCTGTAGAATTTTGTGTGGATCCGAGTTCTGGTTCCTGAATTACAGGGTGATACGTACGATCACGCAGCAAATCCCGATTCTAACGAATTCTGCGATGAATGTAAAAAGGTGAATTTTTTCCAAAATGTAAACACAACTGTTGAATTTGTAGATCTTGGTCACCAACAGTCATTCAAAGTCTCTTTGGCCACACTGGACACCATCGATGGAACCGGAAGCATCCAAATTCAGAATAACGGTTATATTGGTTTCTCGAAAATGGCTAGAACGATTTGATCAACTTAGTCTCAAATGAAAGGTGTTGCGTCCCCGGAAACTGATAATAAATTCCATCTTCATCCGACTTCCGGCTCCGGAGTTACGGGTTGTGGAGTGCGATCACATAGAAAACTCCGACTCAAACCGATACCGCGATGAATGCAAAAAGGTGCACTTATATATACTTACCAAGTGTAATAAGAATGAAAGACATTTCCATAATGTTATATTGTACGAACCAGCTATTAAATCATAGTTTGGAGAAATGAAAAAGGCACAATTGCACCTCTAGGTGAATTAAAACAGGTTTTTTTTTTATTTATTTCGTTTATTTGATAGGCACAAATGCGTTAGCTTGGCGGTGCTAAATTCTTTTGTTTTTCCATTTTGAATATCTTAAAACTAGGAGGTTACAATGTTGAAATATTTATTTTTTTTATAAAAGAGAAAAATTTTACAGCTATCTTAAGACTAGAAAAAAGATTCTATATACAAGAGATGGGGCAAAAGATTTTTTTATGAAAAATTTTTAAACAAGGAATTCAATAGTAATAGTTTTTTAGGAAATATTTACAGTTATCTTAAAACTAACAATATAGTTTGATACACAAAAGGTGGAATAAATATTTATGAAAAATTTCACAGGTGTCTTGAAACTAGGGATACAATCCTATTTACAAGATGGGGGACAATAGTTTTAACAAAGAGTAGAAATTACAACTATCTTAAAACTAGGAATACGGAACACAAATTTGATTTTTTTATCGGAGACTTATACTTGGTCATTTCCAAAATCGGTGTAGAAATAGTTGTATCAAGGACAGGGGAGAGAAGGCGTAGATGGTGACCGGGAGAGAAGAGCAAAACTTGCAACTTTCGGGCAAACGGGAGATCAGCGAAACAAATTAGCGCCTCAGTCTAGTAGGTCGGATTGGCAGATGGTATTCTTCGGACCCGCGGGGAATCCTTCAAAAGTCATCGGACCTCGAGTCGCTCTCGCTTCAGTTTCCTTCTATGCAGGCGTAGTGGTAAGGGCGACGGCGGTTACATAGTGGTACTCTGGAGCTGATCGGATCTACAAGGCAGGAGGAAACTTCTAAAAACGAGAAATAAAGGAGAGGGGCTAAATTGGGATATTTATCGTTTTTATGAAAGTATAAATAAGGGACATATTGGGGAAATCACGATTCGCCAGCATATCTCGGACTGGGACATTGGGTGGTCTACCTCGGGCCCGAAGGGAATCCTTTAACTGAGACCTGGCGTCCAAACACCCGGCGCATACCCAGACAACGTGCTCGATGTCGTGATAGCCCTCGTCACAAGCGCACAGACTACTCTCCGCAAGCCCAATACGCCGCAAATGCGCATCCAAGGTGTAGTGGTTGGACATAAGTCGGGAAATTACACGAATAAAATCACAACCCACATCCATCCCCCTGAACCAAGGCTTCGTTGATACCTTTGGGATAATCGAATGTAGCCATCGTCCAAGTTCCCCGTTGCTCCACGAGGTTTGCCAATTGTTGAGCGTCCTCTGACGACAAATACTAAAAAATTCGTTGAAGCAGATTGGTCTTTCGTATATGTCACCATTTAATGCGCCCACCTTTGCTAATGAGTCGGCCTTTTCATTGCCCGGGATAGAGCAATGAGAGGGGACCCAAACAAAGGTAATCTGATAAGATTTTTGAGATAACGTACACAAGGACTCCCGTATCTTCCCCAGAAAATACGGGAATTGCTTTTTAGGCTTCACCGCACGAAGGGCCTCGATAGAGCTGAGGCTGTCCGAAATGATGAAGTAGTGAGCCACTTACTACTTGTAATCGTTATTCATTTTTGTTCATGTTCGACACAGTACGTTGGAGCACGATATTTGGCTTCTGTGGTGTAGACAAAGCGATACACAGGTGTAGCACAAAAGCCTCTACTGTAGATTCACAGTAGACGTGAAGTATCAAATGACATATGTACGAGAACGAAAGAGAGATGATAGGTTAAAGATGGAAAACCGAAGAATATATTTCATTCCTTTATCGACCTGATGACTGTGCAGTCTACAATTTTATATCTCCCGAATACCCAAGTACCGCGAGTGCTCCCATATAAAGTTTCCCATTTTTGTTCAACAGGTAGATTTAATTGCTGATAACGATGGAGCAGTTTTAAGTTTTTGTTGTAAGCAAGATAAGAAAATAGCAGCACAACTCATAGTTGTCGTTTAAAATATAAAACCAAGAAGAGTTTCAATTTACACAAGCTGATCTCATATTGATTTCAAGAAAAAAATTTCAATCGAATCTTTCACCCAGGATTTTTTGTAGAAAAACGATGTGATGCATATAACGTAGGAGTAGGCTTTAATACGCTGTAGAAATATGTAGGAACTGACAACAAAAAAATCGCAAAACGCAGTGATTAAGAATCAGACGGAAATAAAACAACTGCGAGTACAGCGGGCAATCGACTTCTGGTGCTGGTGGCTGAATTGAGCTGATTTCACACACAACAATTGGGTTCGTATACTATTCTATTCTATTCCAAGCCTTGCACAACCAGTATTGAAAAGCATCCTGGAAAACACTGCAGTTACACTTTAGTGCTATTCTTGTCAATATTAACATTTGAAGCATATTATATGTAATATGTCGCAAATATTAAAAAGGCCAGGCCTACCCAGTATACAGTATTTAAATTATTCATTTAATGAATAATCAAACTAGCGAGTCCTTTTGAATCTCGAAGGAGGAAGAAACGAGGACAACCGTACCGATCGTTTCTGTTTAAAGGGAATATGATAAATCGTTGGGAGTGACTTGGCTAAGAAGGTTAATGTCACTCCTTTGGTCCTTTGGGATGGGACAGAGGTATTTACACCTTGCCCTGGCTCATTAAGCCTAGGTTAAAGCGCCTTTACTCGCTCTATGCAATATGTGTAAACCAAATATAAATTTATTGATGTTTCAAGCGACCAAAGTTTGACAAGAATAATTTTCGTGATTTTTTCAAATTATTTTTTTTTATTTCGACTTTAGCCGAATGTTACTCTGAAAATATACATGTGGTCGACACGGATTACACATTTTTCACTGCATTTATACCAACAACAAAAAGACGAAAAAATGTTTTTCGAAAAAATCTCCAAAGCGCTTCCCTAAAGACTGTAAAAGACTGTCTGGGGTGGATCTGCAACCGAGAATAGTGCGTCTAGTTCCTAAGGACAAGGATCTCTCGTCTCTGAGCTTCATAACCTTTAAAGTTGGCGTTAGCAAATCATACAGGGATAAGGCTCTGCCCAAAGACTCTTGGCCGGAGAACATCTACTTCCGTGAATTTGTTACCAATTCAAAAAATCAACGACCTGTCATCAGGATTGCTGCGGAGAAGAATCCAGCTGGTGGTGGACAGTAGCGCCAAGCTATTCTGGATAAACTCGTCTGTCCAACTTCTTGTACCCCGGCGAGCGATCTCGGTCTACCTGACGTATCGGCGACTTCTTCTGTGTCAGGTAAAGCCAGGAAGGGTATATGTCCTTCCGAAGCACTTCCACTGCACAAGCACTGCACACCCTCAATGTAAATTTCACTTACAGTCTGATGATGAACACAACTTAATGACTCTACCGCTGCAGCGAATCTTCAATGTCCAAATGAAAATTTCGATCGCATCGCATCCGTCCGCTCAGGTAAACATTTGAAGAATATATGTCCTTCCGAAGCTACACGTGATACTGCGCACCCTCAAGTACGCCTCCCATTGCAGTCAACCGCTGGACACAACAGTCATAACTCGGTCATTCCCTCCGCACAGCTGCTTGCTTCCCTTCTGGACAACAGTATATCCTGCTCTCCCCGCGCCATTCGCGGTTATGCTTATCATCGAACTCGCAGTCCTGAAAATTGGTATGCAGCACGACACCTCTCATGTGACGCTGATGGTTTGCGGATCTACTATCAGAACGCGAGAGGGCTTAAGACGAAAATTGATGACGTGTATTTAGCTGCTGTGGACGGTGACTATGATGTTTGCGTCTTCACCGAAACATGGCTTGATGCGAGGATAACATCGGTGCAGCTTTTCGGCGATGCTTACACCGTATACCGTGCGGACCGAAATAGTGGCAACAGTATTCACAGTCGTGGCGGAGGAGTTTTGATTGCTGTTTCCACCGCATTTGCCTCATGTGAGATTGATGTAGGTAGTTTAACCAGTTCACTGCAGTGTTGAGGCTGTTTGGGTTAGAATTACAACTCCATCGAGGAACTTTTATATTGGTGCTGTCTATATTCCTCCTGAAAAGCGACTCGACTGCAATGTCATGCAACTTCACATTGATGCTGTGAGTGAATAACGCTTCTTCACAAGCTGGCGCGGATGGCGTGATGATTGTCCTTGGTGATTTCAATCAGCCAGGGCTCATTTGGGTGCCGTCACGACACGGATACGCTTACCCTGACCCGATTGCTTCGACAACCAACATCGCCAGTCGTATGCTACTGGACGGATTTGCTTTCAACGGATTAAGTCAAGTAAGCATGATTCCCAATCACCAGTCACGCTTTCTGGATCTCGTCTTTGTTAGTGAGACTATTATACCTGTATGTTCCGTCAATGAAGCTTCCAGCGTGATTGTTCCACTTGACAACTTTCATCCAGCGCTTGAAATCTCAATTGGCACTATTCGCTCGGTTCAGTACGTAGAAACTGTTTCTGTCGACCGTCTCAACTTTCGCAAAACTGATTTTGTAAAGCTGCGCAGTTCTCTGTCGCAAATTAATTGGAGTGTACTGCATGCCCAAAGGAGTGTTAATGCTGCAGTTGCCCTCTACAAGCGACTACTACTGAACTGTGTTGAGACCTCAGTGCCTAAATGTCAGCCTCCTAACAAGCCGCCCTGGTCAAACAGCACTCTTCGAAAGCTAAACAAATCGACGGTGTCCTCTTTCTAAGCGCATGTTCACTTTTGCCAGTAATGAGTATCGTTGTTTCAACAAGCTTCTGTATAAACACTAAGTAAACCGCATGCAGAATAATCTACGCCGAAACCCGAAGGGCTTTTGGTCATTTGTCAACACGAAGCGAAAAGAAACTGGACTTCCATCAAGGATGCTTTACGACGGCGAAGAAGCTACGACAACTGTGGCGAAATGTACGCTGTTTGTTTTGTGTTTTTTCAGCTGACTCGCCAACTGCAATCGAACTCGAAAATGCTTCTCGTGACGTTCATGCTTGTGCTGTTGATATGGATGTGTTTACTGTCTCCGAACAAATGGTTATATCTGCAATCCTGAAAACCAAGTCATCTTATGCACCTGACCTCAGTGCTATACCTTCAAATCGATAATCGAACGCCTTTGTGTATAGACGTGTTTTTACGGTCCGCAGTTAATTGTTATTTATTTATCTTTCTACCGTCGCGCGTGTGTTCAATCCTATTAAACAACGGTTATCATAATGAGCTGCAGTGTGACATCTTGTAATATCAGCGACGATCGTTTCTTGTGGCAGTGTGAATTCTGCAGAAAATGTTATCACGCAGCTTGTGTAGGAGTCCAGCGAAATCAAGAAGAATTTATCTCGCACTTCATGATTCCCCTGTGTGCAGATTGCCAGCATAATCTAAAGGTAGGCATAGACACACGAAAAGTGCTGTACCAACAGGAAAAATTATTTGAATCTATAACTACGCAAACGGACTGCAACTTACAAATAGCAGCCGACATAAAAAAGTTCAATTCAATTGTTGACTTATTCGAAAATGTTGAGCTGCAGCTTAAAGAATCAGTGGCGAATGTGAACATAAACACATCGTCGCAAGTGGCAAATGCTGTATCGGCACTATCGCAGGCCATTGACAGTAATTCTTTTAATAAGGCCGATGAGCTGGTCACGCTGAAAAACCATATCACATCACTATTCAACATATCTATGGGATCCACAAAAAAACACATTGAAGAGTATGTAAATGATCTCACTGCCGATTTGACCAGAGAATTGAAAAAAATCTGCAGCGAAGTTCAGAACTTGAGCACCCTTACCATAGATATGGCAGCTCATTGTAATGAACACTACCTGAGTGAATCGCGTCCTACACGTGAAGTTTTAGACGAAGTGAAAATTATAACAAATTCAGTTGGCAGTGACATTCTCAAAGAAGTACAATCTCTTGCCGGCTCAATTAACACTTTGGATAGCAGTATACGCGATGCTTGTTTGCCACCAGCGGGCCCCAGCTTGATGGACGAATTAAATGCCCAATCAACAAAATCGGGTGACTCAGGTCACCGTTCCACTGCCGAAGCCACTGAAGGGTGGCGCTTTTTGGGTTCGAAGAAAGTGTGGCGCTCTGACTGGACGGAGTACGACACACGTAATCAGCATAGAATTCAACAGCAAAAGATGAAAGATAGGGCGATGGCACGAAGAAAAGCTAATAAAAAGCAGTTGCATCGGGTAATAAATGATCGCAATAAAAACAGACACCAACGTAGCCGTAATACTAATGAGACAAATAAACATCAGATATCCAGAAGCAGTTATTATAACTATAACCTCAATGACAACAATAATAGCAACAACAATAGCAATAATAATCGTAACAACAATCGAAACAACAATAGCAGCAATAATCGCAACAACAACAACAATACGCAATGCGGTCGTCCAACAGCTGGCAACTCTCTTCCCCGGGATAAGGATCTACTTGCGGCGGCAAGGGTGCAATTCTCTAGGCCTCCGTTTGAAAATCAGCGTGGTATCAGGTTTCAACGTGGTGAAACACTGAATCCATACCCGGTTGTACATCAATTTAACTCAACTTTCGCACCAGATAGGTTTGTAACCCCTGTCCTGACGAATTCCTTTTCTCAGCGCTGTTCAGCTTGTTCCTGTGAGCATTCGTGTTTTCGTCCAACCTAACGCACTCTTCAGAGGCAGACCATGACGAACCGGTTACGGATGAAAACGGATCAATAGTTTTGCATGATATTTCTAAGTATGACAAATTGCCATTAACTTTATCAGAAACGCTTTCAGAAATTTTGATATATTGTCAAAATTTTAATCGTATGCAGAGCGCATCTAAAATGAGCAAAATCTATAGTAATGTATTGAGCTCCTCTTATTCTGTTATTTTAGGCACTGAAACAAGTTGGAACGATAGCATAAAAAGTGAGGAAATTTTTGGTAGTGGCTTTAACGTATTCAGAGACGACCGAAATCTTTTAGTATCTCAAAAGAAGTCTAGTGGAGGAGTTCTTATAGGCGTTTCGGCTCAATTTAATTCTGAAATTCTTCCCACAGTGAAGTTTAAAGAATTTGAACATGTGTGGGTTAAAGCGAACATTTCAGGTGAAATACATGTTTTTGCCTCTGTATATTTCCCACCAGAGCATGCTAATATATCATCGTATGAAGCCTTTTTCAAAATTGCTGAACAAATTTTATTTGAACTTCCGGTCGAGGTCAAAGTTCACATTTACGGAGACTTTAACCAGCGCAATGCCGATTTTATTCCGGATTCTGAAAATGAAAATATTCTAATCCCAGTCGTAGGAGAAAACGAAACATTGAATTTCATCTTTGACAAAACTGCTAGCATAGGATTAAATCAAATTAATCATGTAAAAAATCAACAGAATTGCTATCTTGACCTTTTATTTACAAACACTCAGGATGATTTCTGTGTATCTGAATCTTTGGCTCCTTTGTGGAAAAATGAAGCTTTTCATACTGCTATTGAATTTTCTTTGTTCATCCATAAAAATCAAGAACCCAACGTCTATGACTTTGAGGAAGTCTTTGAATACCATAAAGCTAATTATGACAATATCAGACGGAAGGTAGGTAATGTCGACTGGCAAAATACTCTTAGGAATGAAGCGAATATTGAAACTGCCCTGGACGTATTTTACAAAATAATTTTCGAAATTATTCATGAAGAGGTGCCCATTAAGAAGAAAAGACGACACGGTAGCTCGAAGCATCCTATTTGGTACAATAGGCAAATTAAAAATCTGAAAAATAGGAAACAAAAAGCCCACAAGCTATACAAGAAAAATCAAAATAACGAGCACTTGGAACAATATCTCGACATTTGCGATAAACTAAATATTGCCATAGATTCTGCACTTGCGGATTACAACTCCAAAACTGAACAGCAGATTAAATCCAGTCCAAAGAATTTTTTTTAACTACGTCAAAATTAAATTAAAATCAGATAATTTCCCATCAACAATGCACTTGGATGACAACGTACATAATAGCCCGAAAGAAATCTGCAACCTATTTGCAACATTCTTCCAAGAAATATATACAACTTTTTCTGAACAAGACCGCGATCGCGATTATTTTGCTTTTCTTCCAGATTTTCCTATGGATATTGGCGTCAGTCATGTCATAGTGGAGGACATTTTCAATGCTCTAAACCATTTGGATTCATCAAAAGGTGCTGGCCCTGATGGAATTCCACCATTATTTATGAAAAACCTAGCAACCGAGCTTACAACTCCATTGTTCTGGCTCTTTAATATGTCTTTACAATCTGGAGAGTTTCCCAAAACATGGAAGAGTTCTTTCTTAGTACCTATATATAAATCTGGGAAAAAATCTGACGTTCGCAATTATCGTGGAATAGCCATAATCTCCATCATTCCGAAACTTTTTGAATCAATCATTAACGAAAAAATATTTCTTCAAATAAAAAACAGAATTACTAACCTCCAACATGGCTTCTTCAAAGGTCGTTCGACCTCAACAAATTTACTAGAATTTATTAACTATTCACTGATTGCAATGGACAATGGAAACTACGTGGAAGCACTTTACACAGACTTTAGTAAAGCATTTGATCGAATCGACATCCCAATGTTACTTTATAAATTAAAAAAGATGGGAATTGAGCCTGAGCTGCGTACGTGGTTAGAATCATATCTATCCAACCGCCAGCAAATAATCAAATTCAAAGGAAAGCAATCTAATCCAATTGAAGTCACCTCAGGAGTTCCACAAGGCTCTCATTTAGGACCTCTATTGTTTATTTTATATGTGAACGATATTTCCTTCCTTCTCAAAAAACTGAAAGTACTAATCTATGCCGATGACATGAAACTTTACTTGGAGATAAGAAATGCCGAGGATATTGATACATTCCAAAACGAAATTCTAGTTTTCCACACGTGGTGTCAAAAAAGCCTCCTACAGCTAAACGTGAAAAAATGCAATTCAATCACTTTTAGTCGAAAACGACAAACATCGAATGTTGTGATTACCTTAGGAAGACAGACTGTAGCAAAATGTGAAAGAATTAGGGATTTAGGCGTTATATTAGATTCCAAGTTAAATTTTATTGATCATTATAACACAATTATTCACAAAGCTAACAACATGCTCAGTTTTATAAAACGCTTTAGTTATCATTTTGTAGATCCGTATACAATCAAAACATTATATATTGCTTATGTTAGGTCGATATTGGAATATTGCAGCATCGTTTGGTGCCCTTTTTCAAGCACACATGAAGAAAGAATAGAATCTGTACAAAAACAATTCATATTATTTGCCCTTCGTAAACTAGGTTGGATAGCATTTCCTTTGCCATCTTATGAAGCACGCTGCATGCTTATCAATATACAAACATTGAAGGAACGTCGTGAATTTGCAATGCTTTCGTTCATTAATAATATCGTCTCGCATCGTATTGATTCAGCCGAAATTTTATCCAAATTGAACTTTTATGCACCTTCTCGACAGCTACGAAACCGAAGCATATTCTCAATAACTCCATATCGCACAAATTATGCAAAATATGGCCCTATAAATCGAATGATGGCTGTTTATAACCGCTATTGCGAATCAATTGATTTTACAATGTCCAAACTAAAACTCACACAATATTTTATACATAAAAGAAATTCTAACGCATAAGAAAATGATTCTGTAAAAGCTGAAATTGTTTTATTTATAATAAAATTACGTATATATATATTTTAGTAAATAAGAAAAATGTAAACATTACTGTAACTATACCAGTCTACATCGATTGACGAAATAAATAAATAAATAAATAAATAAATAAATAAATGTATTGAAAAAATGTTCGGACTTACTTGTAACACCACTTGCATATATTTTTAACCTATCGCTTCAGCAGCAAACGTTTCCTGAGGATTGGAAACGCTCAGTAATGTTCCCGGTATTCAAGAAGGGTGACAGATTCAACATGGAGAGCTATCGCGGAGTCACTTCACTTGGAGTCGAATCTAAAGTGTTTGAATCAATCATCAACGAAGCGTTATTTTCTGCTTGTCGACACTACATCAGTACATCCCCGAACGTTCAGTCGAGACGAATCTCGTCTGCTTCACGTCATTTTGCACGGAACAATTGTCTAAGAAATTGCAGGTGGATACTATTTACACTGATCTAAAGGCAGCTTTTGATAGAGTTAATCATGAGATACTGATAACAAAGCTTGATAAGCTAGGGTGTTCTACTAGATTCTGCCATTGGCTTCGATCCTACCTTGTACACCGTGAAGTCGTTGTTCAAATTGCCGATATTGCTTCAGAATCCTTTATCAACACTTCCGGAGTTCCTCAAGGTAGTACGCTGGGTCCACTGCTTTGTTCACTGTTCGTGAATGATGCAGTTTTCGTTCTAAGGCGTGGAGGAAAGCTGTTTTTTGCCGACGACTTAAAATTTTTTCTTGTTATACGAAATGAAGCCGATTGCCGTGAGCTACAGCATCTTATCGACACCTTTTATAGCTGGTGTGTAAGAAACATGATGGTCCTTAGCATTGCCAAATGTTTTGTCATCAGCTATTATCGAACGAGAAATATGCTTACCTTCAACTATAACATCGCAGGAACTCACCTACAACGCGTTGACCACGTGAAGAATCTGGGAGTCGTTCTTGATGAAAAGCTAACGTATACTCATCACGTTTCAGTGACCATCGACAAAGCCAATCGATTGCTGGGATTTATTTTCAAAATATCCAACGAATTTCGGGATCCTCTATGCTTCAAGGCTCTTTATTGCTCATTGGGGCGCCCGCAGTTGGAATTTGCAAACGTCGTTTGGTGCCCCTATCAATCAACGTGGAGTCTTAGAATCGAAGCAGTCCAGCGTAAATTCATACGATATGCGTTACGTGGATTGCCGTGGAACGATTCGTTAAACCTGTCACCGTACGAGGACCGTTGTCGTCTTTTACGACTTAATACTTTAACGCATCGGAGACATTCAGCGCAGGCTACTTTCGTGTCAAAGATTCTGCTGGCTGAATATGATGATCCGGAGCTACTAGCGCAAATCAGCCTCTACGCGCCTACCCGTTCTTTTCGCCCATGAGCCCTGCTGCATTCTGAAACTAGCACTAACTACGCTGCCAATAGTCCAATTTTAGCAATGAGTCGTCGCTTCAACGAGTTTGCTGAAATTTTCGACCTCGTCGTGAATTCTTCGCAGTTTCGTCGTCGTGTATTGTCACTAGTTTAATTGTGTTTAGTTTAACTTAGTTTAGTTTAGTTCGTTTAGACAAATTGTCAGTTGGACTTTTTTATACAAATACAAAATACTACAAATACAAAATACTAAAAAAAAAAACAATGGACACTGTTTTCGTGCTCAGCAACCCAAAGTGAGCCTAGAAAACACTTCTTCTCGCAACTTATTTTCATTTGTAAACTAGTGTAATTAGAACAAACTCACCGGTTAAGTAATGCTGGGTCCCCCAATCCGATTCAAATAGAACGTCGTTTTATTTCCAATGTCGCCAACATGATCCCATTGTATCCATCGAGAGAAAATAGTTTTGGCAACCTATCGACCTTCGGACATGGCGTTCTTACTACTTTACAGTAGCAGCAGTCGCTTTTTGGAATGGTTTTGCTTAAGATCCCGACGGATACCCAGAATCGTTGGAGACTCGCAGATCCCACAATGTTTTCATTCTTCACGGTGGGATTTCACAGGAACCTCCTAAACGTTATACACAACAGTTCTCCATCTATCTTAATATACTCACGATTTCCGCGATGCAATTCGTAGTTAATGCTCTGGTCAAGCGGTTAATGCTAAAGATTCTGAAGATCAACATCGGGAAATTTTTCGTGGACGAGTGAATGCGAGATGAAGTCACTATGTTGATTATGTAGAGAACGACGAAGACAAAGACCGAACATAGATCCGCATTGTTGAATCAAGGCGGAGAATTTAGATTTGTTCCAACCATGTTCACAGTTCCGATGCTATCACTCCGAAGATTCGCTTGGTATTGGATGTTGGATGTTGCCAAAATCCGGTGGGAACCATGGGAAGGCTTTGTCAGATGCAGTACATTTTGTATTGTTGAGATGAAACAGTTTTGGCTCAGCGTTGAAGGTTGGTCCGATTCCATGGAGCTGGGTTTTCCCAAAATTAGTCCGATTGGGGCACGACTTGCTGGCTTCGAAATGATTTTTGTCAACAGTTTTTAGTAGTATGCTTGCAACATTCTTGAACGATTACTTTTGGAAAAATTTTATCAGAAGCGAAAAATTGACACCTTCTCCGGCAAAGGTTGCTTCGGTTCTTTACATAACAATTAGATTCGTATACATATCAAAAGCATCTTTGACGAAGCCCACCGTTCCGTGCTACCGCAAAACAATGAATTTTTAATGGAAAAGTTGTTTTAGTGTGCTATACCAATACAAAAATGCAGTTAATTAAAATCAATCTACCTTCACAGCACACCCAGAGTAGAAGCTAAACATCGGTCCTAAAACTAGCCCCACTATAGACGAATTATGCTGCTGTTCATTTTTTGAAATACCCTTTAAGACCAGCTTCTCGAGAAGTGAAACAGTTACTAAAAGTTCAGCTGATGCTAACATCTGGCACAACTTAACA
Source organism: Topomyia yanbarensis (assembly GCF_030247195.1). Classification (NCBI taxonomy): domain Eukaryota; kingdom Metazoa; phylum Arthropoda; class Insecta; order Diptera; family Culicidae; genus Topomyia; species Topomyia yanbarensis. The sequence goes on from NC_080671.1 coordinate 414,913,701, forward strand.
CCCTGTAAATGCACCATATCAAACATTAACCAAGCATAATCATTCGTTTTGCGGAACAACATACAGCACACCAACGAATGCGGAAACGTTTGCAGCATTCCCGTATGATATATGTATAGACAACTGTCCTAGAGAAGTGCGCTTAGATGATTTATCTCCGCGCACCCCTGACATCGCGATTAAAAAAAAATTATGTCAAGATCCGGAGAAGTGGATTTCATAACAGCGGAAACTTCGAGTGTTCCTAACGCTGTTCGTGTGATGCGAATGCTTTCGAACAAACCAATTCCTTCATACGTAATCATTTTATACGGATCAACCGAAAATGGGACAACACACCGATCATGAACCCAAGGTAGATTTCTGTGTGTAAATTCTGCAAAAGTACACTGCACCACGGAAAACCTTCAGCAGGAGCATCTAAGAAAAGACCGCCTACTGTATCCTTAAACAGTACACCGTTATCTTATGCTACAGCACAAACGGCTAGAAAACCAATATATACCCTGATACGCACTACGTGCTTCACAGTAAACACCTACACAGAATGCCGTTTTCAATACATACTCTCGGTTACGTAATGACCGAGGATGACATCATTCGTAGAAGCGTTCCAGAGTGTCAGCCAACCAAAATATGCATGGATAACGTCTTAAACTTTTTTCACTTTGTCGACCTAATCTCTCGCCCCAAACTTGAGATGCGCAAGCTTTTGTTTGTAAACGCACGAAATTTTAGAAACACTATATGATTCATATTTTTAATGTCAAAATGCCACAAATATATAGTTCTATCTGCTGAAACTATTTCATAGAAGAACGGAATGTCTAAGCGATAGGGGAATTGTGGGAAAAACTGACACTGTGGGTAAAACCGACACCCCACAACTTTTCCTAGAAATCAAACTTTTATTCATTTCATAATGATACAATATTTTTAGTACGTTTATTTAGAGCATTTGAAGAAAAATTGGATTTACGTTAGTGCGCCGAATGTCATAAAAATTAACAAAACATTCGACAGCAGCGTTCATACTCGTCTGGATGTAAAATTTCGTTGGTAGATTTTAAGGTTTTAACCGAACGAAAGCTTTTCAAATCACCCCATTTTTCAGTACCTATTATTATCGGCCTGTCCTATGATCAACTAGGTGCATTGAAGACGAGTTTGAAAAATTTAATATTTTTAATTGCTTTTATAAAAAAATGTGCGCTGTTGGGGTAAAACCGACACCCTATGGTTAGGGTAAAACCGACACCCTGTTAAGATGGTTGTGTATAGTTGCGATTCATTTCAAAATACTGGGGATCTTTGTGACACTTCAATTAGCCTATTAGAACACTATAGTATTAGCAGAAATACACAGAAATACTTTTATTGTGTTTATTTCTTGTAAGTCTCTTTAAAAATCAAAAATTGGAATTTTTGCTTATCTGATTCTAACGAAGCTTTTGCTATTTCTGCAAAAAGGTCATCAAACCGAATTTCTAGTGTTCTCTTGGTTTGTCATAGACGAATTTTATCACAATGAGACAATGATATTATGTATACTCCAATAGATCGTTGATGATCAGAGTCCGAAAAATCAAATCTGAAAAAGATAGTTTTACTAAGAAGTGTGTGTGTGTGTCACTTATAAGTGAATGAATCCAATTAGCAGAACGTAGAACGCTTGAAAATCTTCTCTTATGAAATAAAATGACACTGGAGGTTGCAATGATGTGCGCAAGGATTATTTGGAAATACTCATATCAATAAATAATCCTATAGCATAAAATACTCTTATTTATAGTACTACGCTTTCGAACTTTCTTCCCCTCACTACATGATGAAGCAATAAAAAGCACATATTTGCATCATACATACTCACACTTTATTAATCACGCATGTATCTCATTTTTAATAAAGATAAAGATTTTAATAAAGTGGAGAGAAAATAAATTAAAGGGGGTGTCGATCTTACCCCTATGGGGTGTCGGTTTTACCCGCAGTGCTTACAAAAAGTCATTTTGTTTTCCAAGTTTTACAACCAATATTTTTTAATGAAATTAATTTTTTGAAGCGCTGAAAAAATTAAGTCTTGTTAAGAATTTTCTGAAGAAGAATTGTGCATTAAAATTATAATTTTATTGGTTTTGTGGCAACTTAGAAAAAGTGTTAAGCTTAAGGTGTCGGTTTTAACCATAATTCCCCTACATGGAATTTTTGGGAAATTTATCATGAAATAACTGAATTATAAGCGTTTCAAACCTAACAACTCTTCATTGCGGACTATGTTTGGTGACTTTGTAAAGTATTCCGATATCGAAAACAAAAAGGTTTTACCGTCATCGTCCATTGATTTCACGGGTTATATAGTGAACGTTTTAGTTTTCTGCAAGCATCCATAGCGCTCTGAAAATCATAACCCCTTATTTATTTACTATGTTCAGTCATACTGGATTCATTCCACTTTCACTTTTTCATTTCTATGATAACCCAATTGTTGCATCGGACGGAGCTCGGTACATTCTACTGCCATCAAATAGGTATATGACAGTAAAAAAGATACGTTTTGTGTTAATATATCTCCAGTACCACCCCTTTCGGGTGCCATTACCCCATCAACCCACACTCGTCCCCTCGGAGACGCGGGAAGCCCTTTGACAAGACAGCGGCAACGCCCGGCAGCAGTGTGGGATTAAATGTACTGTGAGAAAAAGGATTCCCGTTCGCAGCGGCGATGTAAGGGGTAGAAAAAAGGTATCGCCATACATGCTCTCATATCCCCGCGCGTGTTTTTGCCTTCTTTTCCATTTATGTTTCGGTGGTTTCTTTGCCAACATGTTGAAGAAACCCTGCAATTTGCTGCTGCAAAGTGCTTTCAGCAACAGCACCGCTAAGGGGTTGAAAACCTTACCTACACCTACACCCCTCCCGGCCCCCTATGGCATTCTTGGTTGGGGTTGGAGCATTCTGAACATTTGGAAGCGCACAATGCTACTCGGATGGTTGCATGGGATCAGTGTAAAATAGCAGCAAATTATGTGTTGAACTTTCACACGTGTTCGTTTTTCCCGCGTTTATTTTTTGCTGCGCTTCTTAAGCATTTGAGAGTTTCTACTTTTTTGTGCTGCGAACTGAATGCCAATGTTGTTTCAAGGTTGAAAACCGTGTAATCAGTGCGCTTAAAGACTACAAAAAAGGAACCGCGAACTTGTTTGCTACAGCCCTGGATCGCTGGAACAGTTGTTAAGCTGCAAGATGTAGGGAAATAGTTCTCAGCTTTAGCGGGCGCCATGAAATGACCTAGAATAAGTTGGTAATTCATGCGGGGCTGTGAAAACCTATGTTATGAAAAACTAATTTTCTCGTGAAGTTTTACAGTAGAGGGTTTTCGTTCTCCACCAAGTTTCTGTAATATGAATATTAAATATGCCCAGTTTTTTTCAGGGCGCAAAAGCTATTATTATTATGTCATGAGTCTAAATAATATCTTCATTTGTGAAATAGGCGAAATGCTTTAAAAACTGATGTTAAAGCATAAATGTAAATAAATTGTGATCAATACAACTGAAAAAAAATTAAAAAATAATAATGAATACGTAACTCTAACTCACCCTTCCGAAACATCATCTTCTCCGAAAAACGACATCAGGAATTTGTTCCGAAACCCCGTTCACGTGTTTGATTCAATGAATAAATGATTGTACGCATAAAGAACCATAGAAAAAAGAAAAGGTCAGAGCCACGGCATCATAACTTTATGTTTTAACAACCAACGTCACGGCGAACCTCAACCAGCTGTCAGTCGGTGGCATTCAGCCCGGGTAGGGCACAGAGCACAAAGTTAATTGCGGTGTCTTTTAGTGTTCCGTCACGTTTCTCAGTGTCTTCATTATTCGCGTCGTGAACGGAGAGGTGAAACAATGAGTGGGACACGTTAGCCGTTAGACGGAGGAATGGTTTCACAGTGCTATCATTACACCCCCTCGTCAGAAAGGTGGGTCGTCATTTTACCAAAGGGATACTCCCAGGAGGGATAAAGATCTTGCGTATATCCCAAGCTCATAGGTTCCATCCATTTCGGGAACGGTGATGATGAAGATTAGCAACGCTTGGCTTGGAGGTTATGCATTGTTTACGACTAAAGTTTGAATCGAGTGATGGGTTGTTACAACAGGAGTTAAAAGCGACGCAAAATGGTGCCTGAGTGCTACCGTTCATTATAAGATATCCGAATGAGAAAAGGATAATTATTTTCAAAGAAGACGCCAGTACGCTTCTTTTCACTTTTAATGTTATTCCATAGCGTTGGATGTCCCCTTTATTCTGTCTTCTGTCTCCTGTCTTCTGTCTTCTGTCTTCTGCCTTCTGTCTTCTGTCTTCTGTCTTCTGTCTTCTGTGTTCTGTGTTCTGTGTTCTGTCTTATGTCTTCTGTCTTCTGTCTTCTGTCTTCTGTCTTCTGTCTTCTGTCTTCTGTCTTCTGTCTTCTGTCTTCTGTCTTCTGTCTTCTGTCTTCTGTCTTCTGTCTTCTGTCTTCTGTCTTCTGTCTTCTGTCTTCTGTCTTCTGTCTTCTGTCTTCTGTCTTCTGTCTTCTGTCTTCTGTCTTCTGTCTTCTGTCTTCTGTCTTCTGTCTTCTGTCTTCTGTCTTCTGTCTTCTGTCTTCTGTCTTCTGTCTTCTGTCTTCTGTCTTCTGTCTTCTGTCTTCTGTCTTCTGTCTTCTGTCTTCTGTCTTCTGTCTTCTGTCTTCTGGCTTCTGTCTTCTGTGTTCTGTCTTCTGTGTTATGTCTTCTGTCTTCTGTCTTCTGCTTTTTGTAATCAGTGCGAATTGAAAATTGATGGGCAACTGAGAATTGAGTATTGAGAATTGACAATTGACAATTGACAATCGACAATTGACAATTGACAATTGACAATTGACAATCGACAATTGACAATTGACAATTGACAATTGACAATTGACAATTGACAATTGACAATTGACAATTGACAATTGACAATTGACAATTGACAATTGACAATTGACAATTGACAATTGACAATTGACAATTGACAATTGACAATTGACAATTGACAATTGACAAATGACAAATGACAATTGACAATTGACAATTGACAATTGACAATTGACAATTGACAATTGACAATTGACAATTGACAATTGACAATTGACAATTGACAATTGACAATTGACAATTGACAATTGACAATTGACAATTGACAATTGACAATTGACAATTGACAATTGACAATTGACAATTGACAATTGACAATTGACAATTGACAATTGACAATTGACAATTGACAATTGACAATTGACAATTGACAATTGACAATTGACAATTGACAATTGACAATTGACAATTGACAATTGACAATTGACAATTGACAATTGACAATTGACAATTGACAATTGACAATTGACAATTGACAATTGACAATTGACAATTGACAATTGACAATTGACAATTGACAATTGACAATTGACAATTGACAATTGACAATTGACAATTGACAATTGACAATTGACAATTGACAATTGACAATTGACAATTGACAATTGACAATTGACAATTGACAATTGACAATTGACAATTGACAATTGACAATTGACAATTGACAATTGACAATTGACAATTGACAATTGACAATTGACAATTGACAATTGACAATTGACAATTGACAATTGACAATTGACAATTGACAATTGACAATTGACAATTGACAATTGACAATTGACAATTGACAATTGACAATTGACAATTGACAATTGACAATTGACAATTGACAATTGACAATTGACAATTGACAATTGACAATTGACAATTGACAATTGACAATTCTCAATACTCAATTCTCAGTTGCCCATCAATTTTAAATTCGCACTGATTCTAAAAAGCAGAAGACAGAAAACAGAAGAGAGAAGACAGAAGACAGATGGCACAAGACAGAAGCCAGAAGACAGATGACAGAAGACAGAACCCAGAAAAAAAATTTGTAGGTTCAATAAAAATATGGATAAAATTCAATAAATAAAATTATTGGTCGGGAGACAATAAATTTATTTATTGAATTCAATAAAATTTATTTATTGTTTCAATCAAAAAAATCATCGTTCTCTTTGTTAATAATTTTATTTAATTGAAATTAAAAGAAAATGTTTGAAATTAAAAATGTTTTTATCGACAGCAAAAATACGTTCTTGTTCTAATAAAAAATATGGTCCAACCAATAATTTAATTGGTTAAAATGATAAACAATACATGATTGGATTCAATAACATATATTTTTGGTTTAAATATGCTAAATTTTCCTGCGTGTACAAATCTTTTTTCTGGGTGTAGTTAACAAGCAGACATGACTGTGTTCGTTTGAGACTGTCTATAGATCCTCAATTTAAATCCTTATTATGTGAACATAAACTCCCCTTAATACCAGTTTGACCATACTGAACCATAGCGTGAAATTAGTAATAAAAAATACCGAATCGGAGTTGACAATAATGCAAAGAAACACGACGTTTCAAATGTGTATAAACCAAAACCAACTTGAGTCCACTAGCCTACCTATAATGCATACAGTACATAGCTATAGACGAACGGCTGTCCATACACTTCAAACCATCCTCATAAATTATAGAACATTATTGATTAGCATAAGTTCCAGATATTCTGTGGAAATAATCGGGTGGAAAGGTAATGGACAAAATAGTTAAAATCAATAGCTTACCTCGATGCAAAATTTTCAGCTGGAACAAATGGAAGCAGCTACCAAAACGATCGCTCAAACAATAAGCTCGAAACAGCCTGTGTGCTCATATCAATTGTCCTAACAATTGGCAGAGGCAAGCTGCCCCTTGCACTCATTGAGCACATCGGGAGTGAAATAAAGTGCCTACAGGATCGTCAGCGTCGCATACGTTCACACACAGTTCAGTTGAACGGGAGAGAACATGTGATTTGCTTAATCAAAACGGAAATCTATTCGTGAGGCGGAAGACGACCTCTTCTATGTCATGGGAAGTTCTGTAAACTTCCACCCGATTTGCTTAGTGCGTTGGAAGCGGAGTGTCAGCCATGCGTAACTAGCTAAATCTTATTGTTGCTAGAACTGCAACCGTACTTAGAACTTGTTTAAGAGGAATGTGTCCTGGCTCTAATTATGAAGATATTGTGATGTATTTCTCACTTCTGAAGCAGACAAGTAGTATTCGGCCACCGATCCCGTCAGATACATTCCTGTGAAAAATATAGTATAGTCCTCTAGTGCTCGCCAAGAGAATGAATTTTGCCTTCCTTGTGCAATTTTACCATCTGAATTCGAGCATTTCATTCCTGAACCAGCCGTGACTGTAAACTGCAACTTCTTGCTGAGGAACATCGCTTACGGTTTGCAAGCCAGCCAAAATCGACTGCAAATCATTGGTCTTTGATCGGTATCCGTTTTTGTCAAGCGCAGTTCAGCCACCTGTTTTTTCAAATTTTGGCCATTTTCAGTTTCATTCTTCTACTTTTCCTACATGTCAGTGAGGTGTTTTTCTAGCATGTTAATTTTATCATTACACTGCTGGTTGTTGTTCATTTCGCGGGTGCGTTTACTTTTCTCCTCCTCTAGTCGTGGCTTCGTCTCTAGCAGCATATTCTCGGTTTTTCGTCGACCGTCTTGTTCACTATCGGCCATTCGTTGCCTCTCCCGGCAGTTGTGTTTAAGCATGGTAAGCTTTTTCTCGTTGCTGTTGGCATGAGCCATTACGCAGCGCTCTTTTCAGAAAAAAAAACTATCCGAACGGGTAATTATTTAGTACTTCACCTTTTCACCTGCTTGGATATTTTATGGCGCACCAGTTGGATACAATACAAACGGGATAGGGGTGCCATATACGTGGTGCCTTTATACTCGAGGGATTGCCCTTCCTATGATCATTCTCAGGGATAGACCGAATTATGGTCTTGTCAAATTTTGGTCTTGTCAAACTGCAAATGACGTGAAAACCCAAGATGGTACCAGATAAGGTAAAGGTATACATAAAGCGAGAGTTTTGGTTTTACGATTGGCAAGATCGACATTGCGTAAATACTGATTCACTTCCCAAAAAAGAGGTTAATAAAAACGAAATTAATTAAAACAATGTTTTGAATATAGAAACTAGTGCTTTCAGCCTCTCAAAGCGTTTGCAACCAAAAATATTATTGTACACACATGCATACACCTTATGCAGATTATCTTGAATCTGTTTTGCGTTTGTCAAATCTGCCACTCTTCTTATTCTTATCCGGACACGCTCTTTTTCCCTTTGGGGCAGACCCTCGCTTATACTCGTGTAATAAAAGGTTTGTTCCAGTACATGGAAGTTACTCCCTGTTGCTCCGGAGCAAAAAATTCTTGCTCCTTTTCACTCCGGTTTGCCACCAGAAGAAGAAAAAAGAAAAGAAGATAGTACAGGAACGATTTTCTCCCTGTTTGCTCCGGAGTACTTCCAGTTTCTCCTGGTACTGGAACAAACCTAAAGTGTCATTCAGGGATGCCAACCTTCAAGATTTATCTGGATTCATCCAGATTTTTAAGTGTCATCCAGACATACAGATTTACTTTTGTCTGATCCAGATTTCAGATAATTTGTCCAGATTTCTCCAGACACTTGAAAAAATAGCAAAATAAGTTCCAAGTGCTTCGTTGATTCTTAAACAAATTTTTGACAAGATCTGGAAACAACATACCGAAATTTTTTCACTTAAAGTCAATCAGCTGGAAGTTTCAGGAATCCAAGATGCGAAAAGCACATAGCTTCAAATTTAATCCATTTGCTCTTTGATGCAAATTAAACATTTAACATTGGCACCACTAGCCGAATTTTCAATAAGCCAAGATATATTTCATTAGTAAAATTGTACAAATACAGCTCATAGATGGCAATAAAGTTTTTTCAAACAAAAATTAAGCCACCCAGACAATTCAAGACTTTTCCAAAAAATATCACAGATTTTTTTAAAAAACACTTGGCATCCCTGGTGTCATTACTAAGTAATGACATTATTGAAATTGTATGCGAATTCCGTCATTACTCGCCTTACACGGTCACTAAAAGTGACATTACGCCTCACACGAGGCGCTAGTAATGTCATTACTGACCAGTAATGGCACTATTTATGATCGTGTAAGGTAATGACGGAATTTCCATGCGATTCCAGTCATGTCATTACTTAGTAATGACACTTTTATTGCACACGGTTAAATAAAACAACCTGCAGCATAAGTTCTTTTAACTTACTTTTGAGTTGTGCGTCGCTTTCGCACTTATTAGTGTTGTCAAAAACAAAACGAGAGATTCGACTCAGTCGAGGTCTTCTGTGGAGGAAGGTACTTTTGAGTTGTTTGTGGTATACTCAAAATTAGGTAAATTCAACTTAAATTTGAGTATAAACAACCTATCAATGAGTTGTAATTTTTGCCGTTGTTAAATGGAAACTACCTTCAACACGGTTTACCTAATTTTAAGTTCCCCCACGATACCACGAGATTGAGTCAAATGAACTCAATTTTAGGTAGTTTTTCGTTTCCGTGCACGTGATGACAATAAAATCACAGACAAACAGACGTAACAGCTCGAAGAAAATCCTACAAAAATCATCGCCCATGTTATACTAGCGACATCTGTTGAACACATTGCACAAAATGTGATTCTGGCAACCATGGGAAATTTTTTTTTTCAACCGAAGTCCTGGCAACAACGCCCACACCGGTTGTCAACTGCAAGATAGTAGATGAAAGGTAGGAGCATTGTTGCAGTTAATCGTCTATGTCACGTACTTCAATTTCCATAGCATAATAACTAGACACTTTATACACAGACTAGCGAAGTGTCAAAAATTGCAGCCAAACGGACTGTCAAAAAGTGCAGCCAAATGAGCATGAGGGTTTTGAAAGGGGAACTGCAAGAGGAAGCCCATGCAAAGCTTATGGGAGCTTCCGTGATGTCAGTTTACATCTATGGTTGCTAGTTTTATTGTTTTTCTCTCCGCTAGTATGTAATATAAAGTGTCTGTAATAATAACTACAATTGACAAATTTAAAGAATGTAGAGCTACGTCTGCATTTTTAAAATCCAACAACCATTTATTGTTACGGGAAGTTAGGCAACACCAAAAATGTTTTTCTTTTCGTGTGAAGAAATCAATTCTTATCGTTAATTGGTCGTAAGATTGATTTTTGTCTCTATTTACTCTTCTTTGCCGTCACGCTTTTGGAATCCCGGAGACATCAGGAACTCTTTATTTTATTTTTCAAACTGGCGTTTGCTTTTACTATAAAAACAAGGTTATGTAGCCTAAAAAGTTGGCTGTGTTATCGAGGTAATTGGATCAAGATCGCAAAGAAACAATCCCTAAAATTTCCTTGCCAATATCAAGATCAATTCGCATCAACGATTTCATTTTTAGTGCTTCGTAAATGAAAACTCACTATGTAGGTTATGGGAGAATTTAATTTTATAAAATTCTAAGCTGATGGTTCGCCACGATGATTCTGCATACGAGTACATGACACTACTTTCCCTTTCAACGAAATCTTAGATCTTTCGCTTGAGTGCAAACTATGCTCGATGTGTTGGTCTTCTACGGAACTGTACCCTAACACAACCTAAATATGTAGTTATTATCATTCATAATAATCTCACGACTTGATGTTTTATCACTTGTTAGGTTGTGACTGATCATTAAACATATCTAGATTGAATATGGCCTCAGCATATCTTTAGTTTCCATAGCATAAATTGGCAAGATCTTAAAATGTATCTGCTCACCGATCGACATCGTGCAGGAAACTATGAGATGATTTTGAACAATTCTTGCCTTGGACACTTCGTCAGGAATACATTTCACATTTCTGGACCATTGTTGTCATTTTTCTTCGATAAAACAAACGAATATGAAGGAGAAAAACAAATAACGTGGTGGGCTTTTCTGTGGCCAGAGGTTTTGATTCGGTTCAGTCATAATTATTTTTATCGGTAGTTTCGAGATAATAAAGTATCACTAAGTGTTCGAATCGGAAGATCCGTGGTGAAGTTCATCCTTTTCTCTCTTTTCTACGTGCACAAAAGAATCAGCATGCTTGTTCGGAAGATCTTTATGTTTATTTATTTTATGGGTCGCGGACGCCATGTTCAATTTGACGTGTATAAAACTAATACATTCAAAAGTGACGAATGCTTCCACCTTTTTCCCCTTCATCTTGGTTTTCGGGTGCTTGCGGTAACGAAGTGACGCATTATGGTTATGTGTCAAAATCGCTTCACAAGCGCCACGCTCGGTAAGGTGGCGCATTTTTCTTAATTCAAATCGACCGTTTTTTCTATGGGCGATGAAAATTCATCTCGTGTTACGTCTGTTTGTCTGTGATAAAATTATTTTTTTTCAAACTTATCCCATAATAGGCACTGCCGAATATGTTTTTCTTATTGCGAATTATCATAACATGGTGAATCTTTCTAGTGTGAACATACACAGAGGGAGTTTTTCTTTTGTTAATTACACGCAGAATAATAAGACTTGTTTGAAACAACGAAACGTTTTGTTGAATTTCAACGTTAAAGAAAGTTTGAATTTGTTTATATCAAACTGATTCCTTCGTTACAAACCAACAATATATTCGTTTAACTTCAACAAAACGTTAGCTGCTCTCTTTGGCACATACATTGTTTAAAACATACACTTATTTTATTGTATCAGTTCGTTCAGTTTCAGTATCAGTTTTATGCTGATTTCGTTTTTAGATCAGAGTCGCTCTAGGTTCGCTCTGAACTGTCATTTTATATGGACTTTGTAAATATTAGAGCGACTCGAATCTAAAACCGAAATCAGTATTAGTGTTTGTCATGTTGTCTAGGGGAACATGGGGAGACTTGACCAAGCGCAAAATTCTTTTTTCGGCTATGGCGTCTTCTATTCGATTCTTAATTTTTTTTCAAAAATATTTTTATACTTGTTTCGATCCCTTGAGGTAATTTTGAAAGTTTGGAGTAAAAAATCCTTTCCTTGCAGAAAATATTACGTGATTAATTTAATGCAAATAATGATGTAATTTTTTATCAAACTTTGTATGGACATATCTAATCGACTACTAATTACTATTAAAGGACTAATATACCATCTTAATCCTTGTGAAGCAGTGAAATGATTTTACATGAACTAGAACATTGGAATAGTTATTACTAGAATTCGCATGAAATTGAACGCAATAACTCATGTTGGGGAGACTTGACCAAGATTTTATGGGGAGACTTGACCAAGTGGCGATCAGCTGAAGAAAGATACAAAATTCCTAATATTTATTATGCTTTGGTATCTACTGTTAATGTTAATCACGCCATAAAAAAAATTCCACCCCAAACATAAGTCTTTATATTTTAAAATTTGTAAGCAAAATTAGCAATAGTAGAACTGATTTCGTGACGTGTGAACATGCAATGCAAGCAGTACAGTTAATCCTTAAAAAGAAATGCATTTAAAAAAATAAAAATTTATCAAATGCAACCCTTTTATATTTTTTACTGCTACCTAAGGATCTCGACAATAGGGAAAAAATAATTACAGTATGTTTTATGTCATTATTTTTTGTTATGATTTTTCAAAATTGTCTAGGTCAAGTCTCCCCACGCCTTGGTCAAGTCTCCCCGCAATGGGGAGACTTGACCAGAAAAAACGATCACAGAAAAAGATTTGCGTCAAGCCGGCGCTAATCTATTCCGACAATGTGTTAGTGTCGGTTTCTGATGAGGCGAAGCCGAAACGCAACATAGTATGAAATAAGGATTTGTGCCCTCCTGTACAAAGACTGGTTTTTACCAACAAATTTTCACCCTAGTGAGAAATTTTGGTTTTTACCAAATTTTCCTCCTTAGGGTGAAATATAGCATAGTGCTTTCGCATAGGCCTGCTAAGCCAAGACAAGTTTCGGCTTCACTTGTGTCTCATCGGCATAAACAGAACTTCTGCTCGAACGGGACATCACGTTTGATCAGTCGTTTGATTGAAACACATAGTGTGTTTTAGTTTTAAGGGATTCGCGTCAAGCCGGCGCTAATCTATTCCGACAATGTGTTAGTGTCGGTTTCTGATGAGGCGAAGCCGAAACGCAACATAGTATGAAATAAGGATTTGTGCCCTCCTGTACAAAGACTGGTTTTTACCAACAAATTTTCACCCTAGTGAGAAATTTTGGTTTTTACCAAATTTTCCTCCTTAGGGTGAAATATAGCATAGTGCTTTCGCATAGGCCTGCTAAGCCAAGATAAGTTTCGGCTTCACTTGTGTCTCATCGGCATAAACAGAACTTCTGCTCGAACGGGACATCACGTTTGATCAGTCGTTTGATTGAAACACATAGTGTGTTTTAGTTTTAAGGGATTCGCGTCAAGCCGGCGCTAATCTATTCCGACAATGTGTTAGTGTCGGTTTCTGATGAGGCGAAGCCGAAACGCAACATAGTATGAAAACTTTTGTAACTTTTCAAAAATTAAATTAAAAATTCTGCAAAAAATCATGAAGACGCGCAATAACTTTGTGCATTATATCTGAATGATTTTTGGGGGATTGAAGGCTTTTTTAGAGATTTATGCAGTTTTAGCTGAAAACCTGGTCAAGTCTCCCCATGTTCCCCTACTCTATACTCTAAGTAGATTTATTTTGCGTCGTAGTTCCGCTAGCGCTTGGGCCAGCCGCCGCATTTTGCTGGCACTGCACATGCGCGTTTAGCGGTGTCATCGGAGCTGGAACCATCAGAGCTGATGCCATCGGAGCTGCAGGGCGCGCCATATGGGGAGGCTGGCGCTGTTCATGTGGTACTGGTAACACGTACTCGTATGTCGTAGAATCGTATACAGGATCGTATACGTATTGTGTATTTCGACTGTATCGCGGCCTCACCGGATACCGCGGCGCCGCCCGGTATTGTGTTGGTACATAGTACCGTGGTGGCGCCTGGTACCGCGGTGTTGCCGGATACCTTGTGGGTATCATACTGCGCCGACGCATGCATGGACAGTCAATAACGTGATGACAATTTTCCATCCTGAAAAACAAAAAATAATTATAAAAAAAGGTATGCTCATCAAACCTATAAGGGCCCCTTACACAAGGCGCTAGTAATGTCATTACTGAGCAGTAATGTCACTTTTAATGATCGTGTATTTGTATTTGTATAAAAAAGTCCAACTGACAATTTGTCTAAACGAACTAAACTAAATTAAACTAAACACCATTAAACTAGTGACAATACACGACGACGAAACTGCGAAGAATTCACGAAAATTTCAGCAAACTCGTTGAAGCGACGACTCATTGCTAAAATCGGACTATTGGCAGCGTAGTTAGTGCTGCGCATTTCAGAATGCAGCAGGGCTCGTGGGCGAAGAGAACGGGTAGGCGCGTAGAGGCTGATTTGCGCTAGTAGCTCCGGATCATCATATTCAGCCAGCAGAATCTTTGACACGAAAGTAGCCTGCGCTGCATGTCTCCGATGCGTTAAAGTATTAAGTCCTAGAACACGACAACGGTCCTCGTACGGTGGCAGGTTTAACGGATCGTTCCACGGCAATCCACGTAACGCATATCGTATGAATTTACGCTGGACTGCTTCGATCCTAAGGCTCCACGTTGCTTGATAGGGGCACCAAACGACATTTGCAAATTCCAACTGCGGGCGCACCAATGAGCAATAAAGAGCCTTGAAACACAGAGGATCCCGAAATTCACTGGAAATTTTGAAAATAAATCCCAGTAATCGATGGGCTTTGTCGATGGACGCAGAGACGTGATGAGTATACGTTAGCTTTTCATCAAGAATGACTCCTAGATCCTTCACGTGGTCAACGCGTTGCAGCTGAGTTCCTGCGATGTTATAGTTGAAGGTAAGCATATTTCTCGTTTGAAAATAGCTGATGACAAAACATTTTGCAACACTAAGGACCATCATGTTTCTTACACACCAGCTATAAAAGGTGTCGATAAGATGCTGTAGCTCACGGCAATCGGCTTCATTTCGTATAACAAGAAAAAAATTTTAAGTCGTCGGCAAAAAACAGCATTCCTCCACGCCTTAGAACGAAAACTGCATCATTCACGAACAGTGAACAAAGCAGTGGACCCAGCGTACTACCTTGAGGAACTCCGAAAGTGTTGATAAAGGATTCTGAAACAATATCGCCAATTTGAACAACGACTTCACGGTGTTCAAGGTAGGATCGAAGCCAATGGCAGAATCTAGTAGAACACTCTAGCTTATCAAGCTTTGTTATCAGTATCTCATGATTAACTCTATCAAAAGCTGCTTTTTTTTCCATGCGTTTATTTGCACGGCATTTGCAAAAGCTTTTTACGCCAGTTTCTTTTTTTACATAGCACGTTACAAAAATCCTTAAGACTAATTTTAACTATACTAGTACTTTGTCTAAAACTAACACTGAAATCACTTTATTGTTTGCTTTTTTCCTTACATTGTTGTATTTCATAATGATCTAGTATTTTCGGGTGTATTTATTTACTTTTTTTCTGTTATTGTCTAAATTTAAAAACTAAATATTCTAGGACACTTTAATTGTTGAATGATTAGCCTTGGATGAGAGTATGAGGAGATGAATTTAATTAAATTTTGACAGATGCTGTTTTTAGAAAATGATAGATAAGTTCCATGTATAGAGGATCGCGATACGCCAGGATGTCTCTAACAGGAACATGGATTGGTCTTCCTCGGACTTGTAAAGAATCTACTAATTGTAATCTGGCTTCACGATATTCAGTGCAGGACCAAACAACATGCTCAATGTCATGGTAACCTTCTCCACAAGCACAATGATTACCCTCAGCGAGCCCAATACGACGGAGATGCGCATCTAAAATATAATGATTGGACATGAGCCTAGACATCACACGGATGAAGTCCCGACTTACATCCAATCATTTGAACCATGCCTTCGTTGATACTTTAGGGATAATTGAGTGTAGCCATCGTCCCATATCTCCATTGTCCCAAGATGTTTGCCAACTAGCAAGTGTCCTCTGTCGAGAAGCGCTATAAAATTCATTGTAAGCGATGGGTCTTTCATATATTTCACCATCTAGTGCACCAATCTTGGCTAAATTATCAGCTTTCTCATTGCCCGCAATAGAGCAATGGGCGGGGAGCCACACTAGGGTAAATTTATAACATTTTCTTGTCAGGTTACTCAGAGATTCTCGTATCTTCCCCAAAAAGAATGGATCGTGGTTATCAATCCTCTTTGAGCGTAGAGCTGCAATTGTGCTGAGACTATCAGTGAGGATAAAGTAATGGTTCGGGGGTAAAGTATTAATTATTTGAAAACTATAGTGAACTGCTGCTAGTTCCGCTATATAAACAGAGGCGGGTTCTGCAAGTTTGAGAGAAATTGAAAAATTATTGTTGAAAATACCGAAACCAGTGGCCTCACTGATTCGTGACCCATCAGTGTAAAACATTTTAAGGCAGTCTATGTGTTGATATTTACTTGTGAATATTTTAGGGATCTCCCGCGAGCGTAGATGATCCGGAATTCCACGAATCTCTGCTTGCATGGACGTGTCGAAGAATAAAGTGGATTCAGGAATATCTAGTATATTGACATATGTGGGAACATACCTAGGCGTTATTTCTTGTGACATGTGATTGAAATACACTGTCATGAATCTGGTTTGGGGTTGAAGCTCGACAAGTCTTTCAAAATTTTCAATTACCAGTGGGTTCATAACCTCACATCGAATAAGTAAACGAGAGGAGAGATCCCAGAATCGGTCTTTTAAAGGAAGAACTCCCGCTAGTACTTCAAGACTCATCGTATGGGTCGACTGCATGCAACCTAAGGCGATTCGTAAACAACGATACTGTATCCTTTCCAGTTTAATAATGTGAGTGTTCGCAGCTGGACGGAAACAGATGCACCCATATTCCATTACTGAAAGTATTGTTGTTTGATACAATCTTATCATGTCACTTGGATGAGAACCCCACCATGATCCAGTTATTGTTCGCAGAAAATTTATCCTTTGTTGGCACTTCTTTATCAGATACCTAATGTGGCATCCCCATGTACCTTTAGAATCAAATTCCGAGATATTTAAAGGTCATGACTTGGGCTATCGTTCTACCAACCATCTGAAGCTGAAGCTGAGCTGGATCACGCTTCCTTGAGAAAACGACCAACTCTGTTTTCTCCGTAGAGAAATCGATGCCCAGCTTTAAAGCCCAAATTGATAAATTATCCAAGCTATCTTGCAATGGTTGTTGTAAATTTATAGCTTTTGGTCCTGTAACAGAAACCACGCCATCATCTGCAAGTTGTCTTAAAGTGCATGGGCTGACAATACAATTATCAATGTCATTCACGTAAAAATTATAGAGAAGGGGGCTTAGACAAGAGCCTTGTGGGAGGCCCTTGTAACTTATTCTGAGTGTCGCCAAATCGCCATATGAAAAATGCATGTGCTTTTCTGACAATAAATTGTATAAATAATTATTTAATATCGGTGAAAGACCACATTGATGTAGCTTCTCCGAGAGAACATCAATGGAGACTGAGTCGAATGCTCCTTTTATGTCTAAGAACACAGACGCCATTTGTTCTTTTTTTGCGTAAGCGAGTTGGATTTCTGACGAAAGTAGCGCCAGACAATCATTCGTTCCCTTTCCCCTCCGAAAACCAAACTGGGTATCTGATAGCAAGCCGTTCGCCTCAACCCAATTGTCGAGACGTCGTAGGATAATTTTTTCCAACAATTTCCTGATGCAGGATAGCATTGCAATCGGTCGATACGAGTTATGATCGGAGGCTGGTTTTCCTGGTTTTGGAATTGCGATAACTCTCACTTGTCTCCAGTCGTACGGGACAATGTTCTGCTCAAGAAGCTTATTGAATAAATTCAACAAGCGTCTTTTTGCTAGGTCAGGCAGATTCTTCACCAAGTTGAATTTAATTCTGTCTAGTCCCGGAGCATTATTGTTGCATGAGAGGAGTGCAATTGAGAATTCCATCATTGTCAAAGGCGAATCTATGAAATCGTTACTTGTGGGAGCATCGCGAGTGATTTTCTGCGCAGGAGCAGAATCGGGACAAATTTTCTTGGCAAAATTAAATATCCAACGATTCGAAAAATCTTCGCTTTCATTAGTCACGTTTCGATTCCTCATTCTTCTGGCTGTGTTCCAAAGAGTACTCATTGATGTTTCTCTTGACAAGCCATTAACGAAGTGTCTCCAATAACTAGATTTTTTGGCACGACGTATACTGTCAAATTTGTTTTGCAAAATGAAATAATTTTCAAAGTTCTCACGTATACCCCCTTTCTGTTTCATAATTTCTTTGTAGGCAACTTGTTTAGCTTCATATGCATCAGAGCACTCTTTGTCCCACCAAGGATTAGGGGGCCGTCTATTTATTGTCATTCCAGGATTGCATTTCGTTTGGGCTTGTTCCGCTGCTTCAATAATTAAACCCGCTAAGAATTCATATTCTTCGGTAGGGGGTAGCTCTTCTGTCGAAGCAAGAGAAGTGGAAATTAATTTTTCGTATGTTTTCCAATCAATATTTCGTGTTAAGTCATAAGGAACATTGATTGAATTCGTAAGGCCTAATTCACTGTTAATTGAAACAACGATTGGCAAATGATCGCTACCGTGAGGATCAGGTACAACCTTCCACGTGCAATCTAACCGAAGTGATGTCGAGCACAGAGATAGATCTAATGCACTTGGACGTGCAGGAGGTCTGGGGATGCGTGTTGTTTCGCCAGTATTTAAAACTGTCATATTAAATTCGTCACAAACATTGTATATCAAAGAGGATCGATTATCATTGAAGAGGGAACCCCACAATACTCCGTGCGAGTTGAAGTCTCCCAGTATCAGACGCGGAGCAGCCATGGATTCCACTACCTCAAAAATTTGACGTTGTCCAATTTGAACTTTGGGAGGTATATATATAGAAGCGATAGACATGTCTTTGCCTTTAATGTTCGTTTGGACAGCTACAGCCTCAATGCCCGCAAACAAGGGGATGTTAATTCTATAGAAAGAATAGCATTTTTTAATTCCTAGAAGCACTCCTCCATACGGGGTGTCTCGGTCTAGGCGAATAATGTTGAAATCATTTAAGTTGAAATTAATGTTTGAGGTAAGCCATGTTTCACATAGAGCAAAAGCATCGCATTTTAAATTATGCAGTAAAATTTTTAAGGAATCAATTTTAGGTATGATACTTCTGCAATTCCACTGTAAAACAGTGATGGAATCTTTCATTGGAGGAGGTGAATTACCCATTGAAAGATACAATCGCTGCAAGGATGGGCCATTGAGCAATCAGCTGCTCTAAAAATGTTCTAATTGTTGGGAGGAAAGCTGAAAGTATACTCTTTAGTGGTTCAGAAATATTGAATGCTTTAAAAATCCAATCAACAATTTCAGAAAATTTCAATAATCCTACCCCCGGCTGAGGCTCAGAGGAAGTCGAAATTTTATTATTTCCAGTAATGGTGTTCTGTATGGATTGTACGTTCCCAAAACCGGGCGGAATTGATCTCGGTTTTGAATCGGAATTTTTCGGTTTTGGGCGCAGTTTATCTATTGGTGGAGAAATTTTAAGGCCTTTTCTTGGCAGCTTGGGAAAAGAAGACTGTTTTCTTTTTCTGGAATTTCCGGGTAAAACAAATGATGTACCTTCGCACGCTCCGTCAGAGTCAGACTGTTCCGAAAATAGAGATGCGTAAGTGTTTTCTAAGAAGATGGGTTTAGGGGTAGCATTTTTCAACATTTCTGCATAGGAGCGCTTAGACCTCTCCTTCAAGGATCGTTTAATTTTATCCTCACGCAATTTATAAATGGGGCATGCAGGGAGCTCATGTGAGTTTTCTCCGCACATTAAACATTTTTCTGAATTTTCATTGCATGTATCCTCTTGATGAGAACCCCCACATTTGCCACACCGTGCCTTATTGGAACAGTAAGTGGCTGTGTGGCCAAGCTGTTTGCAATTAAGGCAATTCATTACACGAGGGATAAAAAGGCGAACAGGGAGACGAATCTTATAAATAATGACATAGTTGGGCAGCGCAGACCCAGCGAAAGTCACTCGAAATGAGTCAGACAGTCGATAAACTTTTTTATCTCCTTCGTGTGATACTGAATGCAATTGCTTGCATTCAAGTATTTTTACGTCTTTAAGTATGGTGTCTTTGAAGCGACCAACCCCATGCTTAACTAAGTCATCAACAGTCAAACTCGATTCTGTGATGACCCCATCAATTTCAATTTCCTTTGAAGGAATATACGCTCTATATTCACGCGTAAAAAGCTCGCAAGAAGCAATTGCATTGGCTTGTTTGAGACTACCAACGCCAATGCGTATTTTATCTTTATTAACTTTGACGATCTCTTTTACATCCGAGAATCGCGAAGTCAAATCTTTAGAAATTTGAATGATATTTAGCGCCTTTGCTTTACGCCTAATAAATACAATCCATGGTCCCGTTGACGACTCTGGGTAAATTTTAATTCTAGTCGGATTTACATTTTCAGCATAAGGCTTAGGGGGAGGGTCTGTTACTCGTTCTCCCATCTCTTCATCCATTTTACCTAGTAAGAAAAACTATCACAAAAAGGAATGAAAAATATACCTGTTATCTACTATCTATTAGGTGACGAAGACACCGGTAGAACACACCTCATGTGTTACGTTGTAAACTCGGTGCCCGTTGTTTGACAATGTGACACTAGCTGTCCTTCTTCGTCGCGTTGCTTCTTCAGTAGAGAAATAGTCCTACCTGCAACACTTCAAAACTCTCTCCGATTAAGCTGCTCGTCGGTATCACCACCACACGCGCGCTCTCTCCGTTTCCACCACCTCGGTAGACAAATGTGGCTACCTGTGGCTTGCTGCGAAAATCCCACTGTCGATGCGGCACTTTTCGGTGCCACTTGTTTTTCCCTATTCGTCGTACCACTTCTGCGGTAGACAAATAGAGCAAATGGGTCTACCTGTGACGCTTCCCCTCTCGTCGATTAGAATTGCTCGACGACACCAATACAAAATATTTTTCTGTGTGTACAGACACGATCACTGTCGATTTCTGCCACCGTGGTAGGCAAATTCGTCTACCCGCGGTTTGCTGTCAAAACACCACTTGTCGAGGATGCCGTTGACCACGCCTCCGACGTATCAATTGTCGACTCACACTTAACAAACTCGTCTCTCTCTCTCTCCCACAATAACGCATACAGCGTCTCGCACTCCGTCACTCTCTCGAGAACAAAACCTTCCACCTGGAGGCACAACCGTCTCTGTCGGTTGCAAAAACTGTTATGAAAAGCTGCTTTTAGACCAGTATAGATAGTATCCACCTGCAATTTCTTAGACAATTGTTCCGCGATAGCTCTCCATGTTGCATCTGTCACCCTTCTTGAATACCGGGAACATTACTGAGCGTTTCCAATCCTCAGGAAACGTTTGCTGCTGAAGCGATAGGTTAAAAATATATGCAAGTGGTGTTACAAGTAAGTCCGAACATTTTTTCAATACAGTTGAAGGTATAGCACTGAGGCCGGGTGCATAAGATGACTTGGTTTTCCGGATTGCAGATATAACCATTTGTTCGGAGACAGTAAACACATCCATATCAACAGCACAAGCAGGAACGTCACGAGAAGCATTTTCGAGTTCGATTGCGGTTGGCGAGTCAGCTGAAAAAACACTTGAGAAGAATCTGGCAGACAGCGTACATTTCGCCACAGTTGTCGTAGCGTCTTCGCCGTCGTAAAGCATCCTTGACAAATGACCAAAAGCCATTCGGGTTTCGGCGTAGATTATTCTGCATGCGGTTTACATAGCGTTTATACAGAAGCTTGTTGTAACAACGATACTCATTATTGGCAAAAGTGAACATGCGCTTAGAAAGAGGACACCGTCGATTTGTGTACGCACGTAGAGTTTTTGCTCGAGTACGTTTTAGCTTTCGAAGAGTGCTGTTTGACCAGGGCGGCTTGCTAGGAGGCTGACATTTAGGCACTGAGGTCTCAACGCAGTTCAGTAGTAGTCGCTTGTAGAGGGCAACTGCAGCATTAACACTCACTTGGGCATACAGTACACTCCAATTAATTTGCGACAGAGAACTGCGTAGCTTTACAAAATCAGTTTTGCGAAAATTGAGACGGTCGACAGAAACAGTTTCTACGTACTGAACCGAGCGAATAGTGCCAATTGAGATTTCAAGCGCTGGATGAAAGTTGTCAAGTGGAACAATCACGCTGGAAGCTTCATTGACGGAACATACAGGTATAATAGTCTCACTAACAAAGACGAGATCCAGAAAGCGTGACTGGTGATTGGGAATCATGCTTACTTGACTTAATCCGTTGAAAGCAAATCCGTCCAGTAGCATACGACTGGCGATGTTGGTTGTCGAAGCAATCGGGTCAGGGTAAGCGTATCCGTGTCGTGACGGCACCCAAATGAGCCCTGGCTGATTGAAATCACCAAGGACAATCATCACGCCATCCGCGCCAGCTTGTGAAGAAGCGTTATTCACTCACAGCATCAATGTGAAGTTGCATGACATTGCAGTCGAGTCGCTTTTCAGGAGGAATATAGACAGCACCAATATAAAAGTTCCTCGATGGAGTTGTAATTCTAACCCAAACAGCCTCAACACTGGTTAAACTACCTACATCAATCTCACATGAGGCAAATGCGGTGGAAACAGCAATCAAAACTCCTTCTCCACGACCGCGAATACTGTTGCCACTGTTTCGGTCCGCACGGTACACGGTGTAAGCATCGCCGAAAAGCTGCACCGATGTTATCCTCGCATCAAGCCATGTTTCGGTGAAGACGCAAACATCGTAGTCACCGTCCACAGCAGCTAAATACACGTCATCAATTTTCGTCTTAAAGCGGACCCTACACGAGACAGAAATATTGTCAATAAATATATTGACAAGACTGCTTCAATCCATCAATCCCATTTAAATTCTACAGAATCAATATTTTCAAGATGACCTTACACCACCAATATATTGATCAATATATGATTTATTGTCAATATTTCTGCTCGTGTAGGGTCTGCTTAAGCCCTCTCGCGTTCTGATAGTAGATCCGCAAACCATTAGCGTCATGTGAGAGGTGTTGTGCTGCATACCAATTTTCAGGACTGCGAGGCAAGTAATGAAGGAATTCCCATACAATTCCAGTAATGTCATTACTTAGTATGGGTGTATGGGGCCCTATAGACAATAATGCAGAATAAAAAGGTGGAAACATTCTCTCTATTTTTTTTTTGTTTTTTTTTTTAAATGAAGCAATTTCGGCTTTTACAGAATCATCCTCTTACGCGTTAGAATTTATTTTGTGTATAAAATATTGCTTTAGTTTCAGTTTAGACATTGTAAATTCAATTGAGTCGCAATAGTGATTATAAATAGACATCATTCGATTTATGGGGCTATATTTTGCATAGTTTGTGCGAAAATGAGTTATTGAAAATATACTTCGATTTCGTAGCTGTCGTGAAGGTGCATAAAAGTTCAATTTGGATAAAATTTCAGCTGAATCGATACGATGCGAAACGATATTATTAATGAATGAGAGCATTGCAAATTCGCGACGCACCTTTAATGTTTGAATATTAATAAGCAAGCAGCGTGCTTCATAAGATGGCAGAGGGAATGCTGTCCATCCTAATTTACGAAGGGCAAATAATGAAAACTGTTTTTGTACCGATTCTATTCGTTCTTCATGTCTGCTTGAAAAAGGGCACCAAATAATACTGCAATATTCCAATATCGACCTAACATATGCAATATATAATATTTTTATTGTATAAGGATCTTCAAAATGATAGCTAAAGCGTTTTATAAAACTGAGCATGTTGTTAGCTTTGTGTATAATTGTGTTATAATGATCAATAAAATTTAACTTTGAATCTAATATAACACCTAAATCCCTAATTCTTTCACACTTTACTACAGTCTGATTTCCTAAGGTAATCTCAACATTCGGTGTTTGTCGTTTTCGACTAAAGGTTATTGAATTACACTTTTTCACGTTCAGTTGTAAGAGGCTTTTTTGACACCACATGTGGAAAATTTGTATTTCGTTTTGAAATGTATTAATATCCTCGGCATTTCTTATCTCCAAATAAAGTTTCATATCGTCCGCATAAATTAGTATTTTCAGTTTTTTGAGAATGAAGGAGATATCGTTCACGTATAAAATAAACAATAGAGGGCCTAAATGAGAGCCTTGTGGAACTCCTGAGGTGACTTTAATTGGATTAGATTGCTTTCCTTTAAATTTAATTATTTGCTGACGTTCGGAGAGATATGATTCTAACCATGTAAGTAGCCCAGGCTCAATGCCGATCTTTGTCAATTTATAAAGTAACATTGGGATGTCAATGCGATCAAATGCTTTACTAAAGTCTGTATAAAGTGCCTCCACGTAGTTTCCATTATCCATTGCAATCAGTGTATAATTAATAAATTCTAGTAAGTTTGTTGAGGTCGAACGACCTTTGAAGAAGCCATGCTGGAGGTTGGAAATTCTGTTTTTCATTTGAAGAAATATTTTTTCGTTAATGATTGATTCGAAAAGTTTCGGAATACAGGAGATTATGGCTATCCCACGATAATTACGTACGTCAGATTTTTTGCCAGATTTATATATAGGCACTAAAAAAGATTTTTTCCATATTTTAGGGAACTGTCCAGATTGCTGTTTAATATGTCTTAAACAGCCAGAACAATGGGGCAGTTAACTCGGTTGCTAGGTTTTTCATAAATAATGGTGGGATTCCATCAGGGTCAGAACCTTTTGATACATCTAAATGTTTTAGAGAATTGAAAATGTCTTCCACTATGACATGATTGACACTAATATCCAAAGGAAAATCGGGAAGAAAAGCGAAGTAATCGCGATCACGGTCTTGTTCAGAAAAAGTCGTATATATTTCTTGGAAGAATGTTGCAAATAGGTTGCAGATTTCTTCCGAGCTATCACGTACGTTGTCATCCAAGTGCATTGTTGATGGGAAATTGTCTGATTTTAATTTAGTTTTGACGTAGTTGAAAAAATTCTTTGGACAAGATTTGATCTGCTGTTCCGTTTTTGAGTTATAATCCGCAAGTGCAGAATCTATGGCCATATTTAGTTTATCGCAAATGTCGAAATATTTTTCCAAGTTCTCATTATTTTGGTTTTTCTTATATAGCTTATGGGCTTTTTGCTTCCTATTTTTCAAACTCTTAATTTGTCTATTATACCAAACGGGATGCTTCGAGTTGCCGTGTCGTCTTTTTTTCTTAATAGGCACCTCTTCGTAAATCATCTTGAAAATAATTTTGTAAAATACGTCCACTGCGGTTACAATATTTCCTTCATTTCTAAGGCTATTTTGCCAGTCGACACTACTTAGCTTCCGCCTGATATTGTCATAATTGGCTTTATGGTATTCAAAGACTTCCTCAAAGTCACAATCGCTGGATTTTTGAATTTCATGGATGAATAAGGAAAATTCAATAGCAGTATGAAATGCTTCATTTTTCCACAAAGGAGTTAGAGATTCAGATACACAGAAGTCTTCCTGAATGTTTGTAAATAAAAGATCGAGAGGGGTTTGAGGTTGTTAATATTTTTCAAAATAAAATGAAGGAAAAAAAGAGGCTGTAGGGGCCCTTACACGCGCAATAAAAGTGTCAGTACTAAGTAGTGTCATTACTAGAATTGTATGGGAATTCCGTCATTACTCACCTTACACGATCACTAAAAGTGATTAAACCTACAAATGTTGCGATTCGCGATGAGTTAACCCCACTTTGCTTAGAACTATTGAACGAAATGCGCGAGCGTCAGGAGTTTCTCAACATTAAATATGTCTGGTCCGGTCGAGGAGTTGTTCTTGTTAAGAAAAATGAAAAAGCAAAACCTGAAATAATTAGAAACCGGAATGATCTAAACCGCATAACTAGCCTATACTCAAATGGTTCTTCTGACGCTGCAGACTCGCTACCTGCGAATATTTCTCCATCACCCAAAAGAAAACGAACAAACAATATCCCGAGGGAATAGTGCTTCTTGCTTTTAAAACATTTTGCTCTTTTACATATAATTTACATTTCATTTCAATGGCTTATATAGAAAATTTCTTTCACGATGATATAGACAGTTATAATGCGAGTGTTTCAATGACTAATAGTAAATCGCTGAATATTTTGCAATGGAATATAAGGGGTATGAATGAGCTTTGTAAATTTGATCAAATCTTGCAAACATTGGATCGTTGCAATAAATTAATTGATGTGCTTGTTATCGGGGAAACGTGGATCAAGTCGGGCAATGAAGATATCTTTAAAATTAGGGGCTATAATGGGATTTTTTCCTGTAGAGAACAATCGAACGGTGGAGTAGCTATCTACGTCAGAAAGAACATTTCTCATAGAGTAGTGCTGAACACTGTTGTTAACGGCTTTCATCATGCTCACATCGAACTCTGCATAATGCAACATTATTTCGATGTGCATTGTTTATATCGCCCTCCATCTTACGATATTGGTCAATTCCTTGCCAAGCTTGAAAGTGTTCTTGCTTCCGCTTCAAATTCGCGCCCCTGTTTCATTGTAGGAGATCTCAATATACCGGTTAACCTATCGAATAACAATGTCGTCTCACGTTATAAAACTCTCCTGGAATCGTATGGTTTCATATGCACGAACACATTTCCGACTCGCCCAGCTAGTTCAAATATTCTTGATCACGTTGTCTGTAGACTGGAGGATGCTGCTCGCTTACGAAACGATACGATTTACACCATAGTTAGTGATCACGTTCAAATTATATCTTCATATAAACTTGCAGTAAAAAGAGAACCCGTTAATTTGACTAAATCAATAATCAATCATGAAAAACTCAATAACGACTTCCAAAATTTCATAGAAAACATCGAGTTGATTGATGATGTAGATGTATGTCTTACAAATATCATCACAACCTACAATTCTTTACTTGCGGAAAACACTAGAACGGTCTCCAAAACTTTTAAATGTAAAGGCGTTTTTTGCCCCTGGATCAATTTCGATTTGTGGACACTGATTAGAATCAAAAGTAATTATCTGAAACGAGTAAAAAATAACCCCAATGATGAAAACCTCAAAGCTCTTCTGCAACACATAACTAAAAAGGTTAATGTAATGAAAAAGCGGTGCAAAAAGGCCTACTTTGAAAACCTTCTATCCAACACAACTCATTCAAAACTTTGGAAGAATATTAATACCATTTTTGGTCGTTCAAAGTCGGATGTTCCCATCAGCCTAATTTGCAACGATATCAGAGTCACTGAGACTAAAGAAGTATGTAATGTTTTCAACGAGTATTTCTCTAGCATTGGCAAAAATTTGGCTGACAATATTCCCACGAGTCCCAACTCAAATCCTATTACAAATATACAACACGTCCAAGAAACAATCTTCTTGCGTCCTGCAACCATAAACGAAGTGATACTTTTGATTAAAGACCTCGAAAAAAATAACAGTTGTGGTCCTGATAAGATCCCCGCTAGTGTTCTTAAGAGTAACTGTACCGCTTTTGCAAACATCCTAACCAAAGCTTTTAATCTAATAATTCAAACCGGCAGGTACCCAGACTGTTTAAAAATAGCCCGAGTAATTCCAATTTTCAAAGCTGGTGATCCAAACCAACCTTGCAACTATAGACCAATTTCAACATTGTGCGTTTTCAATAAAATTCTTGAGAAATTGCTCATCACTCGACTACTCGAGTTTTTGAACAAACACAACATACTTTACAACTACCAGTATGGGTTCAGGCAGGGCTGCAGCACTTTAATTGCAATGACCGAACTAATTGACTCCATCATTAGTCAAATTGATAGCAAAAGAATTGTTGGTGCCCTTTTTCTGGACCTAAAAAAAGCATTCGATACTCTGGATCACTCAATCCTGCTTAAGAAGTTAGAATGCTATGGTATCAGGGGAGTAGCAAATCATATTATTCGTAGCTATCTGTCGTATAGGAACCAATTCGTATCTATTGGAGACTCGTGCAGCTCTTATAGACCAATAGAAATAGGAGTGCCCCAAGGCAGTAATATTGGGCCACTGTTATTTTTATTGTATATCAATGACCTAGGTAGACTCGGGTTAAAAGGGACTCCTCGTCTTTTCGCGGATGACACAGCGTTGTTCTACCCGAACAACAACTGCCTGGATATTGTACGCGACATTGAATCGGATTTAAAAACACTAACGACGTATTTCAACGAAAACCTTCTTTCCTTGAACCTATCAAAAACTAAATATATGCTGTTTCGTTCATCTAGAAGAGCTATAGGCGTGCATCCAGACCCAAGAATGGGACAGTCTGTAATTCAGGAAACTAACTGCTTCAAATATTTAGGACTTCACTTAGACCCCACACTCTCCTGGATTGAGCATATAACATCTATAGAGAGAAAAGTTGCATCGTTATGTGGGGCTATGCGTAAAGTATGCTCTTTTGTTCCCCAGCATGTACTTCTAAAATTTGATTATGCGCACATCCACTCATTGCTGAACTACCTTGTATCTGTGTGGGGCCGTGCCAGTATCTCGAATCTGAAAAAGCTACAAACGCTTCAAAACAGATGTCTTAAAATTATTTATAAAAAACCATTTATGTACCCTACTATTTTGTTATACAATAATAATGCCCATAACATTTTACCTTTGCTTGGGTTGACTAACTACCAAACAATAATATACATCCACAATGCTTTGCATAATACTATTGCTCATAACAATCTAGAATTTACAACAGGCATTCGAGCTCACAGCACTAGACAAGCCAATCATTTATTATACTCCAGAGTATCCACGAACCTTGGTCAAAGACGCATTTCTTTCATCGGACCTAAGTTATTCAACCAGCTTCCTACTGATTTAAAGCAAATAACATGTCGCACCCGTTTCCAAGCAAAATTGAAACTAATTTTACAAAATAAAATAGGAGAATTTTTAATTTAAACTTCGTTCACCACCAATCGAGCTTATTCCTTTAGCTATAATTGGTTAACATTTTTTTAATAAAAACAATTGATAAATGCATTTTTTATAGCAATTAGTAATAAATAAATTTAAATTATTATGAGCTTCCTGCAAAGCTACGATGGGACCCTTAAAAGGATTCTTTTCCGCTGGGTACTCGCCGTAGCTTCTTGTCAAATTTTGTGTTTTGTCGGTCTCGTATTGTTTTTTTTTGTTCTCAGCGTTTCCGCGATTCGTAACTTTGTTTTGTTGTGCTGACCTTTTTTTTGTACGCTGAGACTATCAGCACCGGTGCGTAAGCAAATGCGTGTATATTTTGATTACGCTAAACGATAATATTTTATTTAGACACCCGTTTTCGCACCGGTCGTTGGTAAATAGGTTGCTAAAGTAATAGTCTGTTTTTACACCGGTAGTTGTTATTATAGTTACGTTACATTTTTTTGCAATCATGCAATAAAAAATCGTTTTTTTTTAAATTATTTGGATTTAATTCAGTGAAAAAAATTTGACTAGAGAGAAAATACATTTATATATTGAATTCAACAAAACCGTTTCAGTAACAAGTATCGTTCTCTTTTCCAAAAATTATTTTATTGAAATGGTTGCAAATTTATTCAAACTGGAAGTGTTCATTGAAATTAAAAGTTAATTGTTGTTTCAATGCAAAAAATGTGTGTACCATTAATTTTGCCGTTTGAAGCAATAAACATTGTATAATTGAATTCAATAAGACATTTTTTTGTTCAAATATGCTAAAATTTTCTATGTAATAACAATTCTGAGAAATTTGATGGGTTCGAGACGGACGACGATTTCTATGAACTAAGGTTTGCCCGGCAGTTATTGTCTGAAGCACATACTACGACGGCTCCGAATCAGGAGTGCTATGAAGAGGATCATGTGTATAATATGCAAACAGACTTGCGGTGGAATAAGTTTTTCGGCCATTCAACGATTGTTTTGCAGAACCAGTTTATACAAACGATCGGTTTCGAAGACACTTTCGTTTTTTTTATGTAATACGAAGGCTTTGAAGAGGATAATACTATACTGAAAAGCCAGAGAGAAAGTTGGGTTTTACTAAATTTTGCGGAAGCCATCTGACATACATCTTTCGGATGCTACAGTCAAATATATTCGCATGGGAGAAAATTTGCGCGTTATTCTATGTGAGAATCCACCATATCTCAGATAATAGATGTTTAGACAGATTTTGTAGATAGTATAGTTGGCCCTCTCGAAATGGAAACATTACTATACAACTTGGGCAGAACAGTATACAGAAAAACAAAAATAATGAAGTGGTAGCACTTTAAGCGTGGCTTCAATAATGATATTAATTTGCTGAAGTAAACTGCGTTGTTTTTCGAGGTTGATACACGGAGCACGTTGATTCATCATATCATCTAACTTAGAACTAGAATCAAGAATCAGTAGCGACTGGCTCAAATAGCACGTTCCCCATGTTAATCGGAGATTTGTGGTTAAAAGACAATTATCAAAATACACGTTGAGGGGAAGTTGAAAAACCAATATTCACCAAACACGGTGTGCTCGTGAACAAAAGGAGTTTCATCAACTCTTTCGTGACTGCTGTGAACTGCGCTGAACCAACAATAGTTTCTCCGGAATTTCTCCTCAATGTGGATTATGACCCATCCCAAAAGTTGTTTTTCTTTTACTATTAATATATGACATCCAAGTCAGATTGTATATGTAAAAATATATCATTTTAAAGCAAGCAACAGCTAGCCGCTAGCCGGCGCTACTATCGGCTATCGGTATATGGACTTTGTGTGCCGTGCACCCAGTAAAGTTCAATCGGAAATGAGCCGGAATTCTGTCTGGTTCTAATTCGTATTCCGGCTGCAGTGACACAACCGATTCTAACAAGAATTAGTTGTGTTTTGGGGGCAGATCACTCTAGAAATGTATAAAGAATTTGCATCAAATTAGAAAAAATGCATTTAATTTCCATTTTTGCATCAACTTTGCACTCTCTCGCAGAAAAGTGTGTTTAACAAACGCTGATTCACTTTTTTCGACGTTTGTTGAATGTAAGGCTAATTTTTTGTACGGTTTTGACGTCTTACATGCAACGCAAAATACATTATTACACTATTTCGATGGAAAGAAATGCATTTAATTTAGCTGATTTTTAAAAATGCATCACAAGTGATCGGCCCATAGGTTGTGTTACTGGATCCGAAATGCAAATGAGAACTAGCCAACATTCCGACTGATTTTCCGATTAAGCTGAACTCCGTAGTATTCCGGCGCCAATAACACAACCAATTCTAATTAGAATCGGTTTTATTGCTGCAGGTAAAATACTAACTCCAACTACATCTACTTCAAGACATAAACATTTAGTGCGTACCCCATGGCAAATTGGTACACCCGAATTTGTGGCAATTTGATACAGTATATTAACTGAATTCAACATTTTGTTGTCGATACGGTAATTCCAAAGATGGAATCAAATAATGAGTTATTGTTTAAAATTATAAATTTGATTCCAATTTATGAGTATGGCAAAAGAAATAACACGGAATCTTTATTTCAAACAACGGTCCTGTGGGGTGGTGCAAAATTTCTAGCGCCAGCGATAAGAATTTTTTTATAATTCGAGGTAGCGTACTGTATCATATGGTGAACACTTGTGTCTCCAATTTTAACTCAAACAATTTGAAATACTATTAGAGCTTCGCCTGTCAAATGGATGAGCATCGCTTTTTACGATGCGATGAGCTGAAGCGACAATTATGTAATGTAATGTTCAGATTTGCTCTTTTGAATATCATCGATGTATTTCCCATATCAGTCTTCGAATTGTTATGTCTGTTTGTCTGTGCTTAGAACGAGCCAAAGGATCTTCTGACGTTTGGCATGGCCAGACACGGGTCATAATCATAGGTAAGTTAAACAGTCGAACGTTCGAACATTTTTGAACGTGACGTATGCTGCTTACCAAATTGGTCATCAAATCCACATCCATGCATCCACAGTTGGTATAAAATTCTCGGAGTAAGTCAAAAACTATGGTAACTAATAACGAAAGTGGTTATCCTAGAATTATAAGACATTTCTACATTGTTCGACGTAGAATACTTCTAGTAAATTTATAATAAACGTGTTGCAACAATCAATTTTATTATCCAACAATTAACTATAAAGTTAATTAACATTTCGTGTTACTGTTACTAAGAGCAATATAAGAAATGTTAAAATGTATTTAAAATACCAACAACCGCCCAAACCCGTCCTCCCCTTATTTACAGACTAAGTGAATTGAATTTCATGTGCATTCACGTTCATGCATTTCACTATACTGCCTATGATCAGTCAGTCCTATTAAGATACGAAATCCCATAGAAAACGGGGCAAACATGCGATCATGGGTAGTATACCACAACATAATATTATCCCTCGAAAATATGATGAACCACCGGATGAAACTAGATGGTGATGATGTAACAGGTGTGATCTGTGTCCGGCCATGCGTACCTATTAGCCACTAAATCCAGCGTTTCTTTTTAGGTATCCTTTTCTGAACCAAGCCCTACAGAGTGTGTGGCAAACTATTATCGTCGTGATCTTTCATTTACTGCTGGTCCGGAATTAAAAACATTTACGCGAGAAAAAATCACGCTTTTTCTTTCTTGAATCTTAGTTTCCACAGTCCCCACAATCACCACCATTTGTTCGTAGCGATTTTCACTGGTTGGAATCACAGACAGAACATCAATTTAAAAGCCACCTTATCGCTACCACTTCCTATGAAACCATAGCCATCATGATTATTTTCATCGCATTCCTTTGTCTTGGTAATGTCCTAATAATCAACATAGCATCCGTTGATTTCACAGTGACAAAAGCCACTTCTTGGTGTATTTCCACTCATAAAATTAATTGGCAATATTTGTTTATCCGCAAAAATTGAACGAAATAATCGAAAGCTTGAAGGTTTCGTTGGATACTGTCATTAGCCTTCGTATTGGCCTCCAAAGATAAAAGATTCAAAACCAATGAAATTCCGCTTCTTGATAGCATCTTTGCCCCTGGGCTGAAAGGTTTCATTATTGGATAATCCTGCTGGTTCGACACGTCAATATCTCTAATTCCATTAGTTTAAGAGAGATTCAAGCTTCGCTACAAAAGCCTTTTGGCTTTTTGATTTGTCCCATCAATCGAATCCTGGGACACATCATGCCCAGCTTGACATAATGCTCCATCGTCCAGTTCAATCCAAGCTGCTTCGATGCACTCATTTTTACTTCCACGCAGGAAACATACAGCATAATCAAAAATATGTGTTATTGAATACAAACAAATACTGTTCATTGCTTCAAACAACAAAATAATTGGTGTGAATCGAGGTTTGAAAATATATTTTCATTAAAACAACAATAAACTTTTAATTTCAAGAATTTTGTTTTAATTTCTGTAAACTTTAAAAAAATCTTATTGAATTCAATCAATTAATTTTCTTGTTTCACAACCAATAATTTTGTTTATTGAGCTCAATACATAATTTTATTTAAAATAAAAATCTTCCGCAAGTCGAATCAAAATTTACGCAGAACACTTCTACATAACATTTATCGCGAGATCCTATTTTTTACATTTTTCTTTGTTTTGCCTCCTTTCTGTGAATAGCAACGTTGGCGCCGGTTGGAAGAAGTTACCAAATATAGACACTCGCTGTAAACCGAAACGATAAGTTTCCATTTCCCAACCTGTTTACCAACCGCCGGTGCGGTGTCGTGTTATGATGACGGTTAGTAAATTGCTTATACCCACGCCCGGTGCTGATAGTCTGAGAACTGATGTGTCCACTACCAGGGGACTCCGTTTGTGAGCTTTTTGGTGTGGGGGTAAGAGGCGGGCTTTAATAAAAAAAAATAAAAAAAAAGTGACATTACTGCTCAGTAATGACATTACTAGCGCCGCGTTTAAGGGCCCCTTGTAACCGTTGGTTCCATCATTTAGATTTTTGATGTAAATAAATGTGTTATTTGTTGAACATTCACGTTTCATGTGCTACAATACACAACAGTAAGTAGGGAAGCTAAAGGGTGCGTACCACTGTAAAGAGAGTTTGCCATCTTTAAGAGAACGTATGGCACTGATCGCGGATGGCGCGAAACTTTTAAAAATGGATTGCGGATAAGGAATTGGAGGGAAATGCAACCTGAAATTCTAATAAAAGGACCAGCAGTTCTCAGCTCTGGTCTCTTTTTTCTATCAGGCGTCCGTGTGCTGAAGTATATTTTATCCGGTGAAGTTAAGTGTATACCCCCCCCCCCCCCCTTTGGGGTGGGAAGTGTGTTATAATGTTTACGGCTTGTTCAGGTAATTCGGATTTTGACCGAAAGAGTCCAGCAGACCATTAAGCAACTTCGCGTTGCTATTTTCTTCACCAGGACCTCTTAGCGCCGCATCAAATCGTTCAGCACACGGTTCGGCTCGCGAATCCGGGAGGATTCAGCGCCTAATCCGTAAAGGATCGTCGTTCGTCATCCTGCGCTGCGCGCCATCGTTTTACACCCTCGGGCAAAGGCCCTAATCGCAAAGGAGGGTCCCCTCTCGGTGATGGCCATTGCGGTTAGCCGCGGTCCCGCCGATGCTCGCCAAGGAGGGAAGACGCCTGCCTGCATCCAAGCCAGCAACGCCCGCTGGTCCGTTGAACTGCCATCTGGATCACCATCGTACCGGGGCCTTCATCCGGCCAGTTTCGCCGACGTCCGCGAGGGGATCTCGCCCGTCGGCATCGTCAGCGTCGCGACGCACATCAACAGCAGCAGCAAAAGTACGGTACGTTGAGTGATAGCAGTAGTGCACACGCCACAATTAGAACACAAATTATAAATAACACCCCACACCCACACGACACAAATATTTGTGAATAAAAGTTAAAGGCAAGAAAAGTGAAAGTTCTAGGTTTTTGTTCTTGATCCGCGTAGCCCTTGATTACCCGGTAGCTAGCCGACCCTGCGATACCAGCAAAAGAGTCGCTTCTACCGTATGAGCCTTGTTAAAACGTTCGGTAACACCCTTATAGGGCCCCTTACACGCGCAATAAGTGTCATCACTAAGTAATGTCATTATTGAAATTGTATAGGGCCCCTTACACGCGCAATAAAAGTGTCATTACTAAGTAATGACATTACTAGAATTGTATGAGAATTCCGTCATTACTCGCCTTACACGATCATGAAAAGTGACATTACTGCTCAGTAATGACATTACGAGCGCCTCGTGTAAGGGGTCCTTAAGGGGCCCTGTTGGTGTCGCGCTGGACGTGTCGATGCTCACATTTGAAATGTATGAAAAAATTGGTGTCCGTGCACCGTACTGAACCGTCACTGGATCGGATCGGAAAGGAAGGCCCACTTATAACGTGCGGATTTTCAATTACGTTCAACCGGAAAATGAGCACGATTTGGCAGGTTTTTGCTAGTATTCCGGCACCAGCGATACAACCAATACTGATTAGCAACGATTAAGGCACTGAAGCCGTAATAGTAACTAGAACTAACAAGCATTCCGGTAGAAACTTACTAGTGCTCTTTTCGATGGCAGTGCACCGGTGTAGTGGATTGCACTGGTTTTGCGCTTTCTAGCAGAAGTGGCAATGGAACATACCCAGTTTTCTGCACTTCTGCTAGAAAGTGCAAAATCAGTGCACTCCATTACACCGGTGCACAGTGGCGGGTCTTCAAACAAAAGTTGGACAAAACCTCAAATGTTACCTAATTTGTCTGAAAATCACCATTTAGGCTAATTTTGATGTGCTGAGCTCATTTTTGAAGTCAAAAGTCATAAAATATGAAATGCATTTTTTCCATACAGTGTCATTGAACCTTTCTTATAACTAGGAACCCGCTTTCATGATAGATCTTCCGTTACTGTTCACCAATGTCAGCAATATCATAAAAATGAAGAACACTACTTTAAATCCATTGTATAACGTGTTGGTTTACTGTAGATTGTCTAACTATTTTACACAAAACACCATGCGCTTCCATATCAGCAACAAAGCTTCAAAATCTCCTTAAAACTTTTTGCGCACCTTGGCGCAGAACGAGACCATAATATTCGAAAAGTAGAGGTTATTTCCCATAGAATTTATACTATGTGACCGTTCCGAAATGATTCCGAAATTTGTACAGAATACATTAGTGAAAAAAGTATTTTTGGTCAGACACCTCAAACATATTTAAACTAAAAGGACATAGTTCCAATGAATTTACCAAATGTATATTATTCACTAACCATGTCCTTTCGTTTCGCTACACAATGAAACTAGTTGTGCTTGAATCGGACCAAAATCAAAAGAGCAACATGCATTTGAAGTGAACAGAGCAATGGTGGTTTCGGAAATGAAAATCATTAAAAAGTCCGGACTTTGCTACGTTTAAACTCATGTTAAAAATTGTGTTCTTATCCAACGAATTAAAAAATTTTGAATATACATCATTCAATACATGAGAAAATTAGGAAAAATATAAAATATCAATATTTCAAAAATAAATTTTTGAGGTTTTGGCCAGCCTCCAGCCACTGTGCGGTGCACCATCAATCGAAAAGCCCATAGGTTATCAGTTGATTTTGTGACATGGTTTCGCCATGTTTTTTCTGGTATCTGAAGCGTGGGTCTGCCATGTTTTTTTTTCATTTTTTGCACTTCGAACCGAAAGTGCAAAACCAGTGCACAGAGGCATATCAATCAAATAGCGTTTTCGTTTTTACCTGGTGCTGCACCGGTGTAGTGCAAAAAAAGAGACAGACTGATTACACCCACGGCTTACATATACTAGGCTAGCTCGTTAGAGTGTAAACATTTGACGAGAGCGCATCATAGAAATCATCGGCGAAAACAATTACATGAAATTCATATATTGTTTGCTGCTAACAAATGATCGGCACCTGTTAAATCACAAGGAAGCTATGCGGATGTCCAAAACCTTTGCTATGATCAGAAAATTACGGTGGGATGTTTTTATGGCATTCATCCAAATTCCCGATTTACGCTAATAATCACATAGATGCACTGATTATCCACTGTGTCTAGTGTAATTATGGCGTAATTTACGTCAAAAATCCATTGCACACTGTTTTTTCCACCGTAAGAGCTCAAATATTGTCAATTAACAACTTTCGAGAAATCCGTTTGTTTATCTCAACGATTTCTCTGACGTCACCGAAAACTGTCATTTCGCGGAATAGCAAGCCTCCTTTCTGTGAGCCGTGGATTACACCCAAGTTTGAATGAGTGTAGCACCGACTACACCGGTGTAGTGCACTGTCAAAAACGAAAACGACATTTTTTGCTAATTGCAAAAAAGAATTGGAATGTGTTCCTGCTCAAACGCAACAATCGACCGAGCCGGAATCAATTGTTGCTTTTGTGTTGGAACTCATTGGGGATTGACACTAATTATTTTTTTAAAATCTCATGTTACTCACCTTAAACAGAACGTAACCACACACTATATTCGACAGCCTTACTTGGCCTATACTTTTACGATCTCGATTGGACCGTTGCTCAGAACGTTGTGCACGTCCCCTTGTGAAATATGATTAGCGAGGCCGAAAAGAATTTTTTTGAATCGATCTTTTATCACGAAAAATCGATTATTTATTCTTTGATGACAACATCGATTTTTTCGAACATCACTTACTCCCAGTAAAGTTCAGCCGGAATTCTGTCTGGTTCTAATTAGTATTCCAACTCAAGTATACTTGAGGTGGAATCTAGGGGCAGATCACTCTAGGAATATATAACAAATTTGCATCAAATTAGAAATAATGCATTTAATTTCCATTTTTGCATCAACTTTGCACTCCTTCACACAAAAGTTTGTTTAACAATCGTCCTACGCTGAACCACTTTGTTCGACGTTTTGTTGCATGTAGGGCTAGTTTGTTGTAGGGTTTTGACGTCTTACACACAACGCAAAATACATTGCAAGCAACGCAAAATATATTTGAATTTCTATTTTGATGGAAAGAAATGCGTTTAATTTCACTGATTTTTCAAAATGCATCACAAGTGATCTGCCCCTAGGGTGAAATACTAATTAGAACCAGACAGAATTCCGGCTCATTTTCTGGCTGAACTTAACCGTTGTGTGTCCGACGCGGTACCCGGGTACCTTTTTAAGTTTCAATGAATTAAATTCCTATGTTTTATCCATAGCTGGAAATTGAAACTTTGTGACATCTTAGAACTTCACTAAGTGAAGCTTTTGGGTTAATAATATTGTTGATATAGTAAGGGTGGGAGTGAGGAGGGGCTCCTGAATTTTTTTACTACGTAACAGGCCGACGTGGGTACTCGGGTATCCACAAAACCAAAATGCCCGTAACTAAGGTAATATCCAACCGATTTCGATACTTTTGGCCGTTTTGGATTTAGGAA
The DNA here is from genome assembly GCF_030247195.1 of Topomyia yanbarensis. Classification (NCBI taxonomy): domain Eukaryota; kingdom Metazoa; phylum Arthropoda; class Insecta; order Diptera; family Culicidae; genus Topomyia; species Topomyia yanbarensis. Next base: position 414,952,201 of record NC_080671.1, read on the forward strand.
CTTATCCACTTTTCGACTTGATAAAAATGAATCGGGTTACTTCATTCGGTTCCCGGGAATCCGGGTTTCTGCAAGCAGGTTCCAGTGCTGGGGTACTATTTGCGAACTTCAATGGAATACTAGCAATATGGGTATCAAAATTCTTGGAATTGCATCAGTAGGCTGTATCTCGTGGTTTTGGAACCATTTGGTGGTTTGACCCCGGAACGGACATTCCGGAGCAGGTTCCCGTGGGGCCGTGAGTGGCCATTCCATTCCAATTCCATTTTTCAAATTGCCATAGGGTCCCGTAACAATAAAAACAGACTTCCGAGACAATTTGAAGAGTTTTGATACTCATATTGCTAGTACATTATTAAAATTTACAACTCATATCCTAGTACTGGAACATTACTCCGGAAAATCCGGATTACCAAAAACCAGATCCATTATTCCGATTCTATTGTATAGAATCAAAAAGTGGATGAGTTCCTGAATCCAAAATATCTTAAAGTGTTCAAATCGGTTAAAGGAAGCCATAGTTATGAGCATTTCAATTTGTGGGTACCCGGGTACCCTCGTTGGCCTGTTAAAGGTGTTTTTTTTGTTGGACACATAACTGTTAACTGGGCTTACACGGTTAAAATAAAGTGTCCACATACCTCCCCACTGAGACGACCATAAAAAAATGTTTCAAAATGGTTCAACACGGGTCCAACGATGAACGTCTGTTGAACGGTTATTTGGACGTCGTCTAACGTTGGTCCAACGAACGTCCTTCATTGGACGATTTTAAAACCAACCGCAGTCAAACCCAAGGATACCAGCTATATTTTTCAAATGTCTTCACATTCCATAAAAAATGTCAGGATTCTGAATTGGTTTTTGATCTTGAGCCAGATCCTGCCAGGCATCCGAAAAATGTCTTCAAAATGAAAAGCACGTCTTCACAACAAAGTTCAGCCGGAATTCCGGCTGGTTCCAGTTAGTATTCTGGCTCCAGAGACACAACCGATTCTGACTAGAATCTGTTGTGTCACTGGAGCCGGTGTACGAACTGGAACCAGCCGGAATTCCGGCTCATTTCCGGTTGAACTTTACTGGGTGGTCAAACCCATTCTAAAACCGATTCGGAAACTTGAATAGATTCAGTACAGGTTCCAGCTCAAATGCAATAACCGATTGATTCGGAATCGGTTGATTCATTTGAGCTGCAATCCGAAACGGTTGCAGTTTGGGTTTGACTGCCCCCTAAGAACGGTTGGTTTTATAATCGTCCAAATTCAACAGATGCCCAGCATTGGATGCGTGTTGAATGAATCTTAAACAATTTTTTCAGCTTCTCGCAGTGGATGGGATAGATTCTAGTTCAAATGAAACAACAATGTTTTCAACTCAATCGGTTATGGAATCGGATACTGCATTTGAACTAGAATCCATACTTAAACCATTCAGGATTCTGAATTGATTTCCGAAATATTCTACACGCTCATTGATAACAACTCAAATTTGAGTTGCCAGTCACTCAATTTCATAAAAAGTGCACGTAGTCAAAAATTGAGTTTTCCTAGTTTATTTAGTTTTGAGTTTGGGACATAAACGTCAAATTTGAGTACATTATACTCAAAAGGCAAATTCGGAAAATAATCATTCCGCATTTTTAATAAAGCTGCAAAAATATGAATTGGTATTTCAAATGTAATTTACCTGATCCTCCAGTCCGTTGTCCAGGCGTTTACGATGTCCGGAAATTTAATCTGAGGGTCTTTTTCTGCATCTATTTCATGCCGATCGGCATCTTGTAAAAACTGCAGAAACTAAAAAAAACATAATTGAGAGTTAGATTTGAAAACAAGCGAAACTCAATCAAACTTAACTTCTAGTGTTATGAACAATCAGTGTCTTAAATTGCAAACTCTTTTTTAGTTTAAGTCGACGCCTGATTCCACACACTTTTTTGAGAGTAAGTAGTTTTTTCACTCAGAAGTTTGAACATTTAATGATTACTCCAGGGATGAGTTAGTTCTACTCAAATTAAAACTCATTTTTAGACATATTGCTACTACTTTTGAAATTGAGTGCTCTGAACTCAAATTTTGAGTAGTTTTGAATGAGCGTGTATATATTGACCGAGGGGCAGATCACTCTAGGAATGTATAACAAATTTGCATCAAATTAGAAAAAAATACATTTAATTTCCATTTTTGCACCAACTTTGCACTCGCACAAAAGTTTGTTTAACCAAATACAAATTAGATATTAAATATTTGTATTTGGTTTAACAATCGTCCTACGCTGAACCACTTTGTATACAGTTCTTGCCTTGGACAATTGACAATTGAGAATTGAGGATTGAAAATGTAGTATTAAGTTTACAACTTTAATCGGTCAAAATCCCCGTATACTTTCTGGCAGTGTTGGAAATATTTGATCCTTTTCATAGAGTTGGCATAACACACAGCATACCCAACCAATCCATTCATAACTTTTCCTACCTTTTCGTCAGCCTCGTCCCTTGTTTCAACTTATTCCCCACAGCTTCACCAAACCGTAATTGAATCTAAATCGTCACTAATGAAGCGGGGAGTTAAATGGATATAAATGGCTGCCAAATCACAAATCACGACCCATCTGAGGTGCTCCGGGTGCGGTCCTGAGATCCGAAAGTGAGAAGCAAAGTGCCACAGGTGAGCGATAATTTTCAATCTTATTCGTCCACGGCCGACCGGCGCAGCGCAGCGGCGTGGTAGGCAGACACGATGCCAACTATGTAACGTCCCGGACAGCCGCGCCGTGCCGCCTCCTACTAGATTGTGGGCACCGCTCTGCTTGCTGTCATCGGTGGCTGTGAAGGGCGACATTTTCTGTCGCCAAAGCCAAAGGTTGAATGGTAGGTAAAAGAGGTAGATGATTGAAACTGAGGATTGCCTGGAACCTTTCTGGAGCGAGAAAATTGATCGACGATAATACTATGATTAGCCCTAGAGGCTTGCACGGTTCGACGGAATGATGTCGCTAGTTTAAGGGAATGTGTGAGTGTTTGTGGCTGTTGTCAGTTGGAGCACTTTGGTAGTAATAACCGATTCGATTGTTTCGACTGGTACACTTTATTCCGGTACCGTGTGGGATTTTGTTTCGAGGAATGATTGAATCCGGTAAAGGTGTCCCTTGGCGGAGCTGTTCTGATGGCAGTGATTTTTATTTGAGTACGACGGCTTAAACAATTTTGTTCAAGATTTGTATTAAACACTAACAGCTAAAATATCGGTTTAAGGCGCATGAAACATTCTTTCAGCATATATAACAATAAAACACTTCGTACTATGCGTAGGGCAAAATGTTTTGCCGCCGGTTTATCCATACAAAATGATTTCAAACAGGGCCGTTAAAAGAGGGCACCCAAGCGTGTCGTCACATACGGCAAGATTATTTATACAGAGCCCGTGTGTTCGTTTTATATCAGTCGTCGCTCATATGCCAAATGAGCAACATATTGACTGCATGGACTTTCGGCAACGTCGACATTTGCACACACTCACAACTAAGTGACTCTATCCAATACAGGTAGCTTGCAAGTAGAGCTGCCGCGTGTCCATTTCAATCGTTCATCGCTCAAATGCCAAACGAGCAACATCATAGCTATATCGTCGGGATGGTACAATCATTCGTGTACATGCAAAGTTTCAAATTGCACAGCGTGAAGAAGATACACGATAAAGTCACGATAAGCAAACGGGTGCAAGACGGCACCGTGTCATAATGTCCGAGGTCATATCGTCTGTAGGATGGATAGCTGTCCCAGACTTAATGACGCACATTTATTTTCGGGTATTACGACGCACCCTCTTGTACACAATCTTGTAATTTTTAATTAGTTGTCAATCCAAATTTCTATGATTTCACAACGAGATTACAAATCAATTATCCTTAATATCACAGAAATTCAAAAGAACGAAGAAAATGTGCATGAACCTTACACAGACAATTGTTTTTTTATTTGAGAAAAATATTTTCATTTCATTTCAAATAAATTAGTTAATTTTACCTCCTGAAATTAGCGAAAATTTTGGGATGAACTTGCGCCCATTTATGTTGTTAATAACGGTACTATTATTGTAGGAACAGTTACTGCAAATATCGTTCAGGAGAAACTGTTCATAGTTTTTAAGTGCTTGAATATATCAGAACGCGATGATATTTTTTTCGAGTTTGAAAAAAAAATCATTCGAAACGACTTATAGTACGTTCACACTACGAGTTAAAACGTGTTTTAAAGCTATCTTGATGACTCTTTTTCTTGTTGCTAATTATTATAAAAAAATAAAATATAAAAATAGATTTAATTCGCGGCTCAAGATCACTAATGAGCAATCAAAGTAGCTTTGACCACATGGCCCACCTATTTGAGACGGTTATTGATGCCTCAGGGGAACTCACCAAGTTATTAAGCTAATATGACGCCTATTTCTTAGCGAATGCTTAACCGATTTTTATAAACTTGATTTTAAATTACAGATACAGTAATCCCTGCTGTTGAATTTCATTCAGTTCTGACGTTTGGTTATGGAGTTACATGTTACTTAGTAAGATCACCCTGAAATTTCCCGTATAAACCGTTAAAATAGTAATACCTCAGAGGCCTAAACATCTGTTGAAATGGTTACTGAAATTGGTAAATTACTTCGCTTCCCAAGTTTGGCACGACAGCCTAGCGCGCTGATTCAAGCATTGTACGAAAGTTACAATAGTGGCAATATATACATTACATACATGAAATGTGACTATATTGCCTAAAATTTGAATTTACTTCACCGGTTTTTCGCACAATCTAAAAAATTTTGCAATTTAAGGGGGGGGGGGGGTAGTAAGGGATTCAGCGTGAAAAAAAAAACATTTTCTTCACGAATTTTTTTAGAACCTTGCGTAAAGCGAATTGATCAAAACTTTTGTACATTATAGTGTATCACTTCAATAACATTCTGTAATTTTTCTATGCAAAAAGATCGACAAACGAAAAAAACATGATTTTCGGTACTACCTGCCATTAAAAAACTACTTAGTCGATTTCTTTCAAACTTTGCATACATTTTCTATGTAAAAAATATCGAACCCCTACGATGAGTTTTTGAGATAATTTTTCAATTAAGGGTTTTTTTACTCATTTTAAATAAAAAAATGTATGCAATGCGGGAAACAACTTAACAACGTTCGTGAAAAAACTTGCCAAAAACCCAAATTTATTTTGGATATGAAATAAATTGTGTCAAGCTGATGAAGTTTTCTCGCTTACACGACACCGTTTCTTCGATTGGATGTGTTATCGTTGCAATACACGCTCAAAACGGCAACATGGCTTCGCGCTCTGCTGAACCTGATCCGTCCTACAAGAACATCGAGGTTTACTACCAGAATGCTGGTGGTTTATTTCATCAACGGACAGCTATTCGCTCGTGACCACGGGCTGCTGCTATGACATCATCGGGACGTGGCTTGATAACCGTGCTATGTCTCGCCAGGTGCTTGGTGCAACATTCGATGTTCACTGTTGTGACCGCAACGCCCTCAACAGCCACAAGACATCAGGTAGTGCTGTGCTTATCGCCGTTCGCATTGGTATAAAATCCCGTGTGATCAACGATGACCGGTAGGCGAGCTCCAAGCAAGTGTGGATATCAGTGTATCCTGTGTGTCACAGCACCTCACAGAATTCGTTATTCCAGCCTAATCGATGTACATCTTTCCTCCGTTTATTTCATCACCTCGATCGTCACCCCGACTGACGATATCGTTATGCTGGGCGACTTCAGCGTACCTGTTTCGACATGGTGCCAGGCAAGTCAAGGATCTCGGAGTCATCATGGATTCGGCACTACCGTTTAAACCACAGATTTCATACATCGTGGATATAGCATCAAGATAGCTTGGGTTCATCTTCTGTACAGCGAAAAATTTTAGGGATGTATTCTGTGTAAATTATTCTATTGCGTGCTGGTTCGCTCAACACCAGAACATTATTCTATTATTTGGAATCCGTACTACTAGAACGGCGTTCACAGAATCGAAGCCGTCCAACGCTGGTTCATACGCTTTGCAGTCTGACATCTTCCTTGGCAAAAGAGATTTCAGCTGCCGAGCTACGAAAACCGTTGTCAGTTGAAAGGAGAATTAACTATGGTCGCCAGACCGTTGTTACCGAACTTCAGCGTATTTTTAACAGTGTGGCGACGGCTTTTGACTTTAACCAGACGAGGAATTCGATAAAAGCTAAAATATTGTATATCCTGAAATGTAATTAGTGTAAGCAACCGTCATTGAGGCCAAGGGGTCTGTTGGCGAAGATATAAGATAATAAATAAATTGCGACTGTATCAGGGGACTAGTGTAACAGGTGGTACGGAAGCAAGATGGTCGAGTAAGGCATGCTGGGCACAGACTAATAGGGGAATTGTGGGAAAAACCGACACCCCACAACTTTTCCTAGAAATCAAATTTTTATTCATTTCATAATGATACATTATTATTAGTACGTTTATTTAGAGCATTTGGAGAAAAATTGGATTTACGTTAGTGTGCCGAATGTCATAAAAATAAACAAAACATACGACATCAGCGTCAGGGCCGTAGAGAGAAAATACGGGCCCGGGGGGTCCAACGTACGGGCCCCCACCACTGTGTATTGCCTGAGTACAAAAAGCCAATGTTTGAAATCCATTGGAGTTCACTGATATTATGTATAGTATACTGAAATTTTATATTTATGTACCATTTTGTTGCTCTAGTTTTTAATACCTCTTCGACAGTTTTGGGATTTTGAAAAGCGCCATTTTTGTAATAGTATTTATAAAAGTAAGGAAATGACAAGATTAAAAAACCTGTTTTAATCCACCTAGAGGTGCAATTGTGCCTTTCTCATTTCTCCAAACTGTGATTTAATAGCTGGTTCGTACAATATAACATTATGGAAATGTCTTTCATTCTTATTACACTTGGTAAGTATATATAAGAGCACCTTTTTGCATTCATCGCAGTATCGGTTTGAATCGGATGGAGATGGAATTTAATATCAGTTTCCAGGGACGCAACACCTTTTATTTGAAACTAAGTTGATCAAATCGATCTAGCCATTTTCGAGAAACTAATATAATCGTTATTCTGAATGTGGATGCTTTCGGATCCGTCGATGGTGGTCAGTGTGGCCAAAGAGACTTTGAATGACTATTGGTGACCTAGATCTACAAATTCAACAGTTGTGTTTACATTTTGGAAAAAAATCACCTTTTTACATTCATCGCAGAATTCGATAGAATCGAGATTTGCTGCGTGATCGTACGTATCACCCTATAATTCAGGAACCAGAACTCGGATCCACATAAAATTCAACAGCAGCTGATGGACCTTTCATTTAAAATCAAGTTTGTCAAAATCGGTTCAAAAAATTCCGAGAAACCGAAGTAGACAAATCAACAAATTTTGTTTTGTAACCATACTCTTCAACTCGTAACCCGGAACAAGATGTCGGTTGAAAATGAAATTCAATAGCAACCTTTGTGAATATTATACCTTTCATTTGAATCTTAGTTTGTAAAAATCGGTTCAGCCATCTCCGAAAAACCGATGTGGACATTTTGTTAACAAACATACACACACATACATATGTACATACATACATACATACATACACACACACATACATACACACATACATATACACAGATATTTTGCGAGCTTGGCGAACTGAGTCGAATGTTATATGAGACTCGGCCCTACGGGCCTCGGTTAGAAAGTCGGTTTTTGGAGCAATTGCATAACCTTTCTATATGAGAAAGGCAAAAGAATAATATTTAATTAGCTTAATCAGTATGAGTTCAATGTTATCTTCATGTGATTATATTTTGAAATGTTGATGGAATGGGTTTGAAAGTGGAGGGAATGGGGGATTAGTAGAGTGGGAGTGGAGGATGCGTCAGAAATCCTTCATCTTATTTCGGTATACGGGGTGGTTGAAGGAAATGCGGGCGTGAGGGTGGTCCAAGGGGAGGGGAGTGATGAAGGAGGCAGGTGTAAGGGCAAGGAGGGGGGGGGGGGAGGAGGGACGGCGACGCAATAGTCAACTGCATATTTTGCCTTCCATTTGAGACTTGGTTTGAGAAAATCGGTTCAGTCATCACCGAAGAACCGATGTGACTTTAATTGTGGAATATGCCCGGAAATCCGGACTTCCGGAATCGTCGATAGTGGACAATATATTCAAAGAATGTTTGATAGGCAATCCGTGATCTAGATCTGCGATTAGAAGTAATTTGGTGACCATTTCGATAGTTTTTAGCCTCTGAGGTATTACGATTGTACCGATTTATATGGGAAATTCCAGTGTATCCTTACTAACACCCCTGTAACTCCGGAAGCAAGAGTCAGAACCGAATGAAATTCAGCAGCAGTCACTGGTATTACTGTATCTTTCATTTGAAATAAAGTTTGTGAAAATCGGAAGAGAATTCGTTGGGGAATGGGTGTGATATTAGCTTAGGAACTTGGCGGGTTCCCCGGTGGCGTCATGAACCATCAAAGGTGGCCAATGTGGCCAAAGCTGCTTTGATTGATCATTAGTGATCCAGACCCGCAAACTAGAGTAATGTTACATCAATTTTAATATGTTTTTTTGTATCATTTGAACATTATGGTGGTACCAGTTTATATGGGAATTTGCTGTGTGACCGCACTCTTCAACCCGTAACTCCGGAACCGGAAGTCGGATCAACTAAAAATTCAATAGCAGCTTATGGGAGCGTTATACCTTTCAGATGAAACTAAGTTTGCGAAAATCGATTCAGCCATCTCTGAGAAAATTGTGTGAGTTTAAATGACACACACACACATACACACACACATACACACACACACACATACATACACACACAGACATTTGCCGATCTCGACGAACTGAATCGAATGGTGTATGATACTCGGCCCTCCGGGCCTCGGTTAAAAAGTCGATTTTTACAGTGATTGCATAGCCTTTCTTTATATGAGAAAGGCAAAAAGATAAAAACAATAGGAAAACTAAACATTAAAAGAATGTACAAAAGAGCTAAAAACAACAAAATCAACCACATAAACAAATGTCAATTGTCAAAAAATGTATAATCGAGAAAAACCAAAAAGGAAAACAGGAAACTAGAAAAACATATTGCGAAGATTAAAAAAGTCGAACATTGTTGAACAGATGGTGAAAATAACGAAAAACTGATAGGAAATTAGGAAAAAAAATTATAATCAATGAAAATGAAAAAAACCACTAAAAAGAATACAAACATTAATATAAAAAATGCATGAAACTGAAAAACTCGATAAATCAAGAATAAAATTTATTTAACATTAAAAACAAGAAATATTTGAAGCAATAGAAAAAATGAATAAAACGTTAAGAATGCATAAAACTAGAGGAATATATATAAAAGACAAGAATGCAATAACCATAGAGAAATTTAAAAAAATGGACGATCCAGAAAATTTTGACAAACTGGAAAATTTAAATGATGAAAAGACGAAAAGGTAAAGAAAATTAGCAGTATTGAACAAAAATGGAGCAAACAGACAAAATAGAAAGAAAAAAAATATAAGAAAAAAGCAATACTACAGAAACACAAAAATGAAGATATTAACACGAAAAAATGAATAAAATGGTTATTATTTAAAGAATAAAAAAGCACTAGAAATGAAATTTGAAATAAATTCAAACAACGAACTAAATGTAAAATTAAGAAAAAGTGCGACACTATGTCAGGAAAAGATAAATCAAATGTTTTTTTAGGAAAATAAAAAAAATCAATGTTAACGTATAGGAAAATGGTCAACTGAAAAAGTATTTTCAAAATAGGATAAATGGAAAACATGAAGAAATAACAATAACGAATTAAATAGTAAGAAAAAGGTATAAAAAAAATATATTAAATGAACAATGGGAAAAAATAAAACTACGATGAACGGAAAACTAAAACATAGAAAATAAGAAGAAAATAAGAGAAAAAATAAAAAATAAGGAAGAAAATAGGAAAAAGGTAAAAAATTAAACAATAAGACATTGTATCAATGAACTGTAAACCAAATATATTAAATTTCAATTTTAAATTTTTGGATTAATTTAGAATTCTTTTGGTATATCAAGAGTTTTTGATGACTCATTTGACAAATTGAGCTCTCAAATAGAGGTAGGGTTACCGCCTCTAGAGGTACTTTGACCAGCAGAATTTTACTTAGCAGGGGATAGACTTCAAGAGACACATGGGTATGTGTTGAAATCAATTCGAATTTCGAATTAAAGTGATCACTCGACAGAATTTTGGAGCGCTTCCATTTCTTTTTATTGTATAAAACGCTTAAAAACAAATAACTATGCACTGTTTTATATCTTATGTAGCTCGTAGCACTAGGAGGAAAAATATCTTATTTTCTTCACATTCACCGTAGAGTGTAATGTTTTGGTAAAGCACTCCACCATTCTGTGACGTTCACATTTAGTTGTATGTTTTTGCATTTGTTAACAGTTTTGTTTATTTAGTTAGATGTAGTGAATCGCTTTCTCGGATATTCACAAAGAATCCAAAAGCACCAACCACTCTCGCTGTGAAAGATAACCCGAGCGAGCTTTACTCTGCTCCTCAGTAAACAAGCACGGGGTGTGAAATCACACTTCAGTTTCTTTCGAGAATCTTTGTGAGGAACATAGGGCCTGCAACCCGAGGATGATGTTTATGAGGACTGGGTGCTGGGCGATTCCTGGTAAAGAAAAGGGCAACGCAAAATTGCAACATAATCCAATGGATTCTTCCGGGCGAATTCAGATTTACGAAGACACGGAATTAGCCTCCAAAAACCGGTGTGGCAACCCTAAGCAGGGTTTTTTCTTTCAATAATTACTTTCGATACTAATCCAGCGCTTTCGAAAATTGGAAATTCAATAAATCAAAAAATCGATTTCAAATTGGCGAAATTTGAAGACTACCTCATGACTTCTAATCAAACCATTTAATTGTTTAACCCTTACAAGTCTGATCATATTTTTGTTTCGATTATAGACATTTCAACCTTAAGGTCATTCGCTTCTTCATTCAGGTTAGGAATTTTCCTATAACAAATCTCGATTCCTGTGTGCGGGGTTGGGATTCGAACCCAGGTGAGCTGCGTACATGACATTCAATGTACAAATTCCGCTATGCCCGCTCGAGCCTGATCTTGTTTCGATGCGAGATTTACATTGGTATAAACATAGTTGATATCAAATATGCAATAGTTTAGAATTTTCGCCATTCTAGTTACCTTATACACAAGATATTGAATTTTTAATTGTATTCTCAAATAAATTTTTGTCGAAAAAGTATTTGTCAAAATTTTAGTTTCTATTAAAAATCCGGGCCCGGGGGGAAACACCCCGGTCCCCCCCCTCTCGGCGGCCCTGAGCAGCGTTAATACTCGTCTGGATGTAAAATTTCGTTGGTAGATTTTAAGGTTTTAACCGAACAAAAGCGTTTCAAATCACTCCATTTTTCAGTACCTATTATTATTGGTCTTTCCCATGATCAACTAGGTGCATTGAAGACGAGTTTGAGAAATTCAATATTTTTAATTGCTTTTAATTTTAATTGCTAAAATAATGCGCGCTGTTGGGGTAAAACCGACACCCTATGGTTAGAGTAAAACCGACACGCTGTTAAGATGGTTGTGTATACTTGCGATTCATTTCAAAATACTGGGGATCTTTGTGACACTTCAATTAGCCTATTAGAACACTATAGTATTAGCAGAAATACACAGAAATACTGTTATTGTGTGTTTCTCTTGTAAGTCTCTTTAAAAATCAAAAAATTTTGCTTATCTGATTCTTTCGAAGCTTCTGCTATTTCTGCAAAAAGCTCATCAAACCGAATTTCTAGTGTTCTCTTGGTTTGTCATAGACGAACTTTATCACAATGAGACAATGATATTATGTATACCCCAATAGATCGTTGATGATCAGAGTCCGAAAAATCAAATCTGAAAAAGATAGTTTTACTAAGAAGTGTGTGTGTGTGTGTCACTTATAAGTGAATAAACCCAATTAGCAGAACGTAGAACGCTTGCAAATCTTCTCTTATGAAATAAAATGACACTGAAGGTTGCAATGATGTGTGCAAGGATTACATCCATCAGTTGTCGTCCGCCTTCCTAAACTCCAGGTGCCATAACGAGAAAGGTGAGAAGTAATTCGTAATTGTTTTGGTTAGTACTTTCTTGCGCTCCTTCGATCTTGTACCTAAGTGGATTTCGTACCCAAAAACATACCTGTCATCATCTTGTAGAGTGTAAGTGGCGCCATCTGTTACTGAGCATTTCAACTAGTAACCCTTACACTACCGCATATCGTAAAATGCTTGGATTTTGTGAGAGTTGTACTGATAAATTTTCCGATGGTCGTAATGCTGTAAAATGTGGCGGTTTTTGCTCTTCGTCATTTTGCGCAAAATGTTTCGGACTAAACGACGAATTATTTGCCGCTGTTATTAACAAGTCTAACTTATTTTGGATGTGTAACACCTGCAAAAATATGGACAAAGCATGTTTTCGTAACGCATTAGTGTCCGTTGAGTCCGCAAACCAAATGGTGATCGAGAAGCTTAAAAATTCAATTCGCAACGACATACTGGAGGAATTAAAGGAAGAAATTCGGACCAACTTCAAAACGTTGATAGACGCTGTACCAAAAACGCCGATTCCTGGACCGCGACAATTTTCCTTTAATTCTGCTAAAAGAAAAAGAGACAACGACGATACAGGCTCCAATCCTTCTAAGCTGCTCGTGGTACAGATGCCACCGGTTCATTGACACCATCCATCGCTGTGAATCGTGAAGATGAAAAGTTTTGGTTGTACCTGTCAGGAATTTCGACCGCTGTCCCTGATGAAAGCGTCACCAAGCTAGCTGCGGATAAACTCGGAAATTCGAACATCACTGTCGTCAAGTTGGTCCCTCGTGGCAGAGATCCTAGAACGCTGAATTTTGTCTCCTACAAAGTTGGCATGCCCACGGATCTCAAAGAAAAGGCTATGACGGCGTCTACATGGCCAGTTGTCATTGCTTATCGTGAGTTTGAAGAGAAGTCGGATTCCAGAAAGGATTTTTGGAAACCGAATGCGCCCGACTCAGCAACAATGACTACTTCCACTGCTCTTTGCCCTCCTCCCAACTAGTTACATCGCCTGTTTCACATCCTGTATTGCCTGTTCCAGAAGTTACCGCACATTCCGAGCAGTTTCTTTCCGTTTACTACCAGAACGTGCGAGGAATGAGAACGACAACACAAGAATTCCATCTAGCGCTTTCTTCTAGTGACTACGACGTCATTGTACTTACGGAAACCAGGCTGCGCGAAGACATATTAAACGCTGAGCTCTCGTCAAACTACGTAATATATCGCTGCGACCGCAACTCAACAACCAGTCATCTGCGTCAAGGCGGTGGTGTCCTAATAGCGGTAAAGAACAACCTCGTAGGCTCGCAGCTAAGCTTATCTGGAATTGAACGCCTGGAGAAAATCGCCGTGCGTATCGCCCTCCCGAATCAATCTGTATATATTAGCTGTGTTTATCTCAGGCCAAATTGTGATCCGGATTTGTATCACGCGCACGCTAATGCCGTTCAAACAATTCTAGACAATGCTGGCAGCACCGACACTGTTCTCGTCTTTGGAGACTACAATCTTCCACGCCTTCAGTGGTCGCTCGATAATGATCTAAAATGTTACCTACCTATTAATGCCTCTTCGGAACAAGAAATAGCTGTAACGGAGTCTATGGTTGCAGGCGGTCTGTACCAGATCTGCGAATTGACGAATGTGAACGGGAGGATCCTCGATCTTGCATTCGTAAACAACACGGATATCGTAGAGCTGCTTGAACCTCCGACTGCTATTCTCAAAGTCGATCCTCACAACAAACCGTTTGTCCTGCGACTAGATGTACGTACCAACACTGGAGATGATTCATTTCATTCAATTGACGAGCTTGATTTTGACTTTAACCGTTGCAACTTTGACGAAATATCCGCACTGATTGCCACTGTCGACTGGACCGACTTAATGTGTTGTAATGAGCTTGACGAAGCAGTCGCGCTATTTTATGGCAAAGTATATGACATACTCCGCCTAAAGGTTCCACTAAAACGAGTCAACAGGAGGGTGGATTTCAAATTTCCATGGTGGAACGCTGAGATTCGCCGTTTGCGTAATGCACTGCGAAAACAACGCAAGCCTTATTTCCTCCATAAGTCAGACGAAAACAAAGTTACTCTTCGACGGATTGAACTGCAATACGAAACGGCCCGGAATTCCGCTTTTCGTGAGTATTTGAATCATGTGCAAAATAGCCTTTGGGATCACCCCGCAACATTTTGGAAATTCGTTAGCAGCAGAAAACGATCTGGTAGTACTCCCACTGACGTTTTCCTTGGAAACGCAAGCGCGCAATCTCCAGCTGAGTAAGAGTATTTGGAAACATTACCATCGTACAACATAAATCTCCCCCGTCCCACTGTAAGCCGAGCTGACGCCTTGAAGGCTCTGACTGCTGTTGATTCGTCGAAAGGGCCTGGCCCCGATCATCTCTCGCCCCAATTTAAAAAAAAGCTGCGCCCACGTGCTGTCTCTTCCGGTGTGTATCATTTTCAATCGCTCTCTCGCTGAAGGCATTTTTCCTATCGCCTGGAAAGAAGCTGCTATCGTTCCCATTCACAAGGCTGAAAATATTCACAACGTTGAAAATTACAGAGGTATCTCATTATTAAATTGTCTCTCTCAAGTTCTCGAAAAGCTGGTCTACAACGTCACGTATGCAGCTGCATCTCACATTATCTCGGAGTATCAACACGGGTTTGTCACAAAACGATCAACAACTTCTAACCTGATAGCTTACACTTCTAAGTTGTTTCCCGCCGTCGAGAAGCGTCATCAGGTGGACGCAATTTACATCGATTTCTCAAAAGCTTTCGACAAAGTACCGCACAACATCGCAATCTTGAAATTAAAGCGTTTGGGATTTCCCACCTGGCTGACTAACTGGTTGCAGTCGTATCTTTCCGATCGCTCGGCATTCGTGAGTATAAAAAACACGTGCTTGAACATTCAGAACACTCACTCGCAAGGCAGTCATCTGGGCCCGCTTATTTTTATTCTGTTTATTAACGATATCTGTAGTCGGATCAAGTCTGGGAAATTGCTGTACGCGGACGATCTCAAAATCTTCCGAACTATTGCTTCTGCACTTGACGCCGTAGTGCTTCAAGAAGATATCTGTACTATTCAAGAACGGTGCACGCTTAACGGAATGGAAGTCAACGTTAATAAATGCAAAGTAATCAGTTTCGGACGCTTGCTTACTCCAGGACGTTATGAATACAGCCTAAAAGGAAGAACAATTAAAAGCGTCGACTCGATCCGTGACTTGGGAGTGCTCTTCGCTAGGAAGTTGAGCTTTTCCGACCATATCACCGCGACAAATACTAAGGCTTTCGGAATGCTGGGCTTCTTAAAGCGGAACACGGCGGACTTCGATGATTTCTACGCACTAAAAGCACTCTACTGTGCCCTGATCAGAAGTGTTCTGGAGAATGCTGTGCGAGTGTGGGCACCATACCATGCCGTTCAAATTGACCGACTAGAGCGTATACAAAGATGTTTTGTGCGATTCGCCCTCAGGAAACTTTCATGGAATGATCCAGTTGTGTTGCCTCCTTATGCCGATAGATGTATGCTACTCGGTCTGCAGACTCTGGCGACTCGCCGTATCTTCCTGCAAAGAGTTTTTGTTTTCGACTTGCAAAAAGTCACTTTATTTTCCAAGTTTTACAACCAATAATTTTTAATGAAATTAATTTTTTGAAGCGCTGAAAAAATTATGTCTTGTTAAGAATTTTCTGAAGAAGAATTGTGCATAAAAATTATAATTTTATTGGTTTTTTGGCAACTTAGAAAAAGTGTTAAGCTTAAGGTGTCGGTTTTAACCATAATTCCCCTACAGGTCTGACGTGTCAACCAATGTCGAAGCTGTCGCTGTTGGAGCTGTCCCAAGCTAATTAAACTGAACACGAAATTGTCGGTACCAAGTGTTACGAGAGGCAAGATGTTGGCAGCTGGGCGCACTCTCCAATAACTCGTAAAGGCACCACGAGGGAGCAAGCTGTCAGGCGCTACCTCTCGCTGACACCCAACAAGCGGACAACTGTCATTATGCTAGATGAAAACCAGGGGTGACATATAATAACAAAATTGTCTTGAGAATGGTGAAAATCTTCTATTTGAGCACAGCAAAAACTCTAATCGAGTACCCCAATTATCGCAACAGCATTTGAGCCAATGTGTTGAGCAAAGATGGCAGACGCTGTTCTAAACAAAGGCTTCAGATTGGTAGGATGATAATAGAAACAGGGAAAAATAGGCTTATTAGCCTACATGCTCTTTTAAACACGTTTTCAAAAAATAATCAAGTGTCCCCAAATTAGGGATCGAGTCTCCACTAATCAAAGAATTTTCCATATTTTTGTAGTTTTCCAAAAATGCTCATAGCTCATGTCCAGTATAATATTTCCATGTAATTTTTTTATGATTATCAGTCAACCCTAGAAACAATATAAAACTACAAAAAATACATAGTTTTTTATCATTCCACGGAGTAGGACTGAAAAATAAAAAAGGGGATCAAGTCTCCTCAGTCTCCCCTATTGAACAACAGCCGCTGCCCGCACCAGTTACCTCCAGTCACCACTTAAAATAGCATTACCCGAACCGAAACGTCAGGTAAATAAATAGTAGTAACGCAAAAATAAACCCAACTTTCTCAAACAACAGAAACTGCATCAATCCGAACAAATGGCTTGAACCACTTTTCTCCTTTGAGAGAGTAATAGCACAGAACCCCGACCAGCCAAACTATCTGACCCTATTAAACCGCAAACATGATTCCTGTCAAATGCCATTATGAAAGCTTAACAGTTTAGACTAAATCAAAATCCATCGGTCTCGCATGATAACAAACGACGAGATGAATGATTACTCAACTTCCTTCCAACTTGCGCTGCCAGTAGTAGTCGACAAACTGGCCATCAACTGGGTCGACCGTTCACATGGACATCGTATCTCTACATGCATAGATAATTCACAAACTCACCGAACCGAGAAGCTCTCGACCTCGTCGTCGGACCGAGCGGTTTGAAGAGTCATTAGAGCTGACATTAATGCGATTACCATTGCGGTACCGTGAATGAGGGACAACTCTCGGTCGGGTTTTGATCCTGCCCGTCAAGTTTCATCGTTTTCCATCCCCTAACCACCCGTCAGTCAAATCAACCGAGAGCAGCAGTGAGTGGCATCCCGTCATGACCTTCACGCTTCAAATTTGTCTTTATTTGTATTGTCATTTCTGCTGCCCTCCGAAGTACGAAGCTGGGATCCGGGGGGGATCTGGAAGGAATAAATTAAACTGTTGGTGGAATTGGGTTCATGTGCGCTCTTCTCTTTTCATTTTCATTTAGTGCTGCTTCGGATCAGATGGGAACGGATCGACCCATTCGGAAAATTTCCAATCAAAAGGGTTTTGAAGGGATTATCAAGGATTAGATATGTTAGTTAACTACCCGATCACAGAAATTCTGATTATTGATAAGCGAATCGAACACCCACAATAAAAATAATCTTCGTAACTAAAGATGCGCTTTGATCTGCTCATGGTGCAGTCAACTTGAGTTATCACTAGAATGAGACATAGCAAAGACCAACCGTTGTTTCTAATACCATTCAAAAAGTCAACCTTCTTGGATGGCCAAAGCACGACTTTCTCAGCTTCTGAGTAAGGTTTGTTTGTTTACCCGTCTACAGGGGGAATTTTATTTTCCACTTCGTTGATTACCCTTTCAAAAAACACGACTTTCTATTGATACACTCACCCAACCACCCGCATACAAAATAGGTTGTCGAATCGATGGCATGAATTGGAATCCTGTGAGGTGGCCCATTGTGGTGGGAAAGAACAACAATCCTGCGGTTTTCTGGGAAAAAATGTATTTACCTTTGCCCTTTCGGTTAGATATCGCTGATTATGTTTGTGTTCTTGAACTGATTAGAAATCGATCCACCTAAAAATAGCATTATGCTTCCGAAAAGTAAAGGGAATTCAAGCGTTTGATGCTCATGAAAAGGAATATTACATTACACAATACCAGCTAAAATTTGATTTAAATTACATCCTATCCTAAATTTCAGTTTTCAGCAATAACTGAACACGGGCTGTAATATAAATTCTTGGAAGATGAAAAAAATCGTTTTCATTTCCATGTTTCATTTGCTGCCACCGACAAGATTCTCCGCTTCGACACCATTTAATCGTATCAGCCACATTGCGGAGGTGGTCAATAGCCGCAAAACTTTTCCTGTCGCGCTTCCAGCCACCCCCCGGCTACCCAACCACAACCGGAGATGGGCGGCGTTCGACACGGGTGTATAGAAAATCGCTAAAATTTGCATAATTCCAATTTAAAATAAAACTTTTTTTCCGAAAGCAACAAATTATTCAAATTGAATTAATCTCGACAAACAGCAAAATACGAAGAACTTGTGTACAATATCGGTTCGGATTAAGTTAATTTTCCAGCGCTGCCTTCGAGTGCGAAGGTTTTACGATTCCGTTTCCGCTACCATTCCAGATGCATTCGGGTTGCTTTCTCTGGTCAGGAATTTGTTTTCCTCCATTTAACTGGGCTGAGGGACGAACGAGGGAGAAAAGATCAGCTACTATCAAAGTTTTGCGGAGCATTTACATACAAATGGATGTAAGTTTTTCATCGTTCAAATTGCAAAAAACTTGCTCTGCTGAAAGGGCGTTTTCAGTGCTGAAAGTTGCTAATTGTTGCCAATAGTTGAGATACGTGGTTTGAGATCATCCATATCCTCAGCTTTGTCGACTCAGAAATAATGAATTAAAGCAGCTTCACAACTTTGAAACTTTACCAATGGTTTAGTCTGATCCGCCCCCAATTAGTATTAAAATTATTATCAACTGTAGGATAGCTTTGCTTGAAGCAGATTTTTCCAATCGGTTGTAATCCTGACATGTGCATTTCGAAAGTAAATATCCAATCAATTGAGGCTTTGATATTTTGCAACGTTTGCAACTTTTCAACTTTGCACTTTGCAATTTTGCAACTTTGCAACTTTGCAACTTTGCAACTTTGCAACTTTGCAACTTTGCAACTTTGCAACTTTGCAACTTTGCAACTTCGCAACTTTGCAACTTTGCAACTTTGCAACTTTGCAACTTTGCAACTTTGCAACCTTGCAACTTTGCAACTTTGCAATTTTGCAACTTTGCAACTTTGCAACCTTGTAACTTTGCAACTTTGCAGCTTTGCAACTTTGCAACTTTGCAACTTTGCAACTTTGCAACTTTGCAACTTTGCAACTTTGCAACTTTGCAACTTTGAAACTTTGCAACTTTGCAACTTTGCAACTTTGCAACTTTGCAACTTTGCAACTTTGCAACTTTGCAACTTTGCAACTTTGCAACTTTGCAACTTTGCAACTTTGCAACTTTGCAACTTTGCAACTTTGCAACTTTGCAACTTTGCAACTTTGCAACTTTGCAACTTTGCAACTTTGCAACTTTGCAACCTTGCAACTTTGCAACTTTGCAACTTTGCAACTTTGCAACTTTGCAACTTTGCAACTTTGCAACTTTGCAACTTTGCAACTTTGCAACTTTGCAACTTTGAAACTGTGCAACTTTGCAACTGTGCAACTTTGCAACTTTGCGACCATGCCACTTTGAAACATTGCAACTTTAGAAATTTACTGCATTACATTTTTGCGACTTGACAGCTTTTCAACTTTGCAACTTTACAACTTTGTAATTATGCAATTTTGCAACGTTGCAACTTTGTAAATTTGCAACTTTGCTATTTGCTACTTTGTAACATATCAACTTTGCAACTTTTCAACTATGCTACATTGTAATATTGCAAATTTATAGCTTTACAACTTTGCAACTTTGCAGCTTTGCTACTGCGCAATTTTGCAACTTGGCAGCTTTGCAACCTTGCAACTTTGCAACGTTGCAGCTTTGCAACTTTGCTACTTTGCAGCTTCGCAACTTTGCAACTTTGCAGCTTTGCAGCTTTGCAGCTTTGCAGCTTTGCAACTTTGCAACTTTGCAACTTTGCAACTTTGCAACCTTGCAACTTTGCAACTTTGCAACTTTGCAACTTTGCAACTTTGCAACTTTGCAACTTTGCAACTTTGCAGCTTTGCAGCTTTGCAACTTTGCAAATTTGCGACTTTGCAACTTTGCAACTTTGCAACTTTGCAACTTTGCAACTTTGCAACTTTGCAACTTTGCAACTTTGCAACTTTGCAACTTTGCAACTTTGCAACTTTGCAACTTTGCAACTTTGCAACTTTGCAACTTTGCAACTTTGCAGCTTTGCAACTTTGCAACTTTGCAACTTTGCAACTTTGCAACTTTGCAGCTTTGCAAATTTGCAACTTTGCAACTTTGTAACTTTGCAACTGCGCAACTTTGCAACTTTGTAACATTGCAACTTTGAAACTTTGCAACTTTGCAACATTGCATTTTTGCAACTTTGCAACTTTGCAACTTTGCAACTTTGCAACTTTGAAACTGTGCAACTTTGCAAATTTGCGACTTTGCAACTTTGCAACTTTGCAACTTTGCAACCTTGCAACGTTGCAACTTTGCAACTTTGCAACTTTGCAACTTTGCAACTTTGCAACTTTGCAACTTTGCAACTTTGCAACTTTGCAACTTTGCAACTTTGCAACTTTGCAACTTTGCAACTTTGCAACTTTGCAACTTTGCAACTTTGCAACTTTGTAACTTTGCAACTTTGCAACTTTGCAACTTTGCAACTTTGCAACTTTGCAACTTTGCAACTTTGCAACTTTGCAACTTTGCAGCTTTGCAACTTTGCAACTTTGCAACTTTGCAACTTTGCAGCTTTGCAACTTTGCAGCTTTGCAAATTTGCAACTTTGAAACTTTGCAACTTTGCAACTGCGCAACTTTGCAACTTTGTAACATTGCAACTTTGCAACATTGCAACTTTGAAACTTTGCAACTTTGCAACTTTGCAACATTGCATTTTTGCAACTTTGCAACTTTGCAACTTTGCAACTTTGCAACTTTGCAACTTTGCAACTTTGCAACTTTGCAACTTTGCAACTTTGCAACTTTGCAACTTTGAAACTGTGCAACTTTGCAACTGTGCAACTTTGCAACTTTGCGACCATGCCACTTTGAAACATTGCAACTTTAGAAATTTACTGCATTACATTTTTGCGACTTGACAGCTTTTCAACTTTGCAACTTTACAACTTTGTAATTATGCAATTTTGCAACGTTGCAACTTTGTAAATTTGCAACTTTGCTATTTGCTACTTTGTAACATATCAACTTTGCAACTTTTCAACTATGCTACATTGTAATATTGCAAATTTATAGCTTTGCAACTTTGCAGCTTTGCTACTGCGCAATTTTGCAACTTGGCAGCTTTGCAACTTTGCAACCTTGCAACTTACAAAACCTTGCAACTTTGCAACTTTGCAACGTTGCAGCTTTGCAACTTTGCTACTTTGCAGCTTCGCAACTTTGCAACTTTGCAACTTTGCAGCTTTGCAGCTTTGCAGCTTTGCAGCTTTGCAGCTTTGCAGCTTTGCAGCTTTGCAGCTTTGCAGCTTTGCAACTTTGCAACTTTGCAACTTTGCAACCTTGCAACTTTGCAACTTTGCAACTTTGCAACTTTGCAACTTTGCAACTTTGCAACTTTGCAACTTTGCAACTTTGCAACTTTGCAACTTTGCAACTTTGCAACTTTGCAACTTTGCAACTTTGCAACTTTGCAACTTTGCAACTTTGCAACTTTGCAACTTTGCAACTTTGCAACTTTACAACTTTACAATTTTGCAACTTTACAACTTTGCAACTTTGCAGCTTTGCAACTTTGCAACTTTGCAGCTTTGCAGCTTTGCAACTTTGCAAATTTGCGACTTTGCAACTTTGCAACTTTGCAACTTTGCAACTTTGCAACTTTGCAACTTTGCAACTTTGCAACTTTGCAACTTTGCAACTTTGCAACTTTGCAACTTTGCAACTTTGCAACTTTGCAACATTGCAATTATCGAACCTTGCTACTTCGCAACCTTGCAACTTTGCAAACTTGCAGCTCCTTTAACTGTTGCAACTCTTGAAACTTTGCAGCATCGCAACTTTACAACCTTGCAAGTTTGCAACCTTTCAACTTTGCAACTTTTGCAACTGTTGGAACTTTTGCAGCTTTTGAAGCTATTGCAAGTTTTGCAGCTTTTCCAACTTTTGCAACTTTCCTACCTTTGTGACTTTTCTGATCTTTGCAACATTTGCAACTTATGCAGTTTTCGCAACTTCTGCAACTTTTTAAACTTTTCTATTTTTGCAACTTCTGCGAGTTTTACAACTTTTGCATCTTTTGAAACTTTCGCAGTTTTTGCTACTTTTGCAGCTTTGGCAACTTTCGTAACTTTTGCAACTGTTGCAACTTTTTCTGCTGCAGCTTTTGCAACTTTTGCAGCCTTTACAACTTAGGCAACCTTTGCAAATTTTGCAGCTTTAGTAACTTTTGCAACTTTTGTAAGTTTCTTATCTTTTGCAACCTTTGCTGCTTTTGCAACTTTTACAAGTTTTGTTGCTCTTGCAGCTTTGGCAACTTTTGTAACTTTTGCAACTGTTGCAACTCTTGCTGCTTCTGCAGATTTTGCAACTTTTGCATCTTTTGAAGCTTTTGTAACTTTTGCAGCTTTTGCAACTTTGGCAGCCTTTGCAACAGTTGTGACTTTTGCAACTTTTGCAACTTATGCAGTAATGTTTCAACGGTTTTCTTACATTTAATTCCTCTATGCTTTTAAAGTCAAATGCACTTACACTTCACTATTTAACATGTTATATAGTGAAGTGCATTTAACTATAAAAACATAGTGGAATTAAATGGAAGAAAACCTTTGAAACATTACGTACATTCCACTAAGACCTCCGTTCGCGTATATATTGTGAACTTATGCAGCCTTTGCAACTGTTACAGCTTTTGCAACTACAGACTACAGCAGTTTTTGCAAGCTTTAAAACTTTTGCAGTTTTTGCAACTTCTACAGCCATTGCAACTGTTGCAACGTTTGCAGCTGTTGCAGCTTTTGAAGCTGTTGCAACTTTTGCAAGTTTTGCAGCTTTTGAAGCCATTGCAACTTTTGCAAGTTTTGCTTCTTTTCCAACTTTTGCAACTTTTCTACCTTTGGGGATTTGCTGCTTTGCAACTTTGCAACTTTGCAACTTTGCAACTTTGCAACTTTGCAGCTTTGCAAATTTGCAACTTTGTAACATTGCAACTTTGCAACATTGCAACTTTGAAACTTTGCAACTTTGCAACTTTGCAACATTGCATTTTTGCAACTTTGCAACTTTGCAACTTTGCAACTTTGCAACTTTGCAACTTTGCAACTTTGCAACTTTGAAACTGTGCAACTTTGCAACTGTGCAACTTTGCAACTTTGCGACCATGCCACTTTGAAACATTGCAACTTTAGAAATTTACTGCATTACATTTTTGCGACTTGACAGCTTTTCAACTTTGCAACTTTACAACTTTGTAATTATGCAATTTTGCAACGTTGCAACTTTGTAAATTTGCAACTTTGCTATTTGCTACTTTGTAACATATCAACTTTGCAACTTTTCAACTATGCTACATTGTAATATTGCAAATTTATAGCTTTACAACTTTGCAACTTTGCAGCTTTGCTACTGCGCAATTTTGCAACTTGGCAGCTTTGCAACCTTGCAACTTTGCAACGTTGCAACGTTGCAGCTTTGCTACTTTGCAGCTTCGCAACTTTGCAACTTTGCAGCTTTGCAGCTTTGCAGCTTTGCAGCTTTGCAGCTTTGCAGCTTTGCAACTTTGCAACTTTGCAACTTTGCAACCTTGCAACTTTGCAACTTTGCAACTTTGCAACTTTGCAACTTTGCAACTTTGCAATTTTGCAACTTTGCAACTTTGCAGCTTTGCAGCTTTGCAACTTTGCAAATTTGCGACTTTGCAACTTTGCAACTTTGCAACTTTGCAACTTTGCAACTTTGCAACTTTGCAACTTTGCAACTTTGCAACTTTGCAACTTTGCAACTTTGCAACTTTGCAACTTTGCAACTTTGCAACTTTGCAACTTTGCAACTTTGCAACTTTGCAACTTTGCAACTTTGCAACTTTGCAACTTTGCAACTTTGCAACTTTGCAGCTTTGCAAATTTGCAACTTTGCAACTTTGTAACTTTGCAACTGCGCAACTTTGCAACTTTGTAACATTGCAACTTTGCAACATTGCAACTTAGAAACTTTGCAACTTTGCAACATTGCATTTTTGCAACTTTGCAACTTTGCAACTTTGCAACTTTGAAACTGTGCAACTTTGCAAATTTGCGACTTTGCAACTTTGCAACTTTGCAACTTTGCAACCTTGCAACTTTGCAACTTTGCAACTTTGCAACTTTGCAACTTTGCAACTTTGCAACTTTGCAACTTTGCAACTTTGCAACTTTGCAACTTTGCAACTTTGCAACTTTGCAACTTTGCAACTTTGCAACTTTGCAACTTTGCAACTTTGCAACTTTGCAACTTTGCAACTTTGCAACTTTGCAGCTTTGCAACTTTGCAACTTTGCAACTTTGCAACTTTGCAGCTTTGCAACTTTGCAACTTTGCAAATTTGCAAATTTGCAACTTTGAAACTTTGCAACTTTGCAACTGCGCAACTTTGCAACTTTGTAACATTGCAACTTTGCAACATTGCAACTTTGAAACTTTGCAACTTTGCAACTTTGCAACATTGCATTTTTGCAACTTTGCAACTTTGCAACTTTGCAACTTTGCAACTTTGCAACTTTGCAACTTTGCAACTTTGCAACTTTGCAACTTTGAAACTGTGCAACTTTGCAACTGTGCAACTTTGCAACTTTGCGACCATGCCACTTTGAAACATTGCAACTTTAGAAATTTACTGCATTACATTTTTGCGACTTGACAGCTTTTCAACTTTGCAACTTTACAACTTTGTAATTATGCAATTTTGCAACGTTGCAACTTTGTAAATTTGCAACTTTGCTATTTGCTACTTTGTAACATATCAACTTTGCAACTTTTCAACTATGCTACATTGTAATATTGCAAATTTATAGCTTTGCAACTTTGCAGCTTTGCTACTGCGCAATTTTGCAACTTGGCAGCTTTGCAACTTTGCAACCTTGCAACTTACAAAACCTTGCAACTTTGCAACTTTGCAACGTTGCAGCTTTGCAACTTTGCTACTTTGCAGCTTCGCAACTTTGCAACTTTGCAACTTTGCAGCTTTGCAGCTTTGCAGCTTTGCAGCTTTGCAGCTTTGCAGCTTTGCAGCTTTGCAGCTTTGCAACTTTGCAACTTTGCAACTTTGCAACCTTGCAACTTTGCAACTTTGCAACTTTGCAACTTTGCAACTTTGCAACTTTGCAACTTTGCAACTTTGCAACTTTGCAACTTTGCAACTTTGCAACTTTGCAACTTTGCAACTTTGCAACTTTGCAACTTTGCAACTTTGCAACTTTGCAACTTTGCAACTTTGCAACTTTGCAACTTTGCAACTTTGCAACTTTGCAACTTTGCAACTTTACAACTTTACAATTTTGCAACTTTACAACTTTGCAACTTTGCAGCTTTGCAACTTTGCAACTTTGCAGCTTTGCAGCTTTGCAACTTTGCAAATTTGCGACTTTGCAACTTTGCAACTTTGCAACTTTGCAACTTTGCAACTTTGCAACTTTGCAACTTTGCAACTTTGCAACTTTGCAACTTTGCAACATTGCAATTATCGAACCTTGCTACTTCGCAACCTTGCAACTTTGCAAACTTGCAGCTCCTTTAACTGTTGCAACTCTTGAAACTTTGCAGCATCGCAACTTTACAACCTTGCAAGTTTGCAACCTTTCAACTTTGCAACTTTTGCAACTGTTGGAACTTTTGCAGCTTTTGAAGCTATTGCAAGTTTTGCAGCTTTTCCAACTTTTGCAACTTTCCTACCTTTGTGACTTTTCTGATCTTTGCAACATTTGCAACTTATGCAGTTTTCGCAACTTCTGCAACTTTTTAAACTTTTCTATTTTTGCAACTTCTGCGAGTTTTACAACTTTTGCATCTTTTGAAACTTTCGCAGTTTTTGCTACTTTTGCAGCTTTGGCAACTTTCGTAACTTTTGCAACTGTTGCAACTTTTTCTGCTGCAGCTTTTGCAACTTTTGCAGCCTTTACAACTTAGGCAACCTTTGCAAATTTTGCAGCTTTAGTAACTTTTGCAACTTTTGTAAGTTTCTTATCTTTTGCAACCTTTGCTGCTTTTGCAACTTTTACAAGTTTTGTTGCTCTTGCAGCTTTGGCAACTTTTGTAACTTTTGCAACTGTTGCAACTCTTGCTGCTTCTGCAGATTTTGCAACTTTTGCATCTTTTGAAGCTTTTGTAACTTTTGCAGCTTTTGCAACTTTGGCAGCCTTTGCAACAGTTGTGACTTTTGCAACTTTTGCAACTTTTGCAACTTATGCAGTAATGTTTCAACGGTTTTCTTACATTTAATTCCTCTATGCTTTTAAAGTCAAATGCACTTACACTTCACTATTTAACATGTTATATAGTGAAGTGCATTTAACTATAAAAACATAGTGGAATTAAATGGAAGAAAACCTTTGAAACATTACGTACATTCCACTAAGACCTCCGTTCGCGTATATATTGTGAACTTATGCAGCCTTTGCAACTGTTACAGCTTTTGCAACTACAGACTACAGCAGTTTTTGCAAGCTTTAAAACTTTTGCAGTTTTTGCAACTTCTACAGCCATTGCAACTGTTGCAACGTTTGCAGCTGTTGCAGCTTTTGAAGCTGTTGCAACTTTTGCAAGTTTTGCAGCTTTTGAAGCCATTGCAACTTTTGCAAGTTTTGCTTCTTTTCCAACTTTTGCAACTTTTCTACCTTTGGGGCTTTGCTGGCTTTTGCAAGATTTACAACTTGTGCAGTTTTCGCAACTTTTCAACTTTCCTTTTTTTTGCAACTTTTGCAACTTTTGCAACATTTGCAACTTTTGCAACTTTTGCAACCTTTGCAACTTTTGCAACTTTTGCAATCTTTGCAACTTTTGCAACTTCTGCAACCTTTCAATTTTTGCAATTTTTGCAACTTTTGCAACTTTTGCAACGTTTGCAACGTTTGCAACTTTTGCAACTTTTGCAACTTTCGCAACTTTTGCAACATTTGCAACTTTTGCAACTTCTGCAATCTTTGCAACTTTTGCAACTTTTGCAACTTCTGCAACTTTTGCAACCTTTGTAACTCTTGAAACTTTTACAACTTTTGCAACTTGTGCAACTTTTGCATCTTTTGCATCTTTTGCAACTTTTCAACTTTCCTTTTTTTTGCAACTTTTGCAACCTTTTCAATCCTTGCAACTTTTGCAACTTTTGCAACTTTTGCAACTTCTGCAACTTTTGCAACCTTTGCAACTTTTGCAGCATTTGCAACTTTTGAAACTTCTGCAATTTTTGCAACTTTTGCAACCTTTGCAACTTTTGCAACCTTTGCAACCTTTGCAACCTTTGCAACTTTTGCAACTTTTGCAACTTTTGCAACTTTTGCAACTTTTGCAACTTTTGCAACTTTTGCAACTTTTGCAACTTTTGCAACTTTTGCAACTTTTGCAACTTTTGCAGCTTTTGCAACTTTTGCAACTTCTGCAACTTTTGCAACTTTCGCAACTTTTAAAACTTTTGTAACTTTTGCAACCTTTGTAACTCTTGCAACTTTTACAACTTGTGCAACTTTTGCAACTTATGCAACTTTTGCAACTTTTGCATCTTTTGCATCTTTTGCATCTTTTGCAACTTTTCAACTTTCCTTTTTTTTGCAACTTTTGCAACTTTTCAACTTTCCTTTTTTTGCAACTTTTGCAACTTTTGCATCCTTTTCAACCTTTGCAACTTCTGCAATCCTTGCAGCTTTTGCAATTTCTGCAACTTTTGCAACCTTTGCAACTTTTGCAATCTTTGCAACTTTTGCAATTTTTGCAACTTTTGCAACTTTTGCAGCTTTTGCAATTTTTGCAACTTTTGCAACTTTTGCAACCTTTGCAACTTTTGCAACCTTTGCAACTTCTGCAACTTTTGCAACTTTTGCAACTTTTGCAACTTTTGCAACTTTTGCAACTTCTGCAACTTTTGCAACTTTTGCAACTTTTGCAACTTTTGCAACTTTTACAAATTTTGCAGCTTTTGCAACTTTTGCAACTTTTGCAACTTTTGCAACTTTTGCAACTTTCGCAACTTTCGCAACTTTTGCAACTTTTGCAACCTTTGTAACTCTTGCAACTTTTACAACTTGTGCAACTTTTGCGACTTGTGCAACTTTGGCAACTTTTGCAACTTTTGCAACTTTTGCAACTTTTGCAACTTTTGCAACTTTTGCAACTTTTGCATCTTTTGCATCTTTTGCACCCTTTGCAACTTTTGCAAATTTTGCAACATTTGCAACTTTGCAGTTTTTGCAGCTTCTGTAACTTTTGCAACATTTGCAACTTTTGCATCTTTTGTAACTTTTGCATATTTGTAACTTTTACAGCCTTTGCAACTATTGCAGCATTTGCAACTTTTTGAACATTTGCAATTTTTGCAATTTTGGCATACTTTTGCAGTTTTAGCAACTTATTAGTTTTAACAACTTTTGCAACTATTGCTGCTTATGTAACTTTTGCAGTTGTTGCAACTTTTGAATGTTTTGAATCTTTTGCTGTCCACGCACAACTACCTCCGTAAGCTAGCAAACATGAAAACACCGAGGTGATTAAGTAATCGTTTTAGCACTTTTGAACTCATAAACGTAGTCTCAAGCACGGACCCACAAACACACGTGTTTGCGCAATAATTATTCGATCACGGCCGAAAGTCCCTACCTAGTAGCATAGGTCCATGCCTTCAGTTGACGCTCATATCCAATGACCAACACGTCCCATGGCGACATGACCGGGAACCCTAGTGATATGGGGAATCTCACTATCTTCAAACATTCAGCACGTTAACATACAAACGCTTAAGACCTTCACGATCATCCACGCACACCAAAGCCCGCGGTCTCGCAAACATGAAAACATCCTAATGATTAAGTGAATGTTAACTTTTAAAAGTGGTCGCAAGCAATAACCTACAAACTCCCATGTTCGCGCGATAATACATCTCGTCCGGAAATCTCTTCCCTGCGTCTTAGCAGCCTAAGTCCATTCCTTCAGCTGGACGAAAAAAAAATTATGCTCATATTTACTAGACAACTTGTTCTATGGCGACATGAACGAGAACTTAAGTGATTTGGAGAAAATTTAATGTCTTCTAGCAGTGGAATCATGCGCTAAATATCAGATTCACGCGTGCGATCATCGAATTGATCGAATATGCGAATGGACGCACGGTTTTAAAATCGAATTTATGCACGCAAAGCTACATACACGCTAGCACACGCGACTAACTCGTAAACATACAAACTCTCGAGTCCTTCGCGATCATCCACACACACCTAGGCCAGCGATATCGCAAACATGAAAACATCCCAATGACTAAGTGAACGTTTTAGTACTTATAAATTGATAAACGTGCTCTCAAGAGCAAACCTACAAACGCCCGTGCTTACGTAATCAAGAATCGATTTCGTCCGGAAGCTCCTACTCTCGGCCCTAGTAAACTTGGTTTATACCTTTAGATGGACCAATAAAAAATGACGTTCATATCCACCAGACCACACGTTCTACGGTGGCATGATTGGTAACTCTGGTGATATGGAAGAACTCACTTTCTTCTAGTATCTGAACCGTATGCCGAAAATTAAGTATCAGATTCACG
Organism: Topomyia yanbarensis; assembly: GCF_030247195.1. Taxonomy (NCBI): domain Eukaryota; kingdom Metazoa; phylum Arthropoda; class Insecta; order Diptera; family Culicidae; genus Topomyia; species Topomyia yanbarensis. The sequence goes on from NC_080671.1 coordinate 414,982,188, forward strand.
TTCCGCACACGTTCGTCCAAGAACACACTCGAATATACGAAAAAATTATAGAACGGTTATAAAATCAAATGTATATTTCAGAAGTTACATACAAGCAAGCACACGTAAAATGCAAATGCCTACGCGATCGAACGCGTTAACTTACAAACGCTCGATCCTTTCGCGATGATACACGCGATCGTGATATCCCTACGCGCGCACATATCTGAGCCGTACAGTAAATATCATATTTAGAATCACGGTCTGCTGCAATTGGCCTTAAGCAGTATTTTAGTGGGTGACATTTCCCGTCTCGTCTGCAATAGTAGTGAGTGATTCTGACGGGCGGCCCTTCCGATACACTAGCTCTACAGCTCCAGTAGGACAACTCTCGAAAAAAAAATATTTCTTTAGGAAATGACATTTCAAAAATTATTAACGATAGCAGATGCAATGAATTCACTGCAACTTTGCAGAATAACCCAAGTAATCAAAAGGCTTTATAAGGTAGCCTAATATCTGCTTTAGACCTGTATATAGGGCAGTCTTAAAGAGTCGTTCACCCCTATATTCTGGTATAACGCTGGTGCTGTACCAGAAAAGGTGAAATATTGTGCTGTTACTGTGCAGAGATTGACAGCCAGTTTTTGCTATTAAATAGCACCAATGAATAAGTGACAAATTTGAGAGCCCTATATCGGCACTACTCATACTATTAGAAAGCTTGAATTGGCTGTCATTTTCCGCAACGTTTTTGCAACGTTTTTTTATGCTTCTAATTCGGTATGACGAACAAAAAGAAAAATATTAAAAACCTGTTTAGAACTGTAATAGATTCTTTTTTATTGTACTGAATGAATAAGCTTAACGGGAATTGGTTCGCACACGACATGAATAAAATTTTACGAAAATCACCTCTCGAACAAAAGGTACCTTGACTCGCAAGTGTGCTGCTTTTGCTGCCTATGTTTGACTGCAATGAAATATGCCGAGTACGATTATCATTAGGAGATGCATAACGAACAAATCCAGAGCATTGTATTAGCATTATATTGGCTTTATATTTGATATTTATTAGCACTTAATGCATATATAAAGCATGTATGCGTTCTATCAGCTTCATATACGTATGTAGAGCTGATGAAAATGCTTCATTTCGGCTATGACTGTGTGCATTTATGATGCAAATATAGAGCTTGACTGCATTGTAATGCGGCTTCATTGCAATATTAGTGAGCCAGAATTGTGCAATTTCTTAATGTGTATGGCTACTTGGGCAATCCGGGATTCCCTTCAAAGAAAAAGACAGGCACTGAATGCAAACGCCAAAATTAATGAACCGCTAATCAACAGTTAAGCTCTGATACTAGATACAAATCAAGGCAGTACCGGAGATCAACATTCCATACCTCAACAGCAAAAAAAATTCCAAGATTTTCCAAACATCAAATAGAAGGTATTCGTCACCATCATCGGCTTCCAGCTTCATCATCATTACGATCGTATCGTCCGGTGGTGTCGCCTCCGTGTCGTTCAGTGCATTCTTAGTAGGAGCTAGAGTGACATTATTGCTTCAGCCATCCAATTTCTCAACGAGGGAATAAGAGCGGAGCCATTTCCGCATTTCCCCTCGCCTACTACGCGGGCTGGTAACCCTCTGGGCGTTTACTCGAGTGAGGTGGTGGGGGGGGGGGGGGGGGGTGTAGGAAGTGGGCGCACGAGTTTTTCAGATGCTATCTAATAGCGGTCTTTGTTTTGCCATCCTGTCATATCTTCCTCGTTATTATCCTTTTTTTCTCATTATACCGGCTGTGGGTCGGGGGCTTGCCGCGGTTGTTGGACGTGATATTTCGCTTCCGCTGGGTTTGGTCGTTGCCATTTTTTACCACCTTCACCTCTCGTTCACTCTGGCAGTTCGTGTATTTGTCGGAACTCTACCTGGAATGAAAAGCAGTATTAACCAGAGACAAGCAGCTCGACACGTCCGGGTAGAACGAAATTTAATATATTTTATGATAATATTTTTTCAACCATATTTCGCCTGTGATGATAGCCTCCAGGAACCAATCTCACGATGCCCAGTTATCATTTTCCTTCTTCATAGAGCGATGAAATGAAACGCGGTGAATGAGCTTGAGCAAGGGAATGAATAATGACTACCGAAATGAGTCAATCGATAGAGCTTTCCTTGTAGTCTGGTATGCGGAATGATTGCGATTTTATCTAAAAAGAGAAGTGGTTTGTGGCATACCAGACTGTAATTTTGTCCTCTTCCTAACTATGATATATGAAAATCGAGGAGTGCGCTTAATTTACATAGTCATGATTCAAATCGAAAACAGATGTCCTCGGAAAGTTCCAGTCCTCAAATCAATTATAATATGATTAAATGTAGGCTTATGATCTGTTGCCTCTGAGCCACTCTTTTGATTACATCTTCGCTTCTTGTGCCGCCACTATCTTCCGGGAAGCACTCTCCGGGTAAAAGTATCAGCAGCTTCAAGTAAAATACTAATTACGAAATAAATGAATTTTTAATGAGTAACAGAGCTTCTTCAAGTGGCTATCAACTCGGAAGAACAAGATGACGTATCTTGTTGGAGTGGAACTGAGGTTAAAAATAAATGCAGTAAACGGTTGAAAAGCATCTGCTCCAGCAGATAGTGGTTTGGATTTCTCAAGAAAGCAATAGCGAGCTAAATAATAAAAGTTTATCCTAAATATTAGGTCAGCAATGAAGTCAAAATTTTATTCAAATGCTAGTCGAATGCACAAGTGATGCACACAACTAACTCTTTCGATTGTCGACATGCCGGCATTTTACCCCAATGAGCACGAAAATTAAAAGTTTCGAAAAGAATAAATCTCAAAAACTGTACGCTTACCGAAACATCAGGAATCAGAATATATTGGCTTAAATGGCACGTTCCCCGTATGTAGTCGGGGATTGGTGCCTTAAAATTCAAAAAACATGGAAACATAGAAGTACCACGGCTCGAATAGTTTTTCATTCATTCATTTATTTAGTTCAACATCAATTTCATGATAACACTTAATCAACAATTTGCCTCCACAATACTCGATTTGTAGCTGCAGCTCTCCAACGTTGGTTACGCCCAACACTCGCCAAATGACGTTCCACTTGGTCCGCTCATCGTGCTCTCTGCGCTCCTCGCCTTCTTGTACCAACCGGATCATTAGCGAACACCATCTTTGCAGGATTGTTGTCCGGAATTCTTGCAACATGCTGCCCACCGTATCCTTCCAGCTTTGGCCACCTTTTGGATACTGGGTTCGCCATAGAGTGCAGCGAGCTCATAGTTCATCCTTCGCGGCCACACACCGTTCTCCTGCACACCGCCGAAGATCGTCCTTAGCACCCTTCGCTCGAAAACTCCTAGCGCTTGCAAGTCCTCCTCGAGCATGGTCCATGCCCGTAGAGAACCACCGGTCTTATAAGCGTTTTGTACATGGTGCATTTGGTGCGGGGGTGAATCTTTCTTGACCGCAGTTTCTTCTGGAGCCCATAGTAGGCCCGACTTGCACTGATGTTGCGTCTTCGGATTTCACGGCTCACGTTGTCAGCCGTCAATATCTTGTTAACCTTTAGCTGCAATTGGTTTTTTACGGCTGGTTCGCAGGGCCTGACACCAACCCCCTAACTTTCCGGAAAACCATAATGCACAGTTGAGCTTAGACTCCTTCACTGGCACTCGGACGATGATCAGCCGCCCTTCACATGGGGAACAGACGCTGTTTTGAGCCGCTCCTCCTGGAGATCAGACGCTCAGGCTTGCAGCAGCAAACCCCCCTTCCCTGTCAGCCTACGACCAAAGTTCCCATCGAGGTTGGTTACCCGTTCTTCCCTAAGGTTGCTCGTAGTTCCCGGCCAGTACCACGGGAAGGTAGGGATAAGAGTTACTGGGAAGGGACTCTGTCTTACGCATTACCCAGCCTTTACCGAGCCGAATAGTTTTTATTTATTTGACTACTGACTTCATAACGGTTGTGTATCGTCGCACAGCTCAAATGTGGTTTAGTCTCCAGGTCAATCATTTGATTACGAATGGCGTAAATTATATAACAGACGCGTACACGAACGAATTCGGAATAAACTAGTTCAGAAAAGAAGAATGGCGGGTAATATATAGTTGGAATCGTAAATAAAGATGTCGTTTGCTGAATAATAGCGACAACATTATTGCTTCTGTACCTAACCCTAGAACGTTACACTTGCGTTTTCCATCCTAGAACGTTGCACTGGGGTACAAATGTACCCTACGCGTTTAATCGCAATTTTTGCAGATAAAAATGCAAACAAAGAAATGTATAATACACCATTATCTTCGTTTTTTAATTGCGAAAAGTGTAAGTGTGTAAGTGAATGTACGGAATTTATTGAATCAATGATATATAAATTGATTTGAACAAAATAAGTGAAAAAATCGCTTTTTGACTATTTTCACAAAAATTACTATAATTTTGCGAATTTTCAACCGATTTGAAAAAAAATCAAATGATTTTAAAAGTTGAAAGAATGATCCGTTATAAAATGGAATATCGATTTTTGAAAAATTGCAATTATTTTGAAGAGTGAAAATTTAAAAATCGGGTTTCGGAAAATACTACGAAATGGGGCGGAAATTGAAATGAAAAAAAATATTTCTGACCAGTAACACGCAACGTTACTGTTACAGCTGTTATTGTGCGCAAACTATACTTGAAAGCCATTGCTTTGAAAAACTATAAAAAATAACAGTAAAACAATAAAAATCAGCAAAAATGAGAATGATTTTTTGTGCCGCTTCAAAATTAGTTAAATTAATTAAATAAACGATTAAAAATGATTATATAATACTAATTGTTACCACCGTAGTAACACAACCAGTGCTTAAACTGGTATTGTCACGAATCACATTTCCACTGACAGCACCAAACCTGACGAAACACTAACGGCACGGCAACCGTACACTGGGGTACAAATGAACCCCACGCCAATTTGGCACCTGCTTCCACGAAGGCTATAAACAAACTGACTATACCATCTTTTCCTACTTTTTTTTATTCAATTTGTTTATTTGATAAGGCAGGTTTACGTTAGCTTAAAGGTGCCAATCTTGGTTTGTTTTACATTTCAAATTCCTTAAAACTAGGGGATTACATATTGCTTTTTTTTAATTAAACTAAGGAGAATTTATACCTATACATATACACTAGGGGGTAATATAATTTTCAGAAGAAGAGGGGGGTCATTTAGTTTTTATGGCAATATGGTTTGACATTTTTAGCAGGGAGATTTTTGAAGCAAATAATTTTTAACTAAGGGGGACAATTTTTATAATTATCTTAAAACTAGGAATAACTAGAGCGCGTGGTTTAATTTTGTAAATATTCGGTGGGATTAGTTAGTTATTTTTTGAGATTATATAATATAATAGTTAGAACTAGAAGATGCTTCGGGGATCAATTTGGTTGATAGGGGGGGGGGGGTAAGGGGTGATACTTCTGGGTGTAAGAGTCAGGGGAGGGAGGGTGGACAAAGATGGCAGGACAGAAAGTTATTAACTTTCAGTTTCAGGCTTTGGGAGATCAACGGCATGAGATGTAGACTCGGGTGGCCTTCATCAAGAAGAATTATGTACAGGGAGGCCAGATGTTCTTCCTCGAGTCGGCAGGGGTTCCTCCAGACGGCTTAGATGCCAATCGGAAAGAGTTCGAGTTGCGCGTGTGATGTTCGTGCTGTAGGTCCCGTGTTTGTTGGCTCATTCGACAGAGATTTTTTGTGTCGCCTTGGAGTCCGATCAAACCTTCGTAGGTGTATGGTACAGGTGGAAGAGAGCGTTTCGTAGAATGATAGGAAATAAGAAGGAGCAGCTAAATTTTTATATTGATGGTTTTTACGAAGGTGTATATAAAAGACATATAGAGGACATCGCGGCTTGCCAACACATCTCGAACCGGGACGTTGGGTGGTCTTCTTCGGGCCCGGAGGTTGTCCATAAGCCGAGACCTGGCGAAACTGTACTCGGTGCACGCCCAGACAATGTGCTCGATATCGTGATAGCCATCGCCACAAGCGCAGATACCACTTTCCACGAGCCCAATACGCCGGAGATGTGCATCCAGCGTGCAATGGTTTGCCATGAGTCGGGACATCACACTAGTGAAGTCACGACCCACATCCATCCCCTTGAACCATGGTTTCGTCGATACCTTAGGGACTATCGAATTTAGCCACCTTCCTAGCTTCCCATTGCTCTACGAGGTTTGCCAACTTTCGAGTGTTCTCTGATGAGTAAAACTGAAAAATTCGTAGAAGCAAATTGGTCTTTCAAAAACGTCACCTTCTAGTGCACCCACCTTAGCTAAGGAGTCCGCCTTCTCATTGCTCGGAATGGAACAATGAGAAGGGACCCACACCAAGGTAATCTGAAAAGATTTGACAGATAAAGCACTCAGTAGCTCCCGTATTTCCCCCAAAAAATACGAGGAGTGCTTTCCATGTTTCATCGAGCGAATAGCGTCAATAGAATTCAGACTATCCGAGACGATGAAGTAATGGCCTGCGGGTAATGTTTCAATGACTCCAAGAGTATACTGAATAGCAGCTAGTTCTGCGGCGTAAACTGAAGCGGGGTCACTGAGTTTGTAGGAGGCTGTGAACTTTTGATTGAAAATACCGAAGCCAGTGGACCCTTCGAGGTTTGCTTCGTCAGAATAAAACATCTTAGAACAGTCGACTTATCGGAATTTATTAAAAAAAATGTTTGAAACCACTTGTGGGCATATGTGGTCCGGAATTCCACAGATCTCGTCTTTCATGGATGTGTCGAAGAAAACAGTAGATGAAATGCACACGGTTGAGATTGCAAGAAGAAGGATTAATATTTTGCGCCATGTAGTCAAAGTACAGGGACATAAAACGGGTCGGAGAATTGAGCTCAACAATGAGTAATCGATATGAGAGTTCCCAAAATCGATTTTTCAGCGGGAGAACGCCCGACAGGACTTCGAGACTCATCGTATGGGTCGACTGCATGCACCCTAAGGCGATACGCAAAAAACGATACTGAATTCTTTCCAGTTTGATGAAATGTATGTTCGCGGCGGAGAGAAAGCAGAAGCATCCATATTCCATTACCGACAGTATTGTTGTTTGATACAACCTAATTAGGTCTCCTGGGAGGGCACCCCACCATGTTCCGGTTATTGTATGAAGGAAGTTGATCCTTTGTTGGCATTTCTGTTTCAGATACCGAATATGGCATCCCCAAGTACCTTTCGAGTCGAACCAGACCCCTAGATATTTTACTGTGAAGACCTGAGCGATGGTTTGACCCATTAATAGAAGCTGTACTTGTGCTGGTTCACGCTTCCTAGAAAATACCCAGCTTAATAGCCCAAGCAGACAAATTGTCCAAGGTATTCTGTAATGGTCCTTGTAGATCGACAGCATTGGGTCCCGTTACAGAAAACACGCTAGCGTCTGCAAGTTTCCTTAACGTGCAGGAATTGTCAAATGTCCAAAATGAATATCCAACGGATTGAATATTCCACGCTCTCGTTGATACTGTTTCTTCGGGTACTGTTTCGCCGGGCCGTGCCCCAAAGAGTGCTCATCGATGTTTCTTTCGTTAATCCGTCGACTCTCTTCATTCGCTTGTCCAACGTCGCGTACTGTCGAAAATTAGCGGGTAACCCGTCGTTCCGGAAGGTCTTAAACGCGGCGACCTTCTCTGCGTACACGTCTGAACGCGTACACTTCGTCCCACCACGGATTGGGAGAACGTTTTTGTATGTTCGCGCCGGGTACTGGTTTGGTCTGAGCTTGATTCGCGCTGTCGAGAATCAAGCCAGCCAAAATACTGTACGCTTCCTCCGGAGGAAGTTCTTGGGTAGATTCGATGTTGCTGGATATCGGAAGGTTAATTCTGTAGAAGGAATAGCACTTTTTGATTCCCAAAAGCGCTCCTCCAAGGGACGTGTCTCGATCCAAGCGAATAATATTAAAATCGTGGAAGTTGAGATCTATATCTGAAGTCAACCAAGTTTCACATAATGCAAATGCATCGCAACTCAAACTATTTATTAAAATTTTGAAAGAATCGATTTTTGGGATGAGACTTCTGCAATTCCACTGTAGGATAGTGAACAAATCCTTGACCTCGTTCGATGAGTTAGCCATCGAAGGACACAATCGCTGGAAAGCCGTTTAGCAGTCAACTACTTCAAAAATGTTCTTACTGTAGAGAGAAAAGCTAACAACAGACTTTTAATAGGATCAGTTATATTGAAAGTTTTTATTATCCACAATGTTCGAGAGTTTGATAATTCCTGCACATCCTGCAATATAGGAGGTTCATCAATATTTTAAGTTACCTATATCACGGGACAATTCGCAATAATTTAGGTGTGCACTTCAGCACGCCTGCTGAAGCGACCTTCGTGGAGGCCGGGATTCTCCCCCTTCGTTACGGGGCTGTGCTCACCATCGCTAAAAGAGCACCTGGAGTTTTGAAGCGGACAGCCATAGTAGAGGACTGCTTCCTGTAACAGACAATCAGAGAGAACCATCGGGAATACACAGGCGTGGCCCTGCCACCAATCACCCGTCTGCACCGAGTTCGTGACCGTGCCTGACACGACCGCGGACCCAATTTGGACATAAGTCTGTCGACAGAGCTGAGGGTCGACGCTGTCGGAAGTGAGGCCACTGCAAAATATAACCGACTCATGGCTGCCAGATATAGCAGTTACGGGCGGATATTCACCGATAGCTCGAAGGTCGGTCATGAAATCGGAATAGGAATAAGCGGAATAGGGAAAGGACTCTCCTTCCGCCTATCGGCACCATGCTGGTTGTTTTCTGCCGAGGCGTCGGTTATTGCGCTCGCTTGGCTCAAAAACTGGAAGTTAGACCGATCGTTGTACTGTCTGAGTCTCTGGCGGCTATATTTGCTCTTGAGTCGGGGAAATTGCGCCACCCATCGAACAATCGTGCTAGATAATCGCTTAGTCAGTCATTGTTCAGCTTATTCTGTTGTATCAAAGGCTTGTTCAGCGTATTGAGGCCGAATAGGACCCACTTACCATAATTTGTTGGGCTGTCGGTCAATACAGCATCGAGGGCAATGAAATGGTTGATTGACTGGCAGCCAGGGGAAGACACGCCCGCTGATGTCTTACCTCACTTGTCCCAGCCTCAGATATCTTGGGCTAGCTGAAGTCAGGAATTACCGAAGCTTTCGCATACTATTGGCGCGGAAGTTCCAGACACCTTCAACGCATCAAATGCTCACCCGACCGCTGGACCGGAATAACGAGCACTGTCTCGGCTGAGAGTTGGGCATACAAAGGTCTCTCATTCTCATACCGTTTCACGTTACGTGCGGAACCTGAACCAATCATAAATATATATTTTTCGAGCATTTTGATGTCACCTTCAATGTGGTGACATATCGTAATCCTAAGTCTACAAACTGGGACCTCTTTTTGGAAAACTTAGCGACTAAATTTCATGGATATTTTCCAACAATTAGTCAACTAGACGACTTAGATGACGTCGTGGATACGACAAACTCATTCATATTAGCATCCTACGAAGAAGCTTGTCCACTTCGTACTGTTAAATCGACTAGGGGAACCCCTTGGTGGAGGGCTGAGCTTGATAGAATGAAGAAAGTTATGAGAAGAGCTTGGAACCGGCGTCAGCGTGATGACTCCAGGGCTTTCAGGTCAGCTCGTAGTGCATATAAGAAATGTCTTAGATCTGCAGAACGGGCTGGCTGGCAAAGCCTATGCACTAATGTCTCTAGTCTGAACGAGGCTAGCAGATTAAATAAAATTCTCTCCAAATCGAATGATTTTCAGATGAACTCCTTGAAAACCAGAGATGGTGTTTATGTGACAGACGAAAAAGATGTTCTTAATTGTCTCTTCGACACACACTTTCCAGGTTGTATCGATCCGGAGTTGATCAATGTTCACAGATCTCATTCTGGTGATTCGGACTCGTGGGCGCTAGCACGCACATTGGTTTCCACTGAATCGGTCAAGTGGGCAGTTGACAGCTTTGCTCCATACAAATCACCCGGAAAAGATGGAATAGTTCCCGTGCTACTGCAAAAGGGATTTGATATTCTTAAACATGTCTTGAAAAAGATTTTGCTTTCCAGTCTTGCTACCGGGTATATCCCGAAAGCATGGCGAGAAATAACTGTTAGATTTATTCCCAAAGGGGGGCGCTCAAGCTATGAAGAAGCCAAGAGTTTTAGGCCTATCAGCTTAAGTTCTTTTCTTCTGAAAGCTTTGGAACGGATAATCGATCATCACATCAGGAACGTTAGTTTAGTTGAATATCCACTGCACAAAATGCAACATGCATATCAGTGTGGGAAATCCACGATCACTCTGCTTCACGATGTTGTTTACAACATTGAGAAAGCCTTCTCGCTCAAGCAATCTAGCTTGGGTGTATTCCTAGATATTGAGGGTGCTTTTGACAATGTGTCCTTCCAGTCTATTCTGGAAGCGACACGCGGTCATGGGATACCTGCATGTATCTCAGGTTGGATAAACGCAATGCTTAGTAACCGCATACTTTGCTCGTCACTGCGACAGGCTGAGATACGGAAGTTGAGTATTTGCGGTTGTCCTCAGGGCGGCGTTCTGTCACCTTTGTTATGGAACTTAGTAGCTGACGGCTTGTTGAAGAAACTCAATGAGCTTGGATTTCCAACCTACGGGTTTGCTGACGATTACCAAATACTAATTACTGGATTTTGCATCGGAACAATCTTTGACTTGATGCAACAGGCATTAAGAGCTGTCGAACAGTGGTGTCGACAAGTTAAACTATCAGTTAACCCAAGCAAAACTTCAATGGTTCTTTTCACGAAGAAGCGAATAACAACCGGGGTTCGTCCCTTGCAGTTCTTTGATTCTGAGCTGCTGTGTGCAGATCAAGTCAAATACGTTGGAGTCATATTGGATTCCAAACATTGAGTTCAGAGTCAAGAAAGCGTGCATGGCCTTCGGACAGTGCTGACGAACTTTTGGAAAGACCTGGGGTCTCAAACCTAAATACATCTATTGGATTTACACGACAATTGTACGTCCAATACTGTCATACGGATGCCTTGTGTGGTGGCAGAGGGGAGAGGTGGTGACAGTCCAGTCAAAGCTAAACCATCTGCAAAGAATGGCGCTCATGGCGTTGACAGGTGCTTTCACCACGACTCCGACTGCTGCTCTTGAGGCACTTCTAAATATCAAACCATTACACATACACTTAAAACAAGAAGCACTATCATGTGCATACAGACTGCAGGTTACTGGGCTTTGGAACAGTAATCATGTTGATCTTGCTACCAGTCATACACGATTGTGGTCACAAATGGTTACATGGGGTGAAGATATTCTTGCTCCCAGCGATATTACACTCACTTGTAGTTTTCCTTACAGGACATTCCATGTTAAGATACCCTCTCGAGAGGAGTGGTTGTCTGGCTTTATGGAAAGACAACAACAAACGCAAGTGGTTTGTTACACTGACGGTTCTCTGATGGAGGGACGTGCTGGTGCTGGTGTCTACTGTCGTGAAATGAGACTGGAACAATCTCACTCACTAGGTAGATACTGTACTGTATTCCAAGCAGAAATCTTTGCGATTATGTGCGGGGTGCAATCGGCCCTTCCACTGAGTTTGTCCGGCAGAGTTATAGACTTCTGCTCCGATAGTCAGGCTGCAATCAAGGCTCTTAGCTCAGACAAATCCCGGTCCAAGCTAGTGATCGCGTGCTGAACCCAAATCGAAGAACTAAGCATTGTCAACACTATCTACCTTGTCTGGGTGCCCGGACATTGCGGTATTACTGGAAATGAATGGGCTGACGAATTGGCCAGGGCAGGTTCAGCGATTGACTTCATTGGTCCTGAGCCCGCGCTGCCAATTTCGACAAGTTGGATAAGGGAAAAAATACGGTCCTGGGCTTCGTCCGAGCACCGCAATTATTGGAGAAATCTACAAACGTGTCGCCAAACAAAGGCGTTTCTAGAACAACCATGCCCAGTGGTTTCGAAAAATCTCTTACATTTTTCGAAGCTCCACTGCGGCATGCTGACCAGGGCTTTAACCGGCCACTGCAAACTCAATTATCACATGGCAACTATTCAGCGCGCTGAGTCTTTTTCATGTGATCTTTGTGAATCCGACTACGGAACTTCATATCATCTGATATGCAACTGCCCAGCGCTAGCGCAATTGCAATTACGAGTCTTCAGCCGTCCTTATATAGACGAAACCATGTTTGGTCGACTGAAACTCAGAGACATACTAAAGTTTCTTATCCAATGTGGTAAAGAGCTTTAGGCTTATTCGCAGGCAAGTTGAACTACTTGTGAGTTTAATTTACCTGTTGTTTATTTTTTTGTTTTGTGCTGTTTTTCCCACCCTTCCAAGTCTACTTCCCCACACCTCCTTGTCCTTTCCTTCCGCTCAGGAAATGATGAAAACACACGGCAAGGCACAAATCCCCGACTATGTACGGGGAACGTGCCATTTGAGCCAATATATTCTAATTCCTGATTCCAACATTATTGGTATTTTACAAAGTTGCAGAACATTGAATCAGGCGTTTTTGAAAATAAAATTAAGCCCGGCATTTTTGCACCAAAATCGGCCAGAAACTGGACACGAAACAACAAAATACCCGCCCACCCAGAAGTGGCTCAGCTGGTACGCAAACCACTCGACCTGTGATTCCTGTGCAGATTAGAAACCGATTTTCCTTCCCATACCGGATCTCCACCAAATGCGTTTGTCCGGTATCCTTTCCGGTCTCCGCACTCTTATACCCGTGTCACAACTGTCACATAAAATACGCTTGATCCGGTTATTCTGCCGATCTTAAGGGGGAGGTTCTCGGATTTGATGCCTCAGGCTTGCCGGGCAGTAATTTACGCTCCAATGCCAATACACCAGAGCGAATCTCAAGGAAATGAAAGGGCTGGTGGAAAAACCAACAAAAGCTCACTTTAGCGATAGAAAAATATAATCATGCACGCATCGCATTCAAGCAGGTACCGGCAGCAATTTTCCGAGTAGATATTTTTCTTTTTTTCGATTCTCTTTCGCAAGGGGTTAATCGAACCTTTTCGCGGCCGTCCATTGTGGATGGCAAAATATTTACGTTTATCAGACCGCACAGTAAATAAGATCGAAAAAATGTGTTTTTTTCTGGTTAAACTTTGGAGAAGATAGCTTCCCAATCGGTTTTGTTTATTTATTTATCTCTGGTTAAGACGAAGGCACATTTTTTCGGCAATAATCGCTTGGCAGTGGCACCGAATAGACAGAAGCAATTTTCTTGTGGCATCTTCAAGGCGGATAAAAAGTGAAGACAAATTCTCCACCGGCATCCGAGCATATTTGGGTTTTCTTGATATCAGCTAGTCAGAGCAGAGTACCGGGGGCAAACTAAACGTCCAGGCAACCGTGGTAACCGAAAGCACAATCCGCAGAACAAACACAGCCAACATTACTCAGAGGAGCTCAGGCGAAAAATCGAATCCAACTGACACGGGAAAAAGGTCCGGTTGAAACCAGCTAGCAGTGTGAGCTTCCCTGCAAATTACAAAATGAAATTTACGGTGGGCAAGTTTCTTCCTAAAAGTAAAGTAGAATTCATTTTACTGCTTGGAGTTCAGAGTGGATTCTTACCGTACAGAGCTTTAGGATCATGAAATTATATGTTGTTATATAGGTAAAACAAGGAATAAATATTTATTTAATTGAATTAAAGAAGCTTCCCTTCAACTTCCTTGGACCACCTCATTTTGATGAGAATTTGCGTTTTGAATTCGTCTCATCGATATCTGGCAGACCAATTTAGTCACACAGATAGACATTAAATTCATAACGGAGCACTGCTTGTACAAGTAATCATTTCGCCACGGATGATGTAACGCAAAATGAAACGGTGAAAAATATAACTTAGAACTTCAACGTACTTACATCCAAAAGAGATTTACTTGATTTTGTACCAATTACAACTACTCCGAAGGACATCACAAGAACGATAAACATTCGAAATGAAACTGCGCGGCAATATCCGACCAGCACCGTCATCATCATCATCATCATTCGCAAGCGATTAGGCGGAATGATGTTCACGTTTATCATATGAGTGCTGCCCGCCGACGGTATGCATACCGGGAAGAAAAAAAAAAGGAATGCCAAGCGAGTGGCAGTGTCGACTCGATAGCAATCATAGTTGCAAATATTTTCCTTCCGTCTTAGGACCTGAGGACTCGTCAGTTCGTTTCAACAATCTTCGTTGCAGTGATTCATCTTTTCTTTTCGTGATGGTAGCTCCTCGGGATCGGTTGAAGACGCTGTCTGCATCCATCGGCGAAAGATGGCAAGAATCATTGAGATGTTCGATAAGTCATGGTGCTCAAGCATAGGATGAAATATATGCATATTTGAAGAACTTTTGTAGAACTAATCAATTTTCTAAAAAAAACATTTGGAGGTTCTTGCGAGATATCACGAAATGCTAATGGTTTACTCAGAAACCCATATAGTGTTTTTGTGAATTCGGCGCTAGCTTAGTCCTGTTACTAAGTTAGTGTCGGACTCTGATGAGACGAAGTCGAAACGCACATTCCACAAGCTTCATTCGAGTTTTGAAAAATGGACATTTTTGGAAATTTTTTTAATAAATCGCATTTGCGGATTTTTTAGAAAATTGTTTTGGTCTGCAAAAATTTTCCAAATACCCATATACTTTATTCTAGGGTGAACTCTTGAACATCGAGTTTCAGAAAAAAAACCTTATTTTCATTATATACTCATGGCATGGAATAGTGCTTATATCTTGCTGGTTCTCTTTCCCTTTCTAAGATCTATCATAGGATCTGCCACAATCTGTCAATATTTCAATGTCCAACCTGATCTAGTGTGTGCGGGAACTAATTATGCTTGGGATAGTCATGGTTATATTATGTGATATTCCTTCAAAAAGTTGGCTTTTGAATGCAAAATAAATAATTTTACCAGGAAAAGTCAAATTATAATTCGAAAATAAATTGAGTGTTACAGATTCCTGATAAGTTCAACGAAGTCATTAAAAAAGAAGAATGAAAGCGAGAAAGTGAAACACGAATTTACTGGAGTCACTGGGAGATTTATTGTAGCTTCATTTAGCCACTATTTCAGATGTTGGCAAATCAACCTTCAACTAATAGTTTTTTGACGTCAATTTCACAATTATTTTATAACGATGGCCCGCAGTTTTCTGAAGAAGGGGGAAAAGGGGGGGGTAAGAGTTTCAGCGAGTAAAAAAATCAGAGTTCTACGTTTTTTTACAACTTTCAGTAAAGCGAATTGACCAAAACTTTTGTCTGTTATAATGTATCATTCCAATAACATTCTGTAATGGTTCAATGCAAAAATATCCACGAGCGACTCGGTGATGAAGATTTTTGTAGAACGTCTCTAGAAAAAACACGATTTGCGGTGTTACCTGCCATTCAAAAACCACTTAAACGATTTTTTTGGATTAAGGGGTTTTTTTACTCATAAAAATGGCAGAATGTTTCGTTAAAGATAGCAATTTTTATTTAAAATGAGTAAAAAGCACCCTTAACTGAACAATTATCTCAAAAATTCAACCTAGGGGTTAAGTATTTTTCACATAGAATGCGTATGCAAAATTTGACATAAATTGGTTGAGTAGTTTTTGAATGGCAGGTAACACCGCAAATCACGTTTTTTCCAGAGACGTTTAACAAAAAGTTTCATCACTGATTCGCTTGTGGATATTTTTGCGTGTAAAAATTACAGAATGTTATTGAAATAATACATCATAACACACAAAAGTTTTGGTCAATTCTATTTACCCGAAGTTCTAAAAAAAAATCACAACAAAAGTTTTTTTTTCTTGCTGAAACCTTCAACCCCCCTCCCTTAAACTCGTTGTACTCTTTTAATATATTTTCTTCATTGATTAATTAAATTCATCGCTTTTATTTGTGCTATTCATTTCATGTAATTATTTTATTGCGTTGCGTTGCGTTGTGACGATGATTTTGGCGGATTGCACACTGACTTCATCATGTATGACTGCTGATTATCTAATAAGAGTTGCTTAGGAAATGGTAAGTAGGAATTCATACCAATCCGACCCATATTAAAACCTCAACAGCATGATAGCCATCATTGCCGGTCGCCCCCATCTCCATCGTTCACGGGGAATGATAAAGGATAAGGTAGACGGGAAGTGTTGATGCTCCACCTACTTAACGGAAGGACGACGATTCATCAGACTCTTCCATAGGTGTCGCGGAGTTGGTGGTTTGGAAGGGTATCAGGTCTAGGATTCGCTCCAAGCAAGCGATGCGACCTGTAAAGCACATTTTATTAGGTAGTTGTTTAGTTAGTCTTCGAGTACACGATTACTCGAAAAAGAAAAGATCTTGTTTAGTTTTTGATACTTTTTAAACTCTGGGCAGCCGGCTACCGAGAGTATCCGATGTTTCCTAAACAAAAGCAATTTGAAATTCACACAGCCGACTGTGGGAGTATTGCCTGGAAAAGCTAATCTTATCTGCGTAATGGGTCGGATCACTATCTATTGTAACGGTATTTAGACAGAATTCGCTACTTCTTCTCTACGATATATTTATTTAGTTGAAAACTACCGAGTGATAACATGTTATACAGACAGAGAGTTATGATAGTGCAAGATGTTATAAATCAAGGTATGTATTTCCTATTTTACGTATCGGATGATTTGTAAAATACACGTATACGAGCGATAATAACGACCATTGAAAATAAATACAAAGAATTGTTAACCTGATACACGGGCTGGTTAGCAATAACGGAACTTGAAATTAGATTCATAAAAACAGACGCGGCGAATTTTCAGTACGTATTTACCCGCGATCATCGATACTAGTCAGAGTAAAGCCTTGTTGCGGCTGATTTCCGATCAGATATTCATTTTTACGGTGCTGTTTCCTTGATTATATCTGATCGCATCCTCCCATTCTGCTACTATCGGCAGCAGGCTGATAGCACCCAGTCGTCGCCGGTCTAGGGACCAAATGTCATTAATAGACTTAGACTCGCGTGGAGGCATGAGAAAGGAGACTTGTGAGAACTAAAGAGATTAAAAAAACAAAGAAACGACATGCTCCGTCCGGAATCCAAACTCAGCTATAAGCTTCTACAGCTGAATTGAAACTCCAAACGGAACATGGCGCCTCCTTGCCATTCCAATCCCTTTAGTGAAGACTAGGGGAACTGGGGGTAAGCCCGACACCCTTGGTAAGCCCGACACCCCACGACTTTTCCCAGATATCAAATTTTAAATCATACAATAATGACAGGATATTATAAGTACGTTTATTTTAGGCATTTCGATACACATCGATGCCATATGGGTTCATCAAATGTCAACAAAATAAACAAAACAAGCGAAAGAAAAATTGATGCGCTTTTGGATGGTTTTTTTTAGTTGATACATTTTAATGTTTTAATAACACAAAAAAATGACCACATTCTATTCTACTTTCCATATCGTTATTTGTGTGTATTGAAGATAAGTTTGAGTATTTCAATACTGTTAATTGAGCATTTAACAAAAATGTGCGCTGTTGGGGTAAGAGAGACAATTTTTGGGCGGGGTAAGACCGACACGGTGTTTAGATGATTGGGTTCGTTTTTGATTCGATATAAACGACTGGGTATATTTGTTGTGTTCAATTATACTATAATTACGTCATGTTAATAATTGAAATACACGGAAACTATGTTTTTTGCATTTATTTATCAGTATTGTCTCAAGCCGACCAAAAAAATTAAGAATTGAATTGAACGTGATTCATAGTTATATTACAAAAAGAAACGGAAAGTATAATCTAATATGAGATTTTGAAATGATATTGATGAAAAATTTTCATTAACCGTCGGATTGTTGATCAACAGTGTTCCGAAAAATCACAACACGAACCGGATAGCTTACTACGAAGCGTGCGTCACTTCTAAGTGAATGAGTCCTAGTAACAGCGTATATAATCTGCTTGCAGAACAGGTCTTCCTCGTTAGAATGGTTATACAAGTGGCAATAAAGCTCGAAAGAATTATTTGAGAAAACCCGTACCATAATAAACTAACGAAGAGACCCTCACTCCACCTTAGATCTCATTACTTATATCACAATAACCGCTATAAACGATTGAATAAGGCTCTTTACTATTCCTATAACCAACGTATACAGAACAAACTCAGAACCAACCCTAAAAGCTTCTGGAATCATGTCAATGACCAGAGGAAGGAAGTCGGTTTACCATCTTATATGTCACTTGACGGGGTTCAAGCATCATCTCCTACCGAAATATGTAACCTCTTCCGCCAACATTTCAGTAGCGTTTTTTCTGAAGAAATCTTAACTGATAATCAAATCACCGAAGCTGCTAACGTCATTCCTCTACGTTCTCCAATCGGCTCTCACCCTATTATTACACCCGCTACAGTCAGCAGAGCATTTTCTAAGCTGAAGTCATCGTCCAGTCCAGGGCCCGATGGAATTCCATCAATCGTACTAAAAAAATGCTCTGATAGTCTCCAGCTTCCATTATCAATGCTGTTCAATAGCTCTCTGTCATCAGGAATGTTTCCCAACTTATGGAAAAAATCATACATTTTCCCAGTGTTCAAAAAAGGGAACAAAAGCGAAATTTCGAATTATCGCGGAATAGCTGCATTATGTGCAGTGTCTGAGTTATTCGAACTGATTGTGCTCGATTTCATCACTCATAACTGCTCTAGCTACATATCCGAGACTCAACACGGCTTCATGATTAAACGGTCAACTACCACAAACTTGGTATCTTACACATCTTTCATAAGTCAATGCTTCATACGTCTCCCAACCTTTGAACGGAACGGATCGTTATATTTCACAGTGGTGCTCGGTGTGTAAATTTTAGTGAGTCAAGGTCATCCTTTGTTCGTTCGTTAGCAGCCGTTCTGCTGGTGCCGACAGTAAATCCAGTACATTGTTTTCGCTGGTGCGGAACAATCGACGTTGTTTGCAGATAAGTTTTGCTTTATTTTTTTTCCTCGTTTGCTTTCTTTCCTTTTCCCTACTTTTACTCTACCTTGTAATCAAATAATAAGACACATTCCCGTTTATATAACGCTCTGCCCTCGTGCTTAAATGGCCGAGGGCGAAATACCATCTGATGCAATCATGGAAGTCCCTGATCCCCCTAATACTCGCATTGCTCCCCGTATAAAGCAGTACCCAGAAGGTTCCTCTGGTCCATGGGTGGTATATTTTCGGACCGGAGAGAAACAGGTTAATATATTAAAACTTTCTCGAGATCTGACTGCTAATTACCCGGCCGTAACTCAGATAACACGTGTTCGGGCAAACAAGATACGTGTTCTAGTGAGTGATCTCGGCCAGGCAAACGCGATTGCTTGCTGTGAGCGCTTTACGCGGGAATTTAAAGCGTACGTGCCTTGTGTGGCCTGTGAAATCGATGGGGTAGTGTCCGAACCGGGCCTGAAATGCGAAGAACTGTTGGAGCACGGGGTTGGCTGCTTTAAGGACCCCTCTCTTGAACAGATTAAGATCTTAGAATGCAAACAATTGTATACCGCAAACACCGAGGGAGGTAAGACTACCTACTCTCTATCAGGCTCGCTTCGGGTGACATTCGCCGGGTCCTCTCTTCCCAACTACATCCTCCTTGACAGGGTTCGCCTACCAGTTCGCCTGTTCGTACCGCGGGTCATGAACTGCAGTAATTGCAAGCAGTTGGGCCACACAGCCACATATTGTGGAAATAAGAAACGATGCGGCAAATGCGAAGGAGAGCATGAGGATGACTCTTGCGACAAAGAAACTGAAAAGTGTATTTGCTGCGGGGGCCCTTCACATGCTCTTAAATCATGCCCTGCGTACAAGCAGCGCGGGGATAAAATTAAGCGCTCCCTTAAGGAACGCTCAAGGCGTTCTTATGCAGAAATGCTAAAGAATGCTTCGCCATCTGTCCTGTCCGAAAATCCCTATGCTGGTTTGGCTAACGTTGAGCAAGAATCTGACGACCCACGAGAGGGAACATCTTTGGTTAACCCAGGGGAATCCAGGAAGAGGAGAAATCCAGCCTCCCCTACATTGCCTCGTAAGGGTGCCAAGGTGTCGTCCACTCAGAGTGCGCCATCTACAACCAATAAATCCAACGGAAGTGATGCACAAAAGCCGAAGCAATTTGCTCCAGGACTTGGAAATATTAATTCTAACAAGGAGTACCCACCACTTCCAGGGACATCCAAAACCCCAAGTGTCCCCTTTTTTCAAACAGATACTCAGTCCAGTAGCGGACTAATGAAATTTTCTGACATAGTGGACTTAATTTTCACAGCTTTCAATGTTACTGATCCTCTTAAAAGCCTTCTGATACGTTTTCTCCCTATAGTGCAAACATTTTTGAAGCAGTTGACTACTAAATGGCCCCTCCTTGCAGCGATCGTATCCTTCGATGGCTAAGTCATCGAACGAGGTCACCGATTCGATCACTGTTCTACAGTGGAACAGCAGAAGTATCCTCCCGAAAATCGATTCCTTTAAATTTTTACTAAATAGTTTAAAATGTGATGCTTTCGCATTATGTGAAACTTGGTTAACTTCCGATATAAATCTCAACTTCCACGACTTTAATCTAATTCGTCTGGATCGAGAAAACCCCTATGGAGGAGTACTTTTGGGGATCAAAAAGTGCTATTCTTTCAACCGAATTAACCTCCCTTCGACACCAGGCATTGAAATTGTCGCTTGTCAAGTTTTAATCAAAGGTAAAGACCTTTGCATTGCTTCCATCTACATTCCTCCTAGAGCCTCGGTAGGGCACCGAACGCTTTGTAATATCACGGAATCCTTACCGGCACCGCGGCTAGTTCTGGGAGACTTTAACTCGCACGGTACGGTATGGGGCTGTCTTCATGATGATAATAGATCAACATTAATCCAAGATCTTTGCGATAATTTCAACATGACCATCTTAAACACGGGAGAAATGACGCGGATTCCTACACCACCAGCACGCGCAAGCGCGTTGGATTTATCGCTTTGCTCGACATCGCTACAGTTAGATTGCATGTGGAAGGTGATCCCTGATCCCCACGGTAGCGATCATTTGCCTATCGTGATTTCAATTGCTAACGGTTCAAGACCATCGGAAACAATCAATGTATCGTATGACCTCACACGGAACATTGATTGGAAGAGTTACGCGACCGCGATATCCGTTAAAATCGAATCCACTCAAGAACTTCCTCCGGAGGAAGAGTACAGGTTTTTGGCTGGCTTGATTCTCGACAGTGCGAATCAAGCTCAGACTAAACCAGTACCCAGCGCGAATACCCATGGACGGTCTCCCACCCTGTGGTGGGATAAAGAGTGCTCAGAGCTGTACGCGGAAAAGTCCACTGCATATAAGGCCTTCCGGGAAGACGGGTTACCCGCTAGCTATCAACAGTACGCGTCGTTAGAAAGGCGAATGAAGAGTCTAATGAAAGCCAAAAAACGCAGTTATTGGCGCCGGTTCGTCGACGGGTTAACGAGAGAAACAGCGATGAGCACTCTTTGGGGTACGGCTCGACGTATGCGTAATCATAATAGTACCAACGAGAACGTGGAATATTCAAACCGTTGGATATTCGCTTTCGCCAAGAAGATCTGTCCGGACTCTGTCCCGGTACAGAAAACGTACCGCGCCGCGTCTTCTCACGATACCGCGAACGAAACACCGTTTTCGATGGTGGAGTTCTCACTTGCTCTCTTATCGTGCAACAATAACGCCCCAGGGTTAGACAGAATCAAATTCAACTTGCTGAAGAATCTGCCTGACACTGCAAAAAGGCGCCTGTTGAATTTATTTAACAAGTTTCTTGAGGGTAACATTGTCCCTTATGAATGGAGGCAAGTGAAGGTCATCGCCATCCAAAAACCAGGAAAACCAGCCTCCGACCACAACTCGTATCGGCCGATTGCAATGCTGTCCTGTATTCGGAAGTTGTTCGAGAAAATGATCATGTTTCGCCTCGACAATTGGGTTGAAGCAAATGGCTTACTGTCAGATACACAATTTGGCTTCCGCAAAGGCAAAGGGACGAACGATTGCCTTGCGTTGCTTTCTACAGAAATCCAAATGGCCTATGCTAACAAAGAGCAGATGGCATCAGTCTTCTTGGATATTAAGGGGGCTTTTGACTCAGTTTCTATCAACACTCTGTCAGAGAAGCTGCACCAGCATGATCTTTCGCCAATTTTAAATAACTTTTTGCTAAACCTGTTGTCTGAAAAGCACATGCACTTTTCGCATGGCGATTTAACAACATCGCGATTTAGCTACATGGGTCTTCCCCAGGGCTCATGTCTAAGTCCCCTGCTCTACAATTTCTACGTGAATGACATTGACGATTGTCTTGCCAATTCATGCACGCTAAGGCAACTTGCAGACGACGGGGTGGTCTCTGTTACAGGGCCCAAAGCTGCCGACTTGCAAGGACCATTACAAAATACCTTGGACAATTTGTCTGCTTGGGCTCTTCAGCTGGGTATTGAGTTCTCCACGGAGAAAACTGAGTTGGTTGTTTTTTCTAGGAAGCGTGAGCCGGCGCAACTCCAGCTTCTATTAATGGGTGCAACGATCAACCAGGTTTTCACATTTAAATATCTCGGGGTCTGGTTCGACTCTAAAGGTACCTGGGGATGTCACATTAGGTATCTGAAACAGAAATGCCAACAAAGGATCAATTTTCTCCGAACAATAACTGGAACATGGTGGGGTGCTCACCCAGGAGACTTGATCAGGTTGTACCAAACAACGATATTGTCGGTGATGGAGTACGGGTGTTTCTGTTTCCGCTCCGCTGCGAACATACACTTCATCAAACTAGAGAGAATCCAGTATCGTTGCTTGCGCATTGCCTTGGGTTGCATGCACTCGACCCATACGATGAGTCTCGAAGTGCTGGCGGGCGTTCTTCCGCTAAAAAATCGATTTTGGGAACTCTCATATCGATTGCTCATCCGATGCGACATTCTGAACCCGTTGGTAATTGAAAACTTCGAGAGGCTCGTCGAGCTTAATTCTCAAACCCGATTTATGGCCTTGTACTTCGACTACATGGCACAGAGCATTAATCCTTCTGCATATACTCCCAACCGTGTTCGTTTGCTAGATACTTCTGATTCTACTGTATTCTTCGACACATCCATGAAGGAAGAGATTCGTGGAATCCCGGACCATATACGCCCGCAGGTGATCCCCAATATATTTTATAATAAATTCCGAGAAGTCGACTGCGACAAAATGTTTTACACTGACGGATCAAATCTCGATGGGTCCACTGGCTTCGGTATCTTCAACAATACTATCACCGCTTCATTCAAGCTCAATGATCCCGCTTCAGTTTACGTCACAGAGTTAGCTGCAATTCAGTACACCCTTGGGATCATCGACACTCTGCCCACAGATCACTACTTCATCGTTTCGGACAGCCTCAGCTCTATCGAGGCTCTTCGTGCGGTGAAGCCTAAAAAGCAATTACCGTATTTTCTGGGGAAGATACAGGAGTCCTTGTGTACGTTATCTGAAAAATGTTATAAGATTACCTTTGTTTGGGTCCCCTCTCATTGTTCTATCCCGGGCAATGAAAAGGCCGACTCATTAGCAAAGGTGGGCGCATTAAATGGTGACATATACGAAAGACCAATCTGCTTCAATGAATTTTTTAGTATTTGTCGTCAGAGGACGCTCAACAGTTGGCAAACCTCGTGGAGCAATGGGGAACTTGGACGATGGCTACATTCGATTATCCCAAAGGTATCAACGAAGCCTTGGTTCGGGGGGATGGATGTGGGTCGGGATTTTATTCGTGTAATGTCCCGACTTATGTCCAATCACTACACCATGGATGCGCATTTGCGGCGTATTGGGCTTGCGGAGAGTAGTCTGTGCGCTTGTGACGAGGGCTATCACGACATCGAACACGTTGTCTGGGTGTGCGCCGGGTATTGTGACGCCAGGTCTCAGTTAAAGGAATCCCTTCGGGCCCGAGGTAGACCACCCAATGTACCAGTCCGAGATATGCTGGCAACTCGTGATTTCCCCTATATGTCCCTTATTTATACCTTCATAAAAACGATAAATATCCCAATTTAGCCCCTCTCTTTTATTTCTCGTTTTTAGAGTTTCCTCCTGCCTTGTGGAACCGATCAGCTCCAGAGTGCCACTATGTAACCGCCGTCGCCCTTACCACTACGCCTGCATAGAAGGAAACTGAAGCGAGAGCGACTCGAGGTCCGATGACTTTTGAAGGATTCCCCGCGGGTCCGAAGAATACCATCCGCCAATCCGGTACTCGACGACTTACTAGACTGAGGCGCAAATTTGATACGCTGATCTCCCTCCCCCCCCCCCCGCCGTTCGAGCGAAAGTTGCAAGTTTTGCTCTTCTTTCCCTGTCTCTCCCCTGTCTTTGATACAACTGCTGCTACACTGATGCGGAAATAAGCCACCCTTTGAATATCTTGACCAAGCATAAGTTTTAGTTAAAAAATTCAAATTAGTATTCTGTATTCCTAGTTTTAAGATAGCTATAATTTTTACTCTTTATTGAAACTCTTGTCCTCCATCTTGTAAATAGAATTGAATCCCTAGTTTTAAGATTTCTGTGAAATTTCTCATAAATATTTGTTCCCCCTTTTGTGTACTAAACTATATTGTTAGTTTTAAGATAACCGTAAAATATTTCGTAAAATACTATTACTCCCCCTCTTGTATATCAAAGTGAATCCCTTGTTTTAAATTTTTTTCATAAAAAAATCTTTTGGTCCTCTTTTGTATATTGAATCTTATTTCTAGTCTTAAGATAGCTGTAAACTTTCTTTTCCTTTGTAAAAAAAAATATTTCAACATTGTAACCTCCTAGTTTTAAGATATCCAAAATGTAAAAACAAAAGCATTTGGCACCGCCAAGCTAACGCATTTGTGCCTATCAAATAAACGAAATGAATAAAAAAAAAAAAATAAGTCAATGCTTGCAAGCAAGACTGCAGGTAGATGCCATATACACCGACTTCTCCGCGGCATTCGACAAAATTAATCATCAGATAACAGTTTCCAAATTAAGCAGACTTGGATTTAATGGCTCCTTCCTGGACTGGCTCCACTTGTACCTAACCGAACGTGAAATGGCAGTGAAAATTGGTGACTGCACGACTCCACCATTTGCCATCAGCTCCGGAGTTCCTCAGGGTAGTCATCTCGGACCATTCCTATTTTTGCTCTATTTAAACGACCTAAACCATTTGCTTAAGTGCAAGAAACTTTCATTTGCTGACGACTTTAAACTATTTCACCTTATCAGGAATGCCAAAGACGCAGAATTCTTGCAATCCCAGTTGGATGTATTCACCAATTGGTGCTATTCCAATAGGATGATGTTAAATGCCTCCAAGTGTTCGGTTATATCCTTTACTCGCAAACACTCGATAGTTAATTTCGACTACAACATCTCACAAACCGTTCTCAAACGGGAATCATATGTTAAAGATTTGGGAGTCTACTTAGATCCCAAACTAAACTTCAAACACCATATTGAGTACACTATTTCTAAGGCCTCCAAGCTGCTAGGATTCATTTTTAGAGTCTCCAAGAACTTTACCGACATACATTGTTTAAAAGCACTCTATTGTGCTTTAGTCCCTTCTACACTCGAATACGGCAATGTAGTCTGGGCACCTTATTACCATAATGATATTCAACGCATCGAAGCCATTCAGCGCAAATTCGTTCGTTTCGTACTTCGTAGACTCCCATGGAGGGACCCACTGCACCTACCGAGCTACATAGATCGTTGTAAGCTTATTGACCTCGATCTCCTGTCTGTACGCCGAGATGTTTCGAAAGCAGTTTTCATCGCCGATTTACTGCAATCTCGAATCGACTGCTCTGAACTTCTGCAACTTTTGGACATAGACATTCATCGTCGTAGTCTTCGAACCCATCCTTTCTTTCGCATTCCGTTAGCCAGAACAAATTATGGCTATAACGGACCTTTCGTCAGTATGTGCCGTCTTTTCAATCGCTGCTCCAACGACTTCGACTTTCATTTGTCCCGTAATGCCATCAAAAAATCGTTTTTGAGCTCATTATCTTGTTAGCTGTAGTCTAGTAATAGTTTATAGTTATTAAGATTTGCTGTTAGCTTTAATTGTAGTTATAAGTGTTGAATTGTATCATTTGGATATTTGTTATCTGTTGATATAAAAAATGAGAAGGTTTTATGCCTGCTGGAGAGAGAGTTAAAGCTAAATTCAGCTCCAGCGGGCTTTTCCCTGCTACCAAATAAATAAATAAATAAATAAATATAAACAATGCGTTATACATTATTTTTTCATAACACCACACATTCGAATGCTCTTCCTCTTGCTACGCGATGAAACTACAGAAAGCATACATTTGCATCACACATACTCATATACACATAATTGCACTTTATCACACATAGACAATACATTTTTAATGGAAAAAATTGGACAAAAATAAAGTCCAAAAGGGGGTCGCTCTTGCCTCTTTGGGGTGTCGGTCTTAACCGCAGCGTTTTTAAAATGTCATTTTCCTCCATTTTTTGGCAACCAATATTTTTTAATGAATTCAATTTTTTGAAACGCTGAAAAAATTATATTTTGTTAAAAACCACCTAAACAAGGATTATGCGCAGAAAATACAATTTTAGGAGCTTGGTGGAATTTTTAAAAAAAATATTGCGCTTAAGGCGTGGGACTTGCCCCGCGTTCCCCTATGTTATCACGCCGTTTGACGACCTACTCTCCTAAATGCTGCTATTCATTTCATGTAATTAATTTATTAATTAAAATCTATTTTTTCGTTTAATTTATTTCATTCAATTTATCTATTTTATTAGGATGATGTATTTTTTATTTCGTCCATTTAATTGATTTCATTTATTACTCAGTTCATTCATTTAATTATGTTATGTCTTTTCTTCTTTTTATTCCATTCATTATTTTCTTAAATTGTATTCTTTACATCTATTTTACGCAATTTATTAATTTTGTTAGTTTAGTCCATTTATATTAATTTTAATATTTTTATTTAGGTTAGTAATAGTATTTTTTATTCATTTTCTTCGGTTCATTGAGTTTAATGATATATTTTTATTTTATTATTTTAATTAATCATTTACTTAACTTTATTTAGGTAATTCACTTTTGTTATTTTTCTTTATTATTTTTTATTATTTTATTTAGCATATTTAATTGCTTCTCTCAATTAGTTTCTTTTAATTTTATTTACTTCGTTAATTTTATTTGGTTAATTTACTGGTTTTTTAGATTATTTATTTAATTAATTTTCTACGTTTTTGTCGATGTGATTTCCTTCCAGCAAGATTTAAATATGCATCCGCTCCGTCTCTAGTGCGCACTTCACATAACTTCTGAGCAAGTAATGATATAAGAAATCTCACTTCTAAGTGGATTGAAGCGCTACTTAAAAAAAATCAAAATTGAAATTTCTTTTGCATATTGCTCATTTTCCACCGTATGATCCATTTTTTAAAAACAAAATTCAAGAGAATGTTAGAGTAATGAGACAGCAAATGGTGGTTCGAGAAAAATTGAGCAACATTATAAAAAAAGTTTTTATCGGGGAGCGGGCATAGCGTAGTTGGTAAATCGATTGCCTTGCACGCAGCTCATCTGGGTTCAATTCCCAACCCCTTACATAGGGTTAGAGATTTTCCCAAAAGAGATTTCTCTAACCCGACAAGAGTCGAATGACCCTACGGTTAACACCTCCATAACAAAAAAAATTAAAAATTTAAATAATAAGTGAATTTACATCCAAAAGTAAATTATTTGCAATAAGCATGCTTATAGTTTCTGTTTTGATGCAGCTGTTTTCGATATGTTTTGATAACAAATTCGGTAAAATCGATTATGAGTCGCCATATGCAACAATATCAGTGCACGAGAACTCATCCACAACTTTATCTTCGACGTCTAAGCGATTAACTTCACCGAAAGCCTCACAATCAAGATAATGAAGACTGCTGCTATGAAGGACAACCCTACCTACGTATACTTCGACGCCTTAAGGGGTTACACCACTGTATGTAAAATAATTAAAGGCACCCTCGTTCTTTTCTATTTAATCCCATGACCACTACCCGATTGCCACATTTTATTATGACGACAAACTTATTTAGTTTTTTATTTGTTCACTTTGCTAAAAATTTTCCTCTCCCGCCACTATTCTATTCTATTCTATTATAACCCTTACGCATCCAGTATTTAAAATCATCCTGGAAAACACTGCAGTTATTCTGTAGTGTTTTTCTTGTCTATATCAATATTTGAAGCATATTTTCGTATGTCGCAAATATTAAAACGGCCAGGCGTCATGTGCAGAGTTGGGTTTGAAGAGGTTTCAAAATTAGACGGCAATTATATTATTCATGGAATAAATATGTTAATTAACGAATTGTTTGGAATCCTAAAGGAGGAAGAAACGAGGACAACCGTACCAACCGTTCCAGTTTAAAGGG
This sequence comes from Topomyia yanbarensis, assembly GCF_030247195.1. Classification (NCBI taxonomy): domain Eukaryota; kingdom Metazoa; phylum Arthropoda; class Insecta; order Diptera; family Culicidae; genus Topomyia; species Topomyia yanbarensis. Next base: position 415,010,823 of record NC_080671.1, read on the forward strand.
GATATAATAAATCGTTGGGAGTGACTTTGGGATGGGACAGAGGTATTTACACCTTGCCCTGACTAATAAGCCTTGGTTAAGGGCCGATTGCTTTGTCCGTCAACTTTCACTTCCCTTTCCCACCGATACCTTTGCTTTATTTCTTCAGTTTTCATAATCTCGTTCCCATAGGCTTCTCAACATATCCGACGCATGTTTTCAAGAAACCATTCACAGACACTCACATGTACATAAACCGTCAAGAATGGGCGTTGAATTCTTTAAACAACGATTTTTTCCATAGACGAGCGCCCTCTTGGTGCGCCGCGCTTAGTATCTCAGAAACGGCCGGAGATGGGTTCGGTTCCCAGAAACATACCAAGGAATATGATTTTCACCAAATCCTTTCTATGGCATATTCTCAGCAGAGCTGCAAATTTTCAACAGTTTGTTTTGAACTTGAAGGAGGAAAAATTCTCAAATCATGCCCTACTATGTTCAATTCGCAGTTGTTCGTTTCCATTATTCATTCAAACAACCGACCTGCTCAATCATTTTCCATTCATTTTCAATTTCATTGACCCTGTGAATATCTCTTTACTAGGGTATTGACTAGGTTTTTCAAGCAAAACTATTCTGAACATAGTTCTTACTGTCCATGTAAGCTTGAAAACGCAAAACATGACGACATTTAACCTAAACTGGCCTCTACAGAGCAGATGACAGCTTTGGTTGGTGAATGAAAAAGCATCAATTTGAAATGAAGACGTACGATTCAGTTATGAAAATCCCGCCAACTTGAAAGTGAATGATTGAGGGAGGCTTTGAATTTGAATCATGGTTGGGTTTGATTGAACTGAAAGTTGGCATTTGAAAATGAAAATTTGCACCACTGATTCTCAGATACATATAGATTGAAAATAAACAAAGAAAAAAAGTCATGTAAATAAAACAAATCAACTACATGGTGAACATGGTATTATTCTGGCCAACCTCTATTATAATATCTGATTCTTGTTAGACGTTGCAATCACTAGCAATAAAGTACTCATTTTTTGAGAGCTTTTTTGAAAACTGATAACTTTGTTCATTTCTATCTCGTACACTTCCATGTCATCATCGAGATTTCAGACATGGTAATTTTCGCGAACATCTGATTTCATCCTCGTTTATTGCCCCTATGGATAACGAGTGCGGACTTCCCGGTAATGGCTGTTGCTTTTGAGATACATGACGCAACTGTTGCCGTTGATATTACCAAATTGGGCAATTGTTTGTAGTTCAGGTAATGACAAAGGAAACTATGAATGTGCAAAGATATAATGTGTGTAGTGATAATGTTGCATTACGTATTTAGTAGGAGGAAATGGGTTGGTCCACCTAGATTCTCACCACAAAAATACCATTTAATATACGGGGAATTACTTCCCAGATGTGGTCATTATAATGAATTTCATTTCTTCCAAACATGACATGATTCTTTTAATGGCCACGGCGCAAATAAGTGGTACCAGTATCTTAGAGCCGAGCATCGATTTTCTCATCGTCCATATACATGAGAGTCTACCACGTGTCACAATTAACCCTTGTGAAGGCAAGCTAAAATCCTAACATTAAGGCTCAAGTTACCTCAAGGCTTGGTAGTATGCGTAAGAAAAATTGTGTTCAGCTTTGCCACCAGATTATCCATTTAAACCTTTTCAAAACTCTAAAAGAAGAATATCAGTCGATTTATTAGATCATCACGATTCAATTCATGCAAAATACCTGCTGGAAAAACCATCGGCTTAGCTGGATGGTGCTGTTGAAAAAGTGGCTGTGATTTTTTATCACACTACCACACCGAGCTGGGGTACGCAACACAACTGCGCAATGAAAAAACCACAGCCACTTTTTCAAAAGCACCATTTAGCTAAGCCGATGGTTTTTCCAGCAGGTATTTTGCATGAATTGAATCGTGATGATCTAATAAATCGACTGATATTCTTCTTTTAGAGTTTTAAAAAGGTTTAAATGGATAATCCGGTGGCAAAGCTGAACACAAATTTTCCTACGCACACTACCAAGCGTTCAATTCTAACACATGCTTAAAAACCTGTTTTAATCCACCTAGCGGTGCAATTGTGCCTTTCTCATTTCTCTAAACTATGGCACGGAGGCTTTTTATGTTCAACATAATTGTGGAAATGTCCATTACATTCTTAGTACACTTTGCACTTATACACAATGGCATGCCAGCCACGAACTTGATGAGCTACGTGTCGACGGTGAAACACTTGAAACAAAAAAATATCATACTCCATTAGCCTAATCAGCATTAGATCAATGTTATCTGCTTGCTAACTCATTTTGTCATGCGGGGCTGGGTATGTGAAGAGGGCGAAAGTCCCATGAACGAACGACTCCCCAGCTTAAATTATTATGCTTTGTGATACAGTGGTGGTTTAAAGATGACGGGGTTGAAAGGGAGGGGTATGAGGGCTGGATGGGGTGGTGGTCTGAGGGGTGATTTAAGGAGATTTTTAAAGGAGGGGCGCGAACAGTAGAGGGGGGGGTGGTGTAACCCCTCTCCGTAAACCATCAACTACGCCTCTGTTAAAATCCAGAAACCCTAAACGAGTCGAAAAAAATTAGGTTTAGGTTGACGTTTTTCAGAGTGATTGCATAACCTTTCTATATGAGAAAGGCAAAAATGTGCCAAAATCCAAAAAAGTGAATCGTAGTCAAATTTTTTTTTCGAGTTTGCGTCAAATCTCGACGTTTCATGCACCTTGAACACATTTAGCATCAAAAATAAAAATTCTATTTTTAATTTTTCCTATAGTTTATATGAGAAATTTCTGTGTGGCCGTACTCTGAAACCCGTAATTCCGGAACCAGAATTCCGATCGATCCAAAATTCAATAGCAGCCGATGGGAAGGTTGCACCTTTCATTTGAGACTAAGTTTGGGCAAATCGGTCCAGCCATCTCTGAGAAAAATGAGTGACATTATTTGACACATACGCACATACATACACACACACACACACATACACACACACATACATACATACACACACACATACAGACTTTTTCCGATCTCGACGAACTGAGTCGAATGGGATATGACACCCGGCCCTCCGGGCCGGGATTAGGTTGACGTTTTTCAGAGTGATTGCATAACCTTTCTATATGAGAAAGGCAAAAAGGTAACTTGAACCTTAAAGGGCAAGCCGGGCCTCTCAGGCCCGTCTAAATTCAAACTCCTTTTTGCCGTTCTCATATAGAAAGGTTATGCAATCAGTCGAAATTTCGACTTTTTAACCGAGACCCGCAGGGCCAAATCTCTTATACCATTCGACTCAGTTCGTCGAGATCGTAAAATGTCTGTGTGTGTATGTATGTATGGATGTATGTATGTGGCAAACAATCTCACCGATTTTTCTCTAAGTTGGCTGGACCGATTTGTACAAATTTAGTCTCAAATGAAAGGTGCAGCCTTCCCATCGGTCGCTATTGATTTTTTTATTGATCCGAATTTCGGTTCTGGAGTTACGTGTTGAAGAGTACAATCACACAGCAAATTTCCATAGAAACTGATACCACCATGACGTCCAAATGCTGCAATATATATTAAAATATGTGCAACATCACTCGGCTTTGCATGTCTAGATCATTAATGACCCACCGAAAGCACTTCGACCACATTGGCTAGCTATGGCGGTTCTTGATGCCCCGGGGGAACTTACCAAGTTACTAAGATAATATCATACCTATTTCTCAGCGAATTATTTACCGATTTTTACAAACTTGGTTTCAAATGAAAGTTACAGCATTCCCATTGGCTGCTGTTGAATTTCTAATTGATCCGACTTCCGGCTCCGGAATTACAGGATGATGAGTACGAACACGCAGCAAATCCTGATTTCAGCGTATAAGGCGATGGATGTAAAAAGGTCAAATTTTTTTTCCAAAAGGTGAGTACTCGGAAGATCATGTCGACTGTCGATTGGTTCTGAGCTCCATTTCGTTTAAACACGATCTATAAATGTTTCTGGGTTGCTATTAATTTCTTCTGATGCATAACCGGAGTACATATTCATATTTTTCTGCATCAGATTTATCGTCGGAAGCAATATCATTCACATCTTCTTCCTCGCTTTGCAAATCAGTTTCGGAATCGTCTGCTGTTGAATTTGCTCGAATTTCTTCCACTATTTCAGATTCTTTGAGACGATTGAAAACATGGGCATATCGTCTTATAGCCATTTCAATTTTTTGATGCTTTTAGATCCTACAATTTGAATAATCACGACAACTATAACACAAAGAATAGACAACAAAAATAGACAATTGCTCACTGCACAGTGACGTCATGCATTAAATATGACAGGTGGTGGTCCTGTTGATTACATTTTGAACTTAGAGATTATTCCTATTCTCAAAATGAAGCATTTAAAATATATTGGGAATCATGTTTTTAGAAGTATTAATGTTCTCTAGACCGCCTTACAATTAAATTGTGCTATTTCCAACTGTGCGAAAATATATATGAAAGATCTAATAAGTGAACTAATTATTTGTTTATCAATTACTTCTAGTGTTCTCTGAATCGGTAAGTAGTTTTTCTTGGTAAATTAATTATTAGCACTAAGCTTATTTCAATGGAATTCAAATTCGTTTAGTCCAAACTGTAAACAAAAGGACCAGCACTTGTCAAATTTGTGAGGTTAAGGCATTTCATACAATGGTCAATAACGACAGAGTTAGGTTATGTTGTATCCAAATAATTGTCAAGTAGACAACAGTGGGTGAAATAAAAGTATTTACCCAAAAATATATGACACACGTCATCATCGTATGCTATTTTTACATTTCTTATAAAAGAAATGTATAGAATTCGCTCAAACTTTCAAGATTTTTTTCTTATAAGGTAAAAAGATAAAATCAATCAAAACATGAAAAAATTCCTGATAATATGAAGATGAACTCATCAAAATGTTTTTTTCAGATAAATATTAATGTATAAAACTCGTGGTATTCCTAGTAAATATTGCATGCACACCGGGCCTGCCAGGCCCGGCTTGCCTTTTTGTGCATGTAAAAAATTCAAACATAGCTGCGCATCACTCCATAGATGAAAATTTCAAAATTCTTTATTTTTGTTATAGATTTCAAAGCTACTTATCAAAATTTCCATGCCCAAGCTTTTACTGGATACACATTTTTTTGTAACTAAAAAATTGTAACGTGCCGGGCCTCTAAGACCCGGTTGCCTTTTTGAGGGTTAATTATGCAAAATTACTGGTTACGCATACGCATAATTACTGGTTAGCGCTGAATGCTTGACATGGTAGAACTCGATCAAAATTCAATTGCCTCCATATTTGGCTAGAACACCACTTCCAGCTTCTGCGACTCACTTATCTCGACATATTACCACAGCAAGAATGAAAGTAACAGTGTCTTTTGCCAAATTTGTGAAGAGTCAACAGAAAACATGTTTTTTTTTCTAAATTAATCCTCCTGCCCTCCCCCATACCGGAGCATTATTTCCAATGTAGGATTCACTTTCAACATCCGAAAGTCATTAATAAAGACGAAAGATGTGAATAACTCTTTTTTTCCAGATTCAGTCAGTGAAGTTTCAGCAAACATATTGCAATTTGAATTCTTCGCCTGTAAACTTATCCCAACCAGGCATTCAGCTCAGTAATGAAAACAAACAAACACTGCCGCCGCAATCAATAAAGCTATGAAAAAAACCTGTTCAAATACCAGAACTGCCATGCCAGCCCACCCCTGTTTACCGCATTTCCTAACAGCAGAGGTGGGTGGGCGTAAATAGCGATGCGGTAGAGTGGTGAAGCAAGAATATCCCCACAACGAGGCGATACAACTTCAATGCGGGTAATTTGATTATCCCTACGCTTCAATTCCCTTGGACCGCAGAGATGCGTAGTCGATGTGGCGGTGGCCGGCGGTCGGCGATCAGACCTAATGCGTAAATTATTACACGCTCACCGTTGATCGCTACTGCCCCAGACAAGCCATAAACCCCCGAAGGGGCTTCTGTTGGTCGATTCTTCGGTTGCCAGATGATGTGTTCTGGTTCGTAAAAAATATATACAACCGTACGCATTGAATGCGTGAGCTAGTGGTTTCCCAGAAGCGGAAAAGGTTTGCCTCCGCCAGCCCATAAAGCAGCTCCCTTCGGATTCCCCCCTCCACGGGGGCCAAAAGATCTTTCTTTGGTTACGAATCTGGCGTTGGTAGCAACCGCCGGATGGAAAAAAAAAAACAAAAAAGAAATCCGGAAGGTGGCATTAATTTTTCATTGATTTTAGATTACCGAAAATTGCAAATATTTGATTCTGGCCTCCGGGGATGTTCCGGATCGGTTACGGTTTCGGTGGTTATCCGATCAGGAAAGGTAGAAAGGTTTTTTTTGGCGTTGAATTAATATTTGAGTATTGCTCTCCGGTGCCCCGTAAACAATCCGTAAGGGGTAGCGTATTTTGATTAAATAGAAAAATAAATTTATTGAATTGGTTGATTGCGTTGTGCGGGTTTTATCGAATATTTGTTTCGAATTGGTGTCGCGAAAAGGCAATAATGCTTTCGTAGCATCTACCAGATACTTGTTTATATGGGAGCGATTCATAGTAGGACTTTAACCTATCAGTACCACTAAATTCAGTTTACATGGTATTATGTATTGATAAAAGTACTAGACCAATTGATCCAGTCTAGATTTTTAATTTAGATGCATGTAGTTCTCATATTTCAATTCAAATTGACGTACATATTTAAAATTTAATCTATTAAATCAATAATAGTAATACTCCAATCTAAAGTGGAATTCGCCCAAATTTCACTTAACTGAACAGATGTCGATAATTGCTCTCTGTAAATTTAATCAACGCTTCATAACAATTTTATGCAAATCACTTAGAATTTATTTTCCTGCACGTGTACAACTTTTCCCATTTACAGTCATGAGGTATGTAGGTTTGTTGGTACATACTGTACGAAATTAATTTGGTTACCATGCTCACTGTTTCAATCTTGCCAAAACCACGCACCTGCCAGAGACTTAACCCGGAACACAGAGAAAATGCGTAGCGAAGTTAGCTAGCTGTAGCACTAAGTATAGACTCGTCGCTGTACGCGTTTCTAGGGATTTCCAATTCCTGGCAAAGAAGCTAAAAATCTCATTGTCCTGATAACCACAGCAGCCCCCCCACACCATTTCCTTACCACCCGAAAATGTCACCGTATCGTAAATTGAGCTAACAACGGGTCTCCGCATCCATATTCAATCTTCTCGTCACGCCGCGCGCACAATGGCGATCATAATTTCACTCAATTATGAAGCGCGGAGAAAGAACCGCCTGCTCCCGCTACGACAACGACACCGTACCGGAAATATCTCGGGCGGAAAGCCAAAGAAGCTTAAACAAATGAAAGTCTAACAATGAGGAAATGGAAATATGTGCACATATATTATATTTATTAATAACTATTACAGACGACAGGCTGGATTCAATCTTTTTATATAAGAATTCAGAGAAGAGTGTGCTGTCTTTTGTATGCATTTGAACTCGGTGAAAATTGTGTTTTTCAAACATGCAGCAAAAATTGCTTAGAAATTATTTAAGTTTCATCAGATAAAACATATTTTCATGAGAATGCAGAAAAACTAAATTAGGAAAATAATGAAAATTTCATATATTCAACGAGCTATTATAATTATTATTATAATAAGCAACATCTAGTAAAGAACCAGATCAGTCGATGCAACAAATACAGAAGACGTTAAAGGACAACATAATTTCATACTTTTTACAAATGCATGAAAACGTATTGTATTAGACACTCGTTATTTGGTTTGTGTATACAATTGCATATGTAAAAATATCAAGGGAAATGAATGAACTCTTTGGGAATTATCTAAATTCGTTTGTTTGACCCGGCTCAGTGCGTTAGCTTAACTGCAAGTGCAACGCATAACTATTGAAAGTCAGTGTTTATTTACGCGATTTGTTATTTCGTATTATTTTAAATACAATTTTTTGTGAAACTAGTTGGCAATTATTTCAAATTATTTTAAGTTTTTTTTTGTTGTATTCGAATATGAAATAAACATCATAAGTTCTTGACCATCGAAGAGTGAACATCGCCTAGAAGAGAAACATTTAATTAAAGTGCGACAAAGTAACTTATCATTCACTGTGAAACTTGAATTGTTATGAGTGCATACAGTTCATCCTGCTGCTGCGGAGTCTTTGCAGTTCTCAGAAGTCTCCTATCTCATGCCTTCATGCGAGTCTCAAGTTCATGGATGACTTTTGATCCTTTGACCGGCGACGACCGGGTGCTATCAGTCTTCTGCCGATAGTAGCAGACTGGTAGGGCGCGAAGGGATATAGGTATGAAAACACTACCGTAAAAATGAATAGTTGATCTGATTTCAGTTCCAATACAACTTTAATCTGACTAGTATGACCACGTCTGCCTTCATGAATCTAACATCAACTTCCGTTAGGCGTCATTCATATACGACATGGTCAATTTAGAGGAGGGTAGGGGTCACGAGAAAGTCTACGCTTTTCCTTGGGGAGGTGGGGGTACCGGAAATGTCCACATGGGCTTCTCATTATATTTTTGTCTTTTGTAAGAAAATGAAACAAGCTTATGTCCCAATTGCTGTGAGCACTTTAAAATTATTCAGGATAGAAGATAGTCAATGTGCTTTTAAAAGAATACTGTGCGTGTGAAGATTGAAAACGTCGATGGCAATTATCATAAAAAAATCAGAGGAAATCGTGCGAAACAAAATTCGAGAAAAAAAAACTGTCCGAATCATTTGATTGAATTTTCTGTAATATATTCAAATATCCTTAATGTGGTTGAAATGACGCGCCAATTCAAGAATCCATAGGTTATGAAAAATCCCCGCACATAGAGTTGGGGATTTTTCAAAAAGAGATATTCTAACCCGAAAAGAGGCAAATGACATTAAGGTTAAAATATCTATAATCCAAATAATAAAAAAGGTTATTATGAATCTTTAAAATGTAGCAGAGCCTGACTCATATGAAGCTCACGAAATAGTCAGTGCTATATTTACAGACGCAAAGGTGGAATGAGCGATCGACTCCTTTGTACCATTCAAATCGTCGGGGATGGACGGAATACAGCCAATAATGCTACAGAAAAGCAAACAGCAAATCATTCCATACCTGACGAAAATGTTTAGGGCAAGTCTAATACTAAACTATATACCTACAAGCTGGAGACAAACAAGGGTAATATTTATACCAAAATCGGGGAAGCGCGATACATCACTTCCAAAATCGTTTAGGCCAATCAGCCTAACCTCCATACTTCTGAAAATAATGGAGAAAATTATTGACTTACACATTATAGCAGAGTACTTGAAAGACTCTCCACTGAGCGAATTTCAATTCGCATATCAAAGCAACAAATCAACAATAGATGCATTACACATGTTGGTTGGAAAACTAGAGAATTCTAATGAAACAAAAGAAATCTCACTTGCAGCTTTTTTAGACATAGGAGGAGCTTTCGACAATACATCTCATAGTTCAATGCGGAATGCTATGAGAAAACATGGGTTTGACATTTACACAATAAATTGGATCAACTCAATGCTTACAAACCGTGAAATTACTAGCACGCTTGGAAACACGTCACTGACTATGAAAACAAATAAGGGATGTCCTCAAGGCGGAGTTCTATCACCCTTATTGTGGTCATTAGTTGTAGACGAGCTATTGAAATCAATAACTGAAATGGGATACGAAGTGATTGGATTTGCAGATGATGTTGTAATCCTCGTGAGGAGAAAATGTGAATATGTTATCTCAAATAGAATGCAATCTGCACTGAACTTCACCTCGAAGTGGTGTAAAATGGAGGGCCTGAACATAAATCCCTCCAAAACAATCATAATCTCGTTTACTCGATAAAGGAAATATTCCATATCAACACTTTTGCTCAACGAAACAGTAATTGAAATGTACTCTGAGGTAAAGTATCTGGGATTGATACTCGATAAAAAACTAAACTGGAATGCGCACATTGAGCAGGTTAGAAGCAAGGCAACTAGTGCTCTTTGGGTGTGCAGTAGAACAATTGGTAAAAAATGGGGTCTCAGACCAAGTATGGTTCACTGGTTATACTCTACAATAGTCAAACCAAGAGTAACATGTGCCTCGCTAGTTTGGTGGCCTAAGCAAAAAAGACATCAACTCAAAAAAGCTAGGTAAACTTCAAAGGCTTGCTTTTGGAGCGGTAACCGGTGCCATGCGAAGTACTCCATCAAAAGCATTAGATGCAATGTTGCATCTCCTTCCGCTAAATCAAGTGAAACTACTTGAGGCGGAAAAAAGCGCATTGAAAATAAGTCGTCATAAACAATTAATATCTGGAAATCTAACAGGACATCACTGAGAACTGACATACAAGTAAAGTTTTCAACTTGTGTAAGAAATAAAACTGTCGCTTTGTGATGACAACAGCGAGTAGCAACTTGCCAGTGGTCGGCGCTTCGGTCGGCCAGCAATCGCTATACGGGACTTGTGTGCAAACTTGGATACAATGGTGATTCACGCATGCGAACCTGTATGCGATGGTGATTTTCAACGTATTTTCATATAAATGTTTACACAGGTTTTTCGGGAAAGATTTTCCTATAAATAACCTCGTCATTGGAAATGAAGACTGGTTGCATGCGATTCCGAGCCTACTTACAAAATTATGGAGCCTGAACGGTCAACCTGGGAACAAAGTGGCCCTAACCTCCACCCAGGCTCAGTAATTTTCTTCACAGATGGGTCAAAAATGAACCTTTTGGCAGGATCTGATATTACAGGACCAGGAATAAACGCTAGTATCTCCATGGGATACTGGCCGACAGTGTTTCAAGCAGAAATATATGCCATTCTAGAATGCACTTACGTATATCTGAAGAGAAAATACCGGTATGCAAATATCTGCATTTTCTCCGATAGTCAGGCTGCACTCAACGCATTAAGGGCTCCTATATGTCACTCAAAACTAGTATGGGAATGTATACTTGCACTCCGACAATTGGCAGTGAAAAATCATGTGAATTTATACTGGGTTCCAGGGCATTGTGGAGTTGAAGGGAATTAAAAAGCCGATGAGCTAGCAAGAAGAGAGTCTTCCACTAATTTTATCGGCCCAGAACCATTCTGTGGAGTCTCATCGAGTGCCCTCAAAATGGAATTGAAAAAGTGGGAAATCACAGCTATAAAGAAAAATTGGAGTACCACACCTGAACTACGACAATCAAAGAAATTAATATTTAATTTAAATTTAATCACCCAGTGAGAAAAAAAGCCTGGAGTTGCTTAGACTAAATAAAAAAGAGCTAAGCATCATGACAGGACTACCTACCGGACACTGTTCGAGTAAATATCATCTTTCAAAAAAATGGTAAGCTTACAAACGGTACATGCCGCGTCTGCGGATTTGAAAGTGAAACATCAGATCATCTGCTTTGCGAATGCAGTGCATTGATACAACGCAAACTAAGAGTCCTCGGTAAAGGAACGTTGGAGCCTTTCGATATTTGAACTGCAAATCCCAAGCAGGTAATAAACTTCATATGAAGTGGAGTGTCTAACTGGGAAGAGTGTGTATCTCAATAACGACAATCACTCATCAATAGTGATATGTCATAGTAGATAGTACACTTAGATTAAGAAAAGGGCATACCACAATAGATCTAGATACTGGTCGCTGTGGTTCGTCTCCAACAAAAAAATCTTTAAAGCGTAAATATAGAAGATCATAATGTCGTTCAAAAATGAGACATTTCCATAAAAAATACACAAAAGACGAAAGAAGTTTATGGTATTCTGTGGTTGAAGTTTGAACGATTTCCATTAAGTCTATTTTCGCCATAGTACTCTAACACATAGAAAAAATCCTGAAAACCCATTTTTTATGAAATTACCCGAAAAATACCAATTTAATCCACCTATCAGTGAGATGAGACATTTCTCACACATATCACTGCTGCATCATTGATTAGCTTACCGAGCTCGCGCGAAGTTGCCAAGCAACAAGTTTTGAGTCTTGCACGAATAATACTTCCAATAAACTGAATAAATATTATAAAAATAATAAAACAAAATAAAAATATTTATGAAGCAAAAAAATAAATAAAAAAAAAGTTATGGGGCAAATGACCATTTGGGTAAAGTCCCCAATAAACAAATTACAATTATAATTACAAAAGAAAGTTATTCATAGATAGGTAGAATGATAAAATCAAATTAATAAATTAAATAAATCAAATGAGCTCAAATGAAAATTAGACAATATTAAAGAAGCTGTAAAATTAGAAGAGTAAATATAAATTGTTTAAGCTTGATATTGAGCTTGTGCGACCACCCCTGGCTGCAATTTACTCCGTTATCGATCGGGACTAGCTGAAGTTGCACAGGGAATCAGTAGATAATTATGCTTGGGATTAGCGAAACATCTTTCAATGTGCAACTCCTGGTAATCCTAAAGTGTTTCTGATCAATACCGGCACCGGCCAGGCCCGAAAGTAGATCGCGGAAGGAAAGGGAAGGAATTGTTAGTCCGAATACTTGCTTTTGCTAGAGGCCGTGTATATACCTACTGCGCACTCCACAAGTATCACGGGAAGGAGGATATTTTTGTTAGTAAGAGTATAGAAGTTGGATCTACTTCTTCTTTACCGACGTTAGAGAGGTGATTCCACTATCTGGACTAGAGATATCGATCCACCAATTTCATGGACCAACGGCTCTACTTTCCTTCCGAAGGAAGACGCGACAACAGATTTTTTCACCTCAGAAAAATCTCAACGACCTCGGCTGGAATTGAACCCAGGCGAACTGGAATGAGTGGCGGTAACGCTTACCACTCAACCACCGGCGCCGTCTAGAAGAGTAAATTAAATTGTTTCAAGCTAACAAACTGTCATCCAATAATAAAAAATAACTAACTAAACTGAATGAATGTACTGAAGAATCTGAATAAAATATGTGAACTGGGAAAAATTATTAAAATAAATGAAATGAAATATGAATAAAAAAAATGAATTAATAAGACAAATAGTAAGAATAATAAGGATAAAATTAACCCTTACATACCTAATATTTTGCTAACACGTAAAGAGTTCCGTTTTTCGTAAAAGTATTTGAGTAAAGAAGCACGAAAAACTTGTTTTGGTCAGGATAGGCTGGAAATGGCGGAGTTGTTTAATGTTGAAATAGGATACATCCAGATGGCGCCCTCCGTAGTTTTTAAATACCAGTTAACACCGCAAATCTTGTTTTTCCAGAGAAGTTCTACAAAAAGTTTCGTCACCGGGTAGCTTGTCGATATTTTTGCATAGAGAAATTATAAAATTCTATTGAAATGATGCATTATAATTTATAAAAGTTTTGATCAATTCGCTTCACCCAAATTTATAAAAAAAAATCGCAAACAAGTGTTTTTTTTTCGCACTGCAACTCTTACCCTTCCCATAAACAGAAAACGACAGAGAGATTGCGATTCATGTATAGCAATACCTGTAAATAGTATTCATTTGCATTGAAGTATATAGAAAAGAGTGTCAAATGTCTAGGCTATGTTGGCAATTATGTTATTGTCGATGGCCATACATTCAGTCGATTACAATGTAGTCTCTTTCCACCCATCCTTATCACTTGCGAATTGTTTCGTTCGAAATTCTCGTTCTGGAGATATGGGTTGATAAGTCCTATGAAAAACAATACCATGACAAAGGAATGATTCGATCTACCAGAATAGATATTTAACCCTTAAAGGCGCATACCAATTTTTTTCAAATTTTCTGAAAATTGTCTCACAGTTTTAATACGTTACATTGATAATTTTGAAATGGTTTCCGCAATGTTGTTTTAAAACAACATTGCGCATTTAAGAGTTAAATTCTCTGAAAAGCAGGCCATTGAAAGTGACTCTGGACTGCTTTTGAGACACGAACATTCTGGAAATTACAAGTCGTATTTTTACACAAATAAATATGCTTTTAGTGACATTGATCATGTAAAATGTATATTGGGGTTTTTAGTACAACTCAGTGTCAGTTGTAGTTACACAGTAATATGCACGGCAAAAATTCAGTGAGATCAACTATTAGTAGTATTCAAGGCCTACTAAGTGTTTCATAATTCAAGGTAATCCATAATGATAGGGTACATATGGGTCATTCCATGCGAAGTGATCAAGGCACGTGTAATCGACCTCCACGGATTTGAACAAAATTTAGAGGAATTGTTCATCTAGGGCCAACATATAAAATCCCAAATTTTTGTGACAATTGAACCACCCATCGGGTCATGGAAGCACCCCCCGTTTTGGAAAATTTCCAAAACCCTTGATTTTCTTTTGATCATATCTCCGGTTCTATTTACTCTAGAATCAAACCACAAGATGGCTTTTGAAGAAAATTGTTCAAGGAGTCTATAACAAATATTATTTTTTGCCGACAGTGTTGGCAACTGTACATTTTTTAAGTTAAATATTAAAAGTTAATTTTTCTCTCAATATGTATATTTTAATTTTGAAAATTTTAATGCCATCGCGTTCCTCAGACATTTTTACATAAAAAAACTTATCATCCCAATATAATATGAGCGCATCCTGAGACACACCGTTTTGAACAGAAAAAACCGCAATTTCCCATATAAAATCGCAAGCGCACAACACTAAAAAACCAACTTGAGTATTCTGAGTTCAAACATAATTTTTCGTGAAGTAGACGAGAAATGATGAAAAACTACGTATTTGATTTGCTTCTAGCAGATCAGGGTCGATTTTTATGACAGTTTGATAATTTTCTCAATTTTGGCCAATAAAAATGGATTTTTATATGAGAAAATCGCAGTTTTTCCCTTCAAAACGGTATATCTCAGGATGCGCTCATATTATATTGGGACGATAAGTGTTTTTTATGTAAAAATGTCTGAAGAACGCGATGGCATTAAAATTTTCAAAATTAAAATATGCGTATTGAAAGAAAAATTAACTTTTAATATTTAACTGAAAAAATTGCATAGTTGGCAACACTGTCAGCAAAAAATAATATTTTTTATAGACTCCTTGAACAATTTTCTTCAAAAGCCATCTTGTGGTTTGATTCTAGAGTAAATAGAACCGGAGATATGATCAAAAGAAAATCAAGGGTTTTGGCAATTTTCCAAAACGGGGGGTGCTCCCATGACCCGAGGGGTGGTTCAATTGACACAAAAAATTGGGTTTTTATATATTGGCCCTAAATGAACAATTCCTCCAAATTTTGTTCAAATCCGTGAAGGTCGATTTCAAGTTTGCATCTTTTTTTGATCACTTCGCGTGGAATGACCCATATATAATACAATTGAAGTTTTAATGCAATATCCCTAAAATAACCATGTGTCCATCTTACTCCACCTGTCCGTCTTACCCACAGTTCCCCTAGATATCAACGTATGTTTTACAGGTCGGATCTAAACTTTCTAAACCTCCAACTAACTGACACCTACAGAAAGGTCTGGGGAGTCATAGTTTTTCCGTTAAGTAGGCGAACCTTCAAAACTTCTCGTCTACCCTATCTTTTATCCTTCCCATGAACGATGGAGATGGAGACGGCCGCCAATGGTGGCAATTATGCCATTGGGTATTTATTTATTTAACCTTCCGGAAGTCTCGCAAATGGCCCACTGAACGACCAGCCGCTGTTGCGATAAGACGATTTCACTAGATTTTCAGAGCAGCGTGCACTCAGTGCATTAGCGCGGCTTCCGGAAGGTTAAAGGATTAAACCCCATAGGTCATTCGCCTTGAGAATAAGAAAAAAAAACAATTCACAAATTTACACATGGTTATTCTAAGACTATTGATATTTTGGTATTGGATATTTTTGCTGGTATGTTGTTCCTGGAGAAACGGTTTAGTCGAATGCGTCACAGCTGGTCGAGAAATCCCGCGTCCTTGAGTAGAGCAGTAACACTTCCTCTCGAGTGGAGTCGTTGGCTAGACAAGTGCGACGTCGCACCACGCTGCTGCTGCCGCCGGTAATTTTTAACATACGCCGACACCGAATGGAAGACCGGAGGCGTGAACCTTTTTCCTGCGACGATAATTCGCGAACTCAAGAATTCCCAATATGTCTACTTTTACCTAAATAATACAAACTACTATGATATCAGTCCACTCACTTTCGGCTTCGGGTGTTTTTATGTTGAAGACCACACTGAAGAAAAAAATGGTTCCAAGCTCGTGAATAAAATGCCATGAAATCTAGAACGATCACGTTCTTAAGTAACGTAAACAAGCCTCGTTTTATAATTGTGTTTAATTTTCTCCGCAACGCCTGCATACCGCATGTATGCGTAGAGATGTTTGTTTTGTTTATGTACATCAGTATCACTATGCCATTGCCAAACCGTTTTTCTGTCCGTGAACTAGTTCACAACTTGATCAAATTTATTCATAAACCAATTGTTGGGTCATAATTTTATCCACAAATCTAAGCACATTGTTTATAATTGAACTATGCGACGTTAACTGATTCATGAATTATCACGTTATGATTATAATTTGGTTTTTAGTGGTTTTGAATTAGATTACAAAATTAAGAGTCTTGATGTTTCCTTGAAAACTATTTCGAAAAACTTGCCGCGTGAAATGGTTATGATTCCGACCATTTTAAATAAGATTCGCCATTTGTGCACGTTAGTACACAAACTCATAAAATACGTTTCCAATTTTAAGATATAGGTAATAAAATTTGCGATTTTGTGCATGTTCTTAGTATTTACATGTGAACAATTTCACGGAACTCAGTGTTTCATGGATTTTTGAACCGGTTCATGATTCCTAGTATGCTAGTAACGATTCACCATTTGTGTCTGTAAAACAGGTCATGATATACACACCTAGAAAAATAGTGTAAATTTACGTCTCCTGACCATGACATATACGAGCATCAAAAATGACTTAGTTTTACGTTTGATTTCAATTTTACATGACGTGTAATTTCGTAAATCATGTAATTTTACTCCACATACACCGTTTGTTCTGAATGGTAGGAAGTGTAATTTTAAGTCATTGCGCATGTAAAGTATATGTTTCATGTAAAATTAAACGGAACACGGTAATGTTCTGTCATTTCGTAAATTACGGTTTGTTGAATTGTGTCATGTTTGCAATTACGTCAACGATAAAATTCAGATTTTTTTGGTGTGTAGTTCATTAAATAAGTAATTTTCTGCATAATCTTAATTTTTAACATTTCTTACAAAAGAAATGTATAGGATTCGCTCAAACTTTGAAAACTTTTTCCGAGGCCCGGAGGGCCGAGTTTCATATACCAATCGACTCAGCTCGACAAATTGAGACAATGTCTGTATGTGTGTGTGTGTATGTGTGTATGTATGTATGTACAAAATGTCATGTAATTATCTCAGCAATGGCTGAACCGATCTTAATGAAACTAGTTTCAAATAAAAGGCCTATCGCTCCCATTTGACACTATTATTTGTGTTTTTCGATATGTTATTTACTTTCTGAAATATGAGTAATTTTGTCAAAACAGGGCTGGTTTGAAGCGAATAACATTCCAACAAGGCAACTATATCGCGTGAAGTAAACAAAAACAAAAAGCTTATGAAAATACCTTTCTAACAAGCTATAGATTGTCAAAATCCGTTCAGGAGCGGCGGAGATATTAAACATTTTGTATTTTCATTCTTCGCTTACCAATTTCCACTAATGAAAAATGAGACCGTTCCATACAGAGTATTGCTTTACTGGTTTTTTAGGGTCAAAACTAAACCGATTTTGAATATCCGGGTATGCAAACACATCTGCGTGATTCAAGGATTTTGATTCCGAAAACATTTTGTGAATTTACTTAATAATCAATTACCTATTTCTCAAAAATTAATAAGCAAGTTCATTTCAAAGACAAAATAATGTGTAAATTCACTTCAAAGTGCAAATTTGCCCAGAGTTTTTTATTTCGATTATAGAGGTTTTAACCTTAAGGTCTTTCGCCTCTTCGGGTTAGAAAATTTTTTATGAAAAATTTCTAACCCTATGTGCGGGGTCGGGACACGAACCCAGGTGCGCTGCGTACAAGGCAATCGATTTACCAACTACGCTACATCAACCCTCATTGTCCAGAGTTGATGTATTTACCCGCTGGATTGAGCAATGCGCTCACTCGTGAGATAAACGTTGGATGGTATATGAATACATCAAGTAATCCTCCTAGTAGTGAGAAAATAGATTTCTAATAAAATTCATATTCATATTATACTCGTAGCATCACCAAGAGCAACTGTATTTTTGAATAACAAAATTGTAGTGAAAATTTATCAGTTGCATTATTGAAAATAAAGATGTAAGGAATCAAAATTTCGCACTATAAACAAAAATAATGTCACAGCTCTAACCATAACTTACCATTCCTCACAACTGACACTGAGTTGAACTGAAAACCCCAATATACATTTTTCATGATCAATGTTACTAAAAGCATATTTTTTGCGAAAAAATGCGACATGTAATTTCAAGAATGTTCGTGTCTCAAAGCAGTCCAGGGGCACTTTCAATACTAATTGGCTTTTCGATGAATTTAAATAATTATTCTGGTAGTTTGAACCATTTCGTTGCAATGGTATTGCTTTGTATAGGACTCATTTACCCATATCTCCAGAACGAGAGTTCAGAACGAAACAATTCGCAAGTAATAAGGATGGGTGGAAAAAGACTGCATTGTAATCGACTGCATGTACGAGTTTTATGCCATCGACAATAATATAATTACCAACATAGCCTGGACACTTGACACTTCTTTTCTAGATATTTCAATGCGAATGAATACTATTTACAGGTGGCCTTTTCTCAGTTTACTATTTCTAATTACGCGTTAAAATACTGGACCTGAAAATTCCCTTCTATACAAAATCATTTTTCAGATGTCTGTAACCAAAAAGATATCTTTTAATTCCAAAACAAATTCCTGGTTTCTAGATTTTCTGATGACTAATTAAGGACCAGCAATAAAGTAGAAACACCAGATAATCCTAAAAATTCCGTCAAGAAAAGAAGAACGAAAACGTGCTCTTTGCAATGGGATTTTCACAAACATTTCAGAATATTCTAAAACAATGGTTTTGGAATTCGTGAAATTCGTTTTATTCATTTACTTCATTTCAATAACTTTCTTAAAATATTATTATATATTCTCATTTTTTCCAGCTCATTCCTTTAATGTATTATATTCGTTTGGTTAATTTTTTGCATTTTAAATATTTGACCAATAATAAATATATGATCAATTCATTGCAAAGACTTTTTTCATTTAGCATTGTTTTTATTTATTTTGTTTATGTGACCTAATTTTATCTATTGTATTCATTTAATTGTTTGTATGCATTCCGATCAATTTATTATCTTATGTATCTTATTCGAATTATTCATTTAATTTAGTTTTATTCACTTTTTTCTAATATTTTTTTCTGATATTTTTCCGGTTCACACTTTTATTCATTTTAATAATCTGACTAATTTTGTTCAGTCATTCACTTTATTCATTTCATCTAGAGCATTAATTAGACACAATATAATTTCTTCTATTAATTCTATTACTTTTTAATATCGCTGATTTTTTCATTTTAATAAGTTAACTGCTTAAAAACAAACAAAATGGAAAAATGATAAAAAGTATAGACAGAAAACATTTTTATTGTGATCAAAATTCTTCATTTTGTTTATTTTATTCATTCCATTCATTTTATTGATTTTATTAACTCTCTGTTTATCCTGTTATTTATGAACAACAACATTTTCAAATAGCTATACTGCCCATGCTTGCAAATCAGTCCCATAAAGATAGGAAATCCCATAGAAAACGGGACAAATATGCGTTCATGGGCAGTATAACTTTGGGGTTGGACAAGATTTCTTCACAAAAAAGTAAAACTAATAATTGTGACAATCACCGTTTATTTAAGCGCTAATAGTTACAAGAAAGATCCCTATAACTGAAGTTATTGCAATTGCTCTGATTGGATTTCACTGGAGCAGTGCTGCCAGAGACATTTTCAGTTATCAGTGAAAAATTATATTTTGATATATCTTCGTTTTCTTCAACTATTTTTGAAAACTGATAAATCTTATTATTTTGGACTGCTTTCGGCTACCTTTTCTGCCCAAACGAACTATTGAAAATTTTGCAGGAGATGTGTATTAAGGATTGGTATGTAAAAATTCAGCAGCTTCTAACACTGCTAGAGAAGCATCAATCTTGATCAAAACAGGTTTTTCGTCTTTCTTTACTCTAACAATTTTAAGAAAAACGGTTTTAGAACCCTATATGTGCTAGAAAATTATGTATGAGAGTTAATTTAATCTATATTATTCATATTATTTATTTTATTATTCCAATTTTTATGGTTTTATTCATATTATTTATTTCAATCATTTTATTAATGGTTAGTTTTTCCCAGTTCACATATTTTATTCAGTTTCTTAATTTTATCAATTCGGTTTAGCCAGTCCTTTATGTTATTGTATGATAGCTTTTATCCTGAAACAATTTAATTTACTCTCTTAATTTCATTACGTTTTAATATCGTCTAATTTTAATTTGAGCTAATTTGATTTATTTATTTTATTAATTTGATTTATGTTAACCATTCTGTCCATTTTATGAATAACTTTGTTATTTTAAATTTTGTTTTGTTTTATTATTTTTCTTTCATTTATTCAGTTTATTCGAAGCGTTATTCGTGCACATCTCACATCTAGTTGTTCGTAAATTTAGCGTGTGATCGGCAAGCTAATGAATAATACAACAGTGATACGTGTAAGAAATGTCTCATCTCACTGATAGGTGGATTAAATCGGTTTTTATCTAAACAATTCCATGGCACACAGACTATTATTTATGGGCACGTGAGCTGTATCATGAGCGTTTTCAATAAGTTCACAAATTTGAAAGAGATTCTTAATCATGTGCTCTCAGGTCTTGAAATGTTTACGTGGACATTTGTTTGAAGCTGCTAGCAACCAGCCATAAACACATGCATTTGATGTAAGAATACTCCAAATTAATCTTTCAAAAGGGATAATGAGAATCGCAAATAAACCTTTGTTTCGTTGATTTCTCTTAATTTGTTTTGGTTTCAATACAAAACATATTTGAAATGGCTTCTACGAAGGGCAAAGATGTGGTTTAATGTATATATACTATATTCATATATATATATATTGTTCATATGTATATATATTGTTCATGAAATTTTACTCTGCAGCGCAATAATGAGGGAAATGAGAATAGTTTTCCTTTAAGCGTCTTGCTAGAATGCTGAAAAATAAAAATATTTATAAAGTAGAAATGTTTTACCATTTATTCCACCAGGTATTTATTGAATTGAACATATACGTATTTCGTCGACTGAACTGTACAAACACTGAAGTCGGCAAGACGTCGACGAAATACGCCAGTACTAGGGTTTCCCCGGGGATATCCGAAACTGACCCCAGGATGGCCAGTGGTTGCAAAATCACTTTTAAATGCCTTTAGGAGGCTAACTCCAAAAACAAAGCAGTTTGATATACATATGACCACGATTGAAAAAAAAAGTGTTTGACCGCTTTCGAACCGGTTCCAGCACCTGTATATTATTGGCAAATATTAAAGTATATATAGTGTCTATAATCAGGGTTCACGAATAACATTAATTGTAACCAAATTGATACCGTTTAACTGGGTATACGTTTGTGTAAAATGTATTTGTTATCATTTTTACCCGATCTGACCCAGTGACCCGCCGGAATAACTCTGGACATGTAGATATTTCTGGCAATTTTAATAAACAAATCAAAACTAAAAACTCGTACATGTCCATTAAAGTTAAGCCTAAGTCGATACATTTAAAAACAATTTTTTTTACACTTTTATTTTTTTTTCATGTTGATTGTTGATAATAGAAGAAATATTTTGCATTGAGTGTAGTATTCTGTATTATTACGTGTTGATTTACTAACGCCCGCTCTATAGATGCTGCGAAATATCCATACATTATACAGTATAAAAATGTAGGAAAACTAAAAAACCCGAAAAGTCCGGATTGTTATACTTCGCTTACAAATACTACATAACATGACGAATCTAATCATGCTGAGTTTTTGGTTTACAAATTTTCACAATTTTGAGAAATTTTGTAATGAAAAAGAGTATTTTTTAAAGAAAAATCGATTTAAATCCCGATACACATGTTATACATCATTGGAGTCTTCAGAAAAGTTGTGTGTTTTGACAGTATCTAAAACTTTCTAGAATATACAAATGTAGAAAAAATTAAGTTGTAGAAGAGAAAGTTGAAAAATTTATTTTAAGGTGCAACGTACATATCTCTTAAGGAAAAATATATAGATGGCAGACATGTTCTTCAAAGTTGCTCAAAATAAATTGCTCTACAAGATTCCGCTCAAAAAAAAATTTTTTTGGTTGTCGAGCCAAAAAAATTTTTTTTTAAGTGACACTTGCACCTTAAGAAAAATTAAGGTGCTTATCCTAAAAGATGTGGGATATAGTCCTAGAAAACTTTCCTGAAGACATCAAATCATGAAAACATCTGTGAAACTCAGGAAAGACTTTTGACCGTCTTTTTTCAGTTTCGCCCCACTGTGCGCTGGTATTGATCAATAAACACTTTAGGATTACCAGGAGTTGCACATTCAAAGATGTTTCGCTACTCCCAAGCATAATTATCTACTGATTCCCTGTGCAAATTCAGCTAGTCCAGATCGATAACGGAGTAGCAGCCAGGGGTGGTCGCAGAAGCTCAAGCTCAAGCTACAGTGGTAGAGAATTTAGATTGAAGCAGGTATACACAATAAAAACCTTTCTCAATTATGCCTCAAGTTAATAGTGGTTTGTAAAAAGTTTGTAGAGGAAATTATTTTGAGAAACTCTTTTTTTATTTCGATTATAGAGGTTTTAAGCTTAAGGTCATTCGCCTCTTCGGGTTAGAAAAATCTCTTATGAAAAATTTCTAACCCTATGTGCGGGGTCGGGACTCAAACCCAGGTGCGCTGCGTACAAGACAGTCGATTTACCAATACGCTACGCCCACACCCTTGAGAAACTCTGTTTCAAACATGCAAAATGTCTATTTCATAGGAAAAACCCCTTTAAAAGAGTATTTACTATGCCTTTTTTGTCATGTTTCCGATGTCCAACAACTCACACAGAAATAATAACCAATATTAATGTTAATATTTAAACGTCTTCCCTAGCGAATGCCTAAATCCACAGTTTATAAAGAATGTTCTTAGGTTTCATCTCAATTTTACGTGTCAACACGAAACACCTCGTTTACCTACACTTAATCCAAGCATCAATCTACCACGCGGCAGTTTGTCAGAATTTTACGATACTTTTTCTTCAACTTTACACAACACAACACGTGCCATCATAGCCCCCCTCCGTGAGGTAAATAAACAAAGAACTACGCGAAAAAATACTCACCCCAAATTCTTGGTAGAGCCGGAAAGTTTCGTCCAGCCGACCATTATTACAGCAATAAAACTTTTAATGATTTCCCCGGATGATAGCAAAGTTGCTCGACGAGCACCAGCAAGAGCATTGTTTTCGCATGTGTCTTTCGCCGCCGCCGCTGGCAAAAAGCTGCCACTCTGTTCGAATGTTGGAAGTGTAAATAAGACGACGAAAAAATTTCTGAAGTCAGCATAAGAGCTATCAATTACCGGCCATCGATACCGTTGAGTAACACTAAATTTAATTGAATTTCGAACAGCGAACCTTTCGGAAGCGAAATTGTCCGCCTTTTGTCAAGTAGCGGAACTGTGGGTTCAGTGAAAATGTTGGCGGTATATTTTAAATTGTTGGAGTATCCGTTGTAGACCCGATGTTTGGCGTACAAAATAATTTCAGGTGAAGCTCCTTTATTCTGATGACACTATGACGAACCTTGCTGGTCATAACTGAAATAGTGCAGAAATTGAAATATGATCCTTTGAAGTTGCTGCTATGAAATTGCGCTCCAATATAAGAACAAATGAAACTTAAGGTTCAAGTTACCTTTTTTAAGCATGTGTTAGAATTGAACGCTTGGTAGTGTGCGTAGGAAAATTTGTGTTCAGCTTTGCCACCGGATTATCCATTTACACCTTTTTAAAACTCTAAAAGAAGAATATCAGTCGATTTATTAGATCATCACGATTCAATTCATGCAAAATACCTGCTGAAAAAACCATCGGCTTAGCTAAATGGTGCTTTTGAAAAAGTGGCTGTGGTTTTTTCATTGCGCAGTTGTGTTGCGTACCCCAGCTCGGTGTGGTAGTGCGATAAAAAATCACAGCCACTTTTTCAAAAGCACCATCCAGCTATGCCGATGGTTTTTCCAGCAGGTATTTTGCATGAATTGAATCGTGATGATCTAATAAATCGACTGATATTCTTCTTTTAGAGTTTTGAAAAGGTTTAAATGGATAATCTGGTGGCAAAGCTGAACACAATTTTTCTTACGCATACTACCAAGCCTTGAGGTAACTTGAGCCTTAAATTCGATTAGCTTTTTTTTTCTCAACCCACAGTTCGTTGAGTGAAGATGACTAAGATGCTATCATTTGAGTTGGGTCGTACGCACCAACTGCACCGGTTGTTATTTAATGTTATTTTTCGATGGAGGCACAGAGAATCAGCAACATCACACTGATGCCGTCAACTTTCCCCTGAGGTTTAACCGGGTAAAATTGGTGAAAGATTGCTTTTATCACCTCCAAGGACATTTATAGTGTAAGAATTTTCCAAATCTACTAAACTTACAAATTAGAAGTATATCTGTGAAATATTTTTTTTGGTATTTGACACCCTCTGGATATATATCTATTAAGATATCTATTAAATGAACCCATTTAATAGATATCTTAACATTATAATACCAGGATCGTTAAAACCATTCAGTCCTTAACCACAAGAAACTGTTGATTGGATGACGCAATGCAGGTTTTTGTTATGATTATTTCGTTTTTTCATCGTCGTGAATATTTAAACCGATTGCAGACTTTGATTCAAACTCCCACCAGTGGCATTGTGTCTGAGGCAGATTTCATTATGGTGATAGATTGGCTGAACGTGGGAAGGAAAATCGATGAAATGGTAATTGCTTGTTCCAACTTGAGCTCTAATTCATCAACTAAATGTTCTTTACCGGCTTTTTGTAGGTCGGAATTATACTAGCTTATTCTATAAGAACTATATGAATTAACCTACTCTGGAAACCTCTCCATCCTACTAAAACCTATCGAGAAAGTCACTAACATAAAATTCGATCCTTTTCCATCTAAAACCCCCATCTTTAATTCAAATATCCACAACCGCAAGTAAAAACTGGCAATTATTTCAACTGTGGGCGACAACCCCGATCAGGCCTGTACTTATTTTCCCGGCCATCAGCGCCAAGCTTCCGTAAACAATAAAATTCCCTCTCGGTAAACAATATTTGTTTCCCGGTTTGCACCGAGCGAACGTCAATCAATATTGTACTTACCGTTTTGTGAAGTTTTATTTTGCCTTTTGTCTCCTGATCCTCGACGGTTCTGTCGGTGTGTCGGAGCCCCAGCTGGCCGTGCCGTGCAGTGTCGTGCCGTACCGTTGGCATGTCTCGGATGACCGGGAAGAAATTTAATTCCCTGATTTCGCTCGATTTTTCAGTCTCTTTACCTTTCTACTTTGCCGTGTTGTTCCAATCTGCCGGATAACACTTGTTCTGTCGAGGGTGTTCAGCAAACGGGTTGGAAAATGCGATGCTTTTCTGCTGCTTTTCACCTTGAGATGTTGCCGTTCGGCCAGTCCCTACTCCTCTCGCTACAGCGGCGGCAGTGTCTGACCGTTGCGTGGGAGGATGTTGGAAAACCAGATGGATTGTAAAATGAGTAAAGTATATTCAAATAAAATTAGTTAAATACAAAAAATATAAATAACATTGAAAAAATTTCATGGCATTACATTCCACAGAATTTGGCCTACTGTATCAACAGATTTCGCAATAGATGCTTATAAAAACAATCAAAATTTCGCATTGCATTGAAAAAGTTGTTTTAGGATTCCCCATTGGTTTATATTGAATACTGCATATCAAGAAAACTAGCAACTCTGTCCAGAAACAGGAGGCAATAACAGCAACACCTCTTCCGGGTAAAGGTGGTACTTTTCCATAGTGATGTACTTTTACTTTTTTTATACAATTTGTTTATTTTATAAGGCACGTGGTTGCTGTTGCTTAGAGGTGCCAATTTCATTTGTTTACATTTAAAATTTCTTAGAACTAGGGCATAACACATTGAAATTTTTTTTATGATGAGCCCAAGGAAATTTTACAGCTATCCTCGACTATCCTATACATATACAAAGGGGAGAGTGGGTACAATTGATACAACAAACTTTTGTTTTTTTCTCATAACTTTACATACATTAAAATACAAATTTTAATTTCAAAATTCGCCATTTTTTCGAATTGTAAGAGCCATGAATAATGTATAAATCCGAATACTATGTCCTCTTAGTAATATGAACAGTTCTGAAAATCCTGCCAGACCGAGATTTTTATAAAAACGTGTGGTAACTTGTTCCTCTGCCTACTAGGGCTAAAGAAACAAAGTACACTACGACTAGTAGACACGAAAGTTCAGCTAATCACCTATCCTGACAAATTCATTAAAAAGACTACCTTTTGAGATGAACGACAAATTTTAAAGACCCATTGAAAATCAAGACAAGCACTTGCGGTAAATCAGTGCTGTTTGACTGGCTTTTCCAATCTCCCATAACTTATACCATAATTTCTCGCCAAACATATGATTACGGCCTAAAAGCCAACTGTCAAAATTCTCTTAGAAAGGAAATTCCGGACAAACCGTTGCTAGCCAAACACAGTTCACAGCAGTTTATGAAAGAGAACACTTTTCTCTTTTGTTTACTACTTTTGGTTGGCGAGTAACGGTTTGTCCGGAATTTAATTTCAAAGAGAATTTTGACAGGTGGCTTTTAAGCCGTAATCATATGTTTGGCGAGATTTGTTCATGGAACAATAGGGAAACCAACCTAATTTTGGACCCCTACATATTTTGGACCCTGTTAATGTATTTGTCTTCGGCACTGCCAGGTTTCTCTGCATTTGTTTGGTTTGATCTTTAGGGATATGCGAGTTACAGATGTTCTGAAGCAGATTATTACTGTGAGTTAAAATGTCAATTTTTTTTATTTCTAAGGCTGGATCTACTGAAAAAAAACATTTTTTTAATTTGTTTCCTTTTAGGACAATAACATATTCAAACCCACGAGACTAGTACGACTTTATAGGTTGCCGCATCAGATCTACTATAGTTTTCAAATGAAGCTTGCTGCTAGCGGATTGCAAAAGTATCAGACTATGCTGTGTGGGGTGTTGTCCCGGTTACCAATAAGGCGAACGAACATGTTTGCAGATACGTCATTTAGTCGGATAACTGTCAGTTTGTTAGCTGAATTTAAAAATCAGAAAAGAATAATTGAAGTTAAAAAACAATATGAGTGTACTCGTAAGGACACCCGCTATCAATTCATATGAGAAACTGAAGCAATTTTTCCTAATTAAAGAACTATTACATTCCTTGGCTTGTCTATTAAGTTCGAACATCATTAGTTCATCTCTAATTGTTTAAAATTAAACAGAATCCACAGTTCTAAAAAATATCACCGACAACGTTTCATATTTCAACGATAGCCAAAAGGAACCGATGAATGTGATACTTTATAATGTGAGGGAATCAAATATCCCCAAGGATCAAGCGTCCTCACTCTCCCCTATTATATTTGTGAGAGCCCCCATTCAGTGATAGTTTTAGTTTTAGACATTTTTATAACAATACAGTTTATGATTTTTACCAGAAATATTATTGGAACAATTAAGAAGAACAATTTTATAACTACAGTAAGATTCCGTTTTTGGCACGTTCCGTGTTTGGCATGCTCTCATTTTGGCACATTACGAATTTGGCAATAAATGCGTTCCGTTTTTGGCAACATTGTTGTTGTACATAATAAGTCTTTGAAAAATGTGCAGTAGATATTTTTTCGTATAAATTGACATCACATTTGACTTTATTTCCAAACATTGGAGTCATATTAACCCTCAAAGGCTCATATCATTTTTTTTCTTCAAATTTTGTTAAAATTGTCTCATAGTTCCAATACATTACTGTAATAATTTTGAGATGTTTTTCGCAATGTTGTTTTAAAACAGCGGTATGCATTTAAGGGTTAACTATATTTTACTCTATACGTGTCGTATTTAATGATTACAATAAGTATAGAAATGTATTATTTATGTACCTATAGACGAATTTCGCTCCAACTCGAATAAATGTTGGCAGCACCCTCTCAGATTTTATTGAAACTTTTTGTACATGTAGACTTTGTCACAAAAAGCTATTTTGCATATTTTGTTTTTCCAAAAATGATCTAGACTGTCTTTTGAAAAGGGCCAAACTTTTTTTTACCAATTTTTTTCAAATGGCTATAGTCTAAAAATGACAAATCATACAAAAAAATGTTGTAGGAGGGGTTTTCACAAAATAAGTCAAATTTTCGAAAAAAAAATATTGAAAAAATTCATCATTGACTCCTACACTGAAAAAAATCGATTTTAAAAATTTAAAGTCGATTTACAAAAAAAACCATTTTTGATTTGGATGAAATTTTGTTTCAAGATAGATAATTATCTTCCCTACCTAGCCTCAAAAATTCAAGTTTGGCACTTTTGAGGAAAAAAAGTTATTTGAAAAAACTTTTTCTTGTCCAAAATGAATTATTTTCAACGAAAACTAAATCAATGAAAGTCATAATCATCTCAGAATCTATTTTCCCAGCTGCTAGTTGCCTGATACATGCAAAAAGTATCAGTACCGAATTTGATATATATTCATAACAAACTTGAATGAGGACTGGAAGACTTGAAGATTGGAAGATTGGAGGATCAGACGACTGGAAGACTGGAAGACTGCAGTTCATTTATTCCTCTCAAATCTGATAAATTTTATGAAACAATTGACATACTTTTCTAAAATTTATTATATGTCTGATGGAGCAGCGACACAATACAAAAATAAGAAAAACTTTGCAAGCTTGTGTAGATTCCAGTCAAAGTATGAGTTAAGGTTGGAGAGAGAATGGGCCAAAATCGAAAACGATAAAAGCAGTTTTCTTCTACACCGAGTGTTAGATATTCATAAAAATCAATCAGCTTATGTACAGTACTGCTGATTGATTTTTATGAATATCTAACACTCGGTGTGGAAAAAAACCCCTTAATAAAAATATGCATAGTTGCTAAATTAGACAATATCTTCTCACAAACTGAGTTTTATTGGATTCTGAAATGATTATGACTTTCATTGGTTTGATTTTCGATAAAAATACACTGAAGGAAAAAATTCAATTTGGACAAGGAAAAGTTTTTTTCAAATAACTTTTTTTCCTCAAAAGTGCCAAACTTGAATTTTTGACGCTAGGTAGGGAACATAATTATCTATCTTGGAACAAAATTTCATCCAAATCAAAAATGGGGTTTTTTGTAAATCGACTTTAAATTTTTAAAATCTATTTTTTTAGTGTAGGAGTCATTGAAGAGTTTTTTCAATATTTTTATTCGAAATTTGACTAATTTTGTGAAAACCCCTCCTACAACATTTTTTGTAGGATTTGTCATTTTTAGACTATAGCCATTTGAAAAAAAAATGGTAAAAAAAGTTTGGCTCTTTTCAAAAGACAGTCTAGATCATTTTTGGAAAAACAAAATATGCAAAGTGGCTTTTTGTGACAAAGTCTTCGTGTACAGAAAATTTCATTAGAATGTGAGAGGGTGCTGCCAATTCTGAATACGATTTGGCGCGAAATTCGTCTATAATATAACTGGTAACTAGTGTCTGACGGAATGAATTTTCTCTTTCGATTATTACGACGTCACAACAAAACTAAATTTTCAGTACATATCGAAAGCCTGAATTAAGGAATTCAAAACTAATAGCTCTCAAATAGTTTGTTTTAGCTTTATGATGTCTTTGCAAATTTGTTAGTTTTTTTTTGCGATTTTTTCAAATGAATCGAATTAGGATGGTCCTTGCGGTTGGGGTGTTCAAAGTATCGACTGTTTGGATGTGCGAAGTTTACCTGCGCAATGCCCTACAATATAATAACACAAATAAATTGAAGCAAGTTTGCTGAATAAACAAAGCTATCTATAATGATTAATTTGTTATGAAGTTTATTAAAGATTTTTTTAAAGGCTCTTGAAAAATTGTACATTAATTTTCAGAAAGAAGCGATAACAGCCCCAGTAGCGAAATCAACATTACCATGCAGTGAATTGGTTGATTTTTGACGTCCAGTGGACCGAAGGAAAGCTATTCGAATTAAATGATATGTTACACCTCCGTAATGAGGGGCATTGTACTCGAGAAGTGCGCGAAGATTGTGAGAATTCTACAGGACGACGCACAGTATCGTCTAAGTGTACAAAATCTCAAAATTTTATTTTGGATTTTTAATGATTTAACATTTTTCTCTGTTTGTAAACAGGTTGAATGGAGTCTTCTAAAAAAGTTCTGAGGACAAAAGATTTTTTACAGACCTCAAAGGTTGGGAAAAACCTGTTTTCAAACCTATCTTATTCAAATGAATATATCGTTTTAGTTAAGATTCCGATTAGGATCCAACTGATTTTTTTAGTAAGGGTATTCGGTGGACTTAAATTTGCCATTCAATTTAGTCGATATAAGTCACTCTTTATGGAGAACAAATAATAAATCGTGCATTAAATTAAAATTATTTATTCAATGTACTTTGTTCGAAATAGTTCGGAAAGATTGCTTGTAGTTCATGACTCTTGAAAATTAGTGTACTTTTCGAAAATAAATGCCTTGTTTTGCCCCAAGGTATGAAAAAAGGTGATTTTCATGATATATTTGAAGCAGACACATGGTAATGTTTGATTACCCAGGGTTCGCAATATAATTTATAAATGTCTGTTAGCAACAATTGAAAATATGTGTATTCTGCTAAAAATTCACTAAGCCAAATTTTTAAAAGTGAATTTTCAGATATAGTGCACTTTATATTCGTAAATGTTGAATTTTCAAACCACCCTAGGTGCCAGAATTTCGAGGTAAAAAAAATTACACCAAATATGAATTCAGCGACGTAAAATTACCTCAATGTGAAGTTTTCACCAAATTCGGACCTTATTGAGGTTTTGTCCGACTTTTGTATGGAAGGTGATCATTGTGCGACAACTGAATTTGATAAAAACATGAATAAAATTGAATTTTATTATTTTTTTCTTTCATCTCATTCCATTTCGCACATGATTAAAAATCTTTGATATATTTTTGAAGCCGTGAATTGAAAATCCAAACTTCAAAAATAAGGCTTTTGGCACGGTTCCGGTTTTGACAACTGAAAAAAAAAAAAAATTGTTACCAAAAACGGAATCCTACTGTATTTTGAAACTAGGAATAACTAGAGGGAGTGATTGGATTTTGATAAGATTTGAAGGGTTAATTAGGGCTATTTTTGTGATTATTACTACAGTTGGGCAGTTCTTAACGAGATTATGTAATTTAACAACTAAAGCCAAAAGAACACTTCTACACAGAAAAAATGTTCCAAAAACCATGAATAAAGCGCTTTGAATTCTGGAACAATTCGTTACGAAAACACGATCAAAAATCATGTCAAATTTAAGTATGTTTAATTTCCCTTTAGTAATGCACGCATAACGCTTTTTTCATGTAAAGACTTCATTCACGTTTTCCTCCATATCATTACTGAATATATTTTCTGTGCATGAACTAGCTCACAACTTTATAAACATTATTCTTAAAACCAAAATGGACACGTGATTTTATTCATAGATTTAGGTACATTATTCAGAGTCCGACAGTACATGACCTAGTACATGATTAATTACATCTTCATCATGATCTGGTTTCCGTAGTTGTGAATCAGTACACAAATTCAAAACTGGATATTTATTTGTGAACTATTTCACAAAACTATGATTTCATTCATGAGCCCTTTTAATTCTCGTAAATAATTTATGATTCCCAATATATTATTCACGATTCAATCCGTGCTCGAGAAATAATTTACAAAACCGTAAAATATTATTCATGAATACGTGAACAGATTCATGATTCCTAGTATAATACTTGAGACTAACCATTCGTCGTCTCAGTTTATTCTCAACCACCAAAGGCATCAGTCTCGATACCAGTGTGCTCTCTGCTGCTACCCAAGCCAGCACAAGCAGTTGCTTTTTTCTTGTGTGCTTTGTCTGAAGAACAAAGGGAACCGTTACTATTATTCTATCAAGATGACAGTTTCGACAACAAAATGTGCTTCTTCGGGCCATTGAGTTCCGGTCTTTCCGCATAAGACCGAATATTGGTGATGTGGAATATTTGCTGAAGGAGAAAATGCAGCTTCGGTTTTCAGACGTCAGTTTCATTCAGTTGGAGCACGTCAGACACGCGGTGCTGATAACGTTCAACAAATTCGCCCAGGCA
Organism: Topomyia yanbarensis; assembly: GCF_030247195.1. Taxonomy (NCBI): domain Eukaryota; kingdom Metazoa; phylum Arthropoda; class Insecta; order Diptera; family Culicidae; genus Topomyia; species Topomyia yanbarensis. Next base: position 415,043,465 of record NC_080671.1, read on the forward strand.
AAAAAATCATTTCGCAAAACAACTTGAAACACGTTCTGGATTGTGACACCGCAAAAATCAAGATCCCTCTGTATATGGATAACGGAAACGTGGAAGTTAAATTACATGATTTGGCACCACGTACTTGCAAATTGGCCATTAAAAGATTCATGTCGTGTTTCGGAGAAGTGGAATCAATTACGGAGGATACGTGGAGGAACTACTTTCCAGGTATTTCAAATGGTGTTTTTGTGGTGAGAATGCGGGTAGACCAACCCATTCCCTCTTACCTTACCCTGCAGTACACAACAGAAGGGGGTGATACCATTATACAGCGAACTCTATGTACATATCAAGGACAAACTAACACGTGCCAGTTCTGTGAACAAACGGCACATTACGGACAACCCTGCCCAGAAACCGCTAACAAAAGCTCATCTACAGATAGAAATACCAACACTCAATCTCCAATATAATTTCCTGAGCCACAAACGATTGCCAAATTTGTGGCTGCTGTTCAAGCAATAATGACAACTGCGAGAGCCGCGTCAAGTACCGCAAACTCAACAGTTAATTCCAGCAACGAGGGAGCTACTAGCAATGACGGAGGGTTCACGGTCGTGACCCAAAAGGGAAAGAAGTTAGGAACAACACCTGATCGCGAACATCAAGGCAGTAACCCCGATGATGACCCGGACAAGTGCGAAGACGACAAAGATACAAATGACCCCCTTGATATAGTTGACGTGAATGCAAGGATTTCCCCGACACGAAAACGGATCTCCGCGCGCAATGGCAAGTCGCGCGTACGGGATCGATCTTAGCATTAATTGTTTGTTATTTTTATTGTTTACATCATGTAAATATATAAAAGACCCACGGCTTCGTGAAACTAACGCCTTGAGCCGTGCTAAATAAACGAATTTAAAAAAAACTAACCATTCGTGCTCGTGAAATCGTTTACAATATCTTAAAATACGATTCATGCGTTCGTGAACTTCTTAAAATATGATTCATGCGTCGTGCTCGTGATTAGTTCACAAAGCCAAATGAACAGTTATTAGCTCATGATTCATGATCTATCTTGCGTGAAGTATTTCACAAAAAATAGAGCATTATTCGTGGAACAATTTTTGTTCCATTAACTTTTCTTGAAATATCATATAGTTGTGTTCAGCTGGTAGCGACCAATATGAGGCACGAGCAGTAAATACAAAAAAAAACTATTAGGACCTCGAACATTGTTATTCATTTGATATGGTTCAGTGTGATACCTGGACAGAAAACGAAAACTACGCTGAGCACCAAACATACACTAAAGAGTCGTAAATCGAGCTCGTGATCTAGTTCACAGACCAAGATACTGCGAATCAGTCCCAATTCAATGCTTCTGATCTTATTATGACGTTTCTCCGTTTAAAGAATCCGATAGTAACCAAATTAATATAACACGATAAGGCGAAGCGAAATTACCAATGTCATGATAAAACTCCTCTCCTATCATGAATACAATTTATATCTTCCACAAGTCGAATTCGAAAGTTACCTTAAAATTAAATATCACGAGAAAATACACATAAATTACGAAAATCGTGACTAAGATTCTGAAATCATGAACATGAATCACTCTACTCGTGAAAAACATCTCGATATCGTAAACATAAATTACGAAAATCGTGACTAAGATCCTCAAGTCATACACATAGAGCGCGCTGTTCAGCCAGAAAAATCTGACAATAAACTCATGAAAAAAAAAAATTGACGGTAGCGCGATACGAAAATCGCGACAAAGTCCTGACATCCTGAATACCGTCAAGCTGTCGACTCTTTTAGTTGATAGTTTATACAAACCAGTATATCCCCAATTTATGAACAGAATCATAACAAAAACATCAGGGTTTCCATTATCCCAAAGGTATCAACGAACGCTTGGTTCCGGGAGATGGATGTGGGTCGGGATTTTATTCGTATAATGTCCCGACTTATGTCCAACCACTACACCATGGATGCGCATTTGCACCGTATTGGGCTTGCGGAGAGTAGTCTTTGCGCTTGTGACGAGGGCTATCACGACATCGAGCAAGTTGTCTGGGTATGCGCCGGGTATTTGGATGCCAGGTCTCAGTTAAAGGACTCCCTTCGGGCCCGAGGTAGACCACCCAATGTCCCAGTTCGAGATGTGCTGGCAAATCGAGATCTTCCCTATATGTCCCGTATTTATACTTTCATAAAAACGATTAATATCCCCTCTCTTTTATTTCTCGTTTTTAGAAAATTCCTCCTGCCTTGTGGAACCGATCAGCTCCAGAGTTCTACTATGTAACCGCCGTTGCCCTTACCACTACGCCTGTATGAAAGGAAACTGAAGCGAGAGCGACTCGAGGTCCGATGACTTTTGAAGGATTCCCTGCGGGTCCGAAGAATACCATCCGCCAATCCGGTACTCGACGACTTACTAGACTGAGGGCGCTAATTTGTTTCGCTGATCTCCCGTTTGCCTGAAAGTTGCAAGTTTTACTCTTCTTTCCCTGTCACCATATACGTCTTCTCTCCCTGTCCCTGATACAACTGCTGCTACACTGATGTGGAAATAAGCCCCCCTCTGAATATCTTGACCAAGCATAAGTCTTCGTTAAAAAAATCCAATTTGTATTCTGTATTCCTAGTTTTAAGATAGCTGTAATTTTACTCTTTATTGCAACTATTGTCCTCCATCTTGTAAATAGAATTGTATCTCTAGTTTTAAGATATCTGTGAATTTTCTCATAAATATTTTTCCCCTTTTGTGTACCAAATTATATTGTTAGTTTTAAGATAACTTTAAAATATTTCGCAAAATACTATTACTCCCCCTCTTGTATATCAAACTGAATCCCTTGTTTTAAAATTTTTCATAAAAACATCTTTTGCCCCTCTCTTGTATATAGAATCTTATTTCTAGTCTTAAAATAGCTGTAATTTTTTTTCTCTTTCATAAAAAAATTTCAACATTGTAACCTTCTAGTTTTAAGATATCCAAAATGTAAAAACAAAAGAAATTGGCACTGCCAAGCTAACGCATTTGTGCCTATCAAATAAACGAAATAAAAAAAACTTCAGGGAACAACCAAAGTAAGCCCACCAAAGATTGGAATGTAACGCCATGCACATTAGAGTGGGACATGGTTATATGAAAAAAATAAAATTTCGCTCCGAGTAACTTTTTGGGTCCCATTTAGCTCCCAGAACAACTCTGCAAATTTTTAGTTCGATCGGTGAAACTATATTTTTGCGCCCACGGTTTAAAGTTTACATGGGATTTCGTATGGGGAAAACGTATTTTGCAAATTAATTCTTCCAAGAGTCACCCGTTACCTCCTAAAAAACAATAGATGTCTGATTTTTATAGAAAATTTGTCAAGGAAACAAAGTCTAGAAGACCACAAAACGATCTGATGCTTGTGGAAAAAGTTATTAAGCAAAAACCGATTGATGCCCTGAAGATTAATGAAAATTTTACTTTTCATAGCATCACTGCTGCTGACGGTCGAATTATATACAAAATCTTTAAATTTCTCTTATTATTTACAAAAGAAGACTCAATTTATCCCTCAAAACTTTTGCGAAGTGGCCAAACAGTATAGAAAAATGATTTAAACACATTAAGAGAAGATCAAAACAAAATTGCATATAATTGAACAACCAACAACAGTGGTGCTAGAAAAAATGAATATTTTATCAATCGTTAGAGCATCAATTGGTTTCAGCTTAATAACTTTTTTCTCAAGCGTCAGATCGTTTCGTAGTTTTCAAGACTTTGTTTCTGTGTTAAATTTCCTACAAAAACTATACAACGGTTTATTTTTAGGAAGCAATGGGCGACCCCTGGAGGAAATATTTTGTGAAAGTTAATTTTCCCATATAAAATCCCATGTAAACTTTAAACAGTGGGCGCAAAAATATAGTTTCAGGGATCAAGCTAAGAATTTGCACAGATGTTCTAGGACCCAAATGGTTCCCAAGAAGTTGCTCGGAGCTGGAATCTATTTGTTGTCCCACCCTAATGCACATATTCGGGGCAAAATAGTTTTTTTTGGAAAACAAATCGTTTCATGAGTACAAGCTTTATTATTCATAATTTCAGGAATTTGCTCACGGTTTTCGTAAGTCGTTAAATTCACGAAACCACGATTTTTGATTCATGAATTTACGGAACGAAAGTTTTTCGGGTAGACTCATCGTATGGGTCGAGTGTATGCAACCCAAAGCAAAACGCAAACAGCAACAATGGATTCGCTCCAGTTTGATGAAGTGTTCGCAGCTGAGCGTGAAGAGAAACCCCCCATACTCCATAACTGACAATATCGTTGTTTGATACAGCCTATATCCTGGGTGGGCACTTCTGTTTCAGATGCCTAATGTGACATCCCCAGGTACGTCTATTAAGCCATTTAAATTTCTGTTGAAAGCAAGGCAAGACAATCGTTCGTCCGTTTGCCATTTGCTTCGATTAAATTTTGGAGGTGGAATAGGATCATTTGATCTATTAAATTTTGAATACAGGACAGCATTTCAATCGGTCGATACGAGTTGTGAACGGAGGCTAGTTTTCCTGGTTTTTGGATGGTGATGACACTCAGGTGTCTCCAAACATGTGGGACAATGTTACCCTCAAGGAACTTATTGAATAAATTCAACAAACGTCTCTTGGCAGCCCGGCAGATTCTTTAACAAGTTGAATTGGATTCTGTCAGACCCTGGAGCTTTATTGTTACATGATAGGAAAGCGAGTGAGAACTCCACCATCGAAAAAGGTGTTTCGTTCGTGCTACCGTGAGGGGACGGGCCCGATGGACCTTTCTTTCCAGGGCAGAATCCGGACAAACCTTCGCGGCGAAATCGACTATCCAACGATTTGAATCTTTCGTGCTCTCGTTAGTAGGAGAGCCCGGGGCAGTTTGGGGTAAGTTGGCGGAATCCTTTCTCTCCGTTTCTATTCAACAAAAAGCACTACTTCTCGTTGGGTACCTCAAGTTATGTGAAACCCATTATTCAATGTGTTTTTGTTACAAAACATTTTGTTTTGCAAAAGTTGTGGGCAATATTGCGTTTTCGAGCACGCCAAGTAAATTTTCTTAATTTTAAAAAAACTGTGTTATTTAATCCTCCGGAAGTCGCGCAAATGGCCCACTGGACGAGCAGCCGCTGGTGCGCTAAGACGATTTCGCTAGATTTTGAGGGCAGCGTGCACTCAGTGCACTAGCGCGACTTCCGGAAGGTTAAGGCGATTTCCAATCTATTCCCCGAATGATTACAATTTTTCAATAGTGCGTGAAAAGAGCTGTCAGTATCTGTATAGACTTTTCACCTATCCGCATACAAAAGTAATTTTTTGAATACTTCTTAAAAAATTCAGTTGGGGTAAGCTGGCGATGATGTGCACTGGGCAAAATGGCAGCACTCTTTTCAGTGTAAAAGTAGTCATCAAATATTTTAATTTCTGGAATTCATTCCTAAGTAAGAGAATCTTTTTCTTGTATATCTCGTCAATGCAGGAAACATTTGCTTGTGCTAATCGCCAGCAGAATATCGAAAATGTGCTTTTGAATATGGAGCACCCGTCGAAGTCAAAATACGGTGGTATTGAGACTGAACTATAGCGGCAAATGTCGATAAATATACCGTTTTATTGAAAAGATATTCAGTACGATCCAAATAGACACCAAAAGTAACTGAATCTTCATTTAATTGCTTATTTCCTGACGTACGTGACGTTGGCGGATTTCCCGCGTCACATATTTTTGGCAATAAAAACAAAGACAATGCACCAAACATTGTTAAAATTCAGGGATGTTGCCAACAATCCGCCCTTTTTACTATGTGTTCTATTTTGCAAGATCTACCTAAATCAGAGAGATAAAATATGAAAACTGAAAACACCGCTAACTAGCCCCGCTCTCCCCTACTGTTACGGTTTTGAATACGCCAAATCGTGCCCCAAAGAGTGCTCTTCGAGGTTTCTCTCGTTAGTCCATCAACGAACCGATACCAATATCTTCGTTTTTTGGCTTTCATCAAACTCTTCATTCGTGTATCTTACGTCGCGTACTGTCGATAGCTAGCGGGTAGCCCATCGGCCCGGAAGGTCTTTTACGAGGCAGCCTTCTCTGCGTACATGTCTGAGCACTCTTTGTCCCACCATGGGTTGGGAGGATGCCCGCGAGAGTTCGCGTCTGGTACACGTGTAGTCTGAGTTTGAATCGCGATATCGAGAATCAAGCCAGTCAGGTAGCTGTACTCTTCCACCGGAGGAAGCTCTTGTGTGGACTCGATTTTGTTAGATATCGCGAACGCGTAGCTCTTCCAGTCAAGTTTCATGTGAGGTCATGCAAAACATTGATTGTAATCGGTGATCCTGAACTGTGATCAATAGTAATTACGACTGGCAGCTAGTCGCTACTGTGTGGATTCTGGATTTCTTTCCACATGCAATTTAACCGCAGCGATGTGGAGCAGAGAGACAAGTCTAAGGTGCTCGAGCGCGTTATGAGAGCCGGAATCCGTATCATTTAACCGTCTACAAAATGGTCATATTGGAGTTGCCACATAGCTCGTGGAGTAAGGTTGATCAATTACCATCATGAAGGCAACCCAATGCCCTGCCATGGGAGTTAAAATCGCCTAAAACTAGCCTCGATGCGGGAAGGCGCTCCGCTTTATCGGCTTTATCGATGGCCAACAGAGGCTCTAGGCCGAATGTAGGTGGAAGCACTGTAAAGGTATTTTCCTTTAATACGATTGAAAGAATAGCACTTTTTGATTACAAAAGTAATCCGCAAGAGTCTTCTCGATCCAAGTGAATAATATTGAAATCGTGAAAGTTGAGATCCTCTATTCCTGAAGTCAGCCATGTTTCGCTTGATGCCAATGCATCGCTTTTCAAGTGATTCAGTAAAATGTTTAAAAGAATCGATTTTCGGTCTAATACTTCTGCCATTTCACTGTAGAACAGTGATCAAATCGTTCGATGAATTAGCTCGAAGGATACAATCGCTGAAAGAAGAGGCCATTTTGCAGTCAACTGCTTCAAAAATGTTCTCACTATGGGTAGAAAAGTTATCAGAAGACTTTTAAGAGGATCGTTAATCTTAAAAGTTGTGAAATTCAAATCCACGATGTCAGAAAATTTCATTAGTTCAATACTGGATCGAGTATCTGTTTGAGAAAAGGAGACACTTGGGGTATTTTGTGTACCAGAAAGTGGTGGATACTCCTTGTTGGAATTCAACTTTCTAGGTCCGGGAGCAAATTGCTTCGGTTTTATGGCATCATTTCCCTTCGATTCATTGGTTGTAGATGGCGCATTCTGAGAGGAGGACACCTTGACGCCCTTACAAGGGAGTCTAGGGGAGGAAAGATTTCTCCTCCTCCAATTTTCAGACGGATGGCGAAGCATTCTTTAGCATTTCATTAAAGCGCTTCGAGTGTTCCTAAAGGTAGCGCTTAATTTTATCCTCGTGCTGCTTGTACGCTGGGCACGATTTACGAGGATGCGGGCAGCCCCCACAGTAAATATTCTTTGCAGTGTCTCTGTCGCAACAGTAAGCATTGTGCTCTCCATCGCATTTGCCGCGCCGTTTATATTGACACAATAGGTGGTTGTGTAGTGGTACAAACAGGCGAGCAGGTAGACGAACCTTATCCAGGATAACATAATTAGCAAGAGAAGTTCCGACGAAAGTCACCCAAAGATAACATGTTGTTTGCTCATTCTCCGTGCTGAATACAATTGCTTGCATTCTAGAATCTTCACCTGTTGAAGTGAAGGGTACTTTAAGTAGCCAACCCCGTATTTCAACAGGTTTTCGCACTTTGGACCCCCCATCGATCTCCACTGCTTTAGAAGGTACGTATACCCTAAATTGCTTCGTAAAATACTCGCAGCAAGCAATCTAGTTTGCCTTGTTGAGGTCATTCACTATAACACGAATCTTATTAGCTCGAACACATGTTATGTGAGTTACAGCCGGATAGTGAGCCGTCAGCTCCCGTGAGATGCCCAAAATATTCAGCGATTTCGTGTTGGGCCTGAAAGTAGACCACCCAGGATCCATTTAAGGTTTGGCACGAGGATTGCACGTTGTGCAATAATAAAAAAGACAATTGGAAAAAATATTGAAAAGTTTTTTAATTACTCCCTATAAATGCAAAGGAAAATAAATAATCAAAGAGAGACTAGAAATGTTACTTATAAGATGTCACCTATATTTAATCACGTCCTACTTAGAATAGGCAGGAATGCATATTTTTATGCAGTAGTTATAATACTCGTAAAGCGACGGTAGCTCCTGGAACAAAAATCCACACAAAACATCTCCTTCTCCCAAACCGACGGCAGACGGGCCAAGATATTACATCAAACTGTTTACGAGTCGAGTAAACAGTACTGTGTACAAATATCTATCTACCAGCGATGGATCAGAGAGCTGGCAGGTCTAACCCAGGTGCACGGTGAAATCATGCCATCATTCGACATAAAGCAGCGAGTACACTCGTTTATCTTTCCCCCGAAGGATCAAAGAGAAATATCTTTGATTCCAACCCGGCGAAATTTATGAAATACTTTTATTTCTCCTCTGCTCGAATATAAGCTCCTTCAAACGCAAAAACTTACTACTTGTAAACCAAACCCTCCTCGTTGCTACCGCGGCATTTTTCGAATCTATTTTCCCATTTTCATAAGTTTCATAAGATCCTTTTATTCGATTACTTATTTAATGAGTCGTTTTGGAATTTTTATAAGGTCGATGCAAAGAGTAACTATAGTTATATATGGTTACATAATCAACGGACTCTGTAGCAAACAAAAATTAAAATAACTGAAAGCAAACAATAACAGCAGCTCGCAAGATTGTGTTTCCTGAAACCACCGGCAACAACCTTCATCGGCCAAAATCAATTCCGACCGATTCCTAGTGGTTCGCAGAATTTCACCATCGATTTCAACGCAATTTTTTCCACCAATTTTACGCATAATAATTTATATCGTGATATGGCTTCATCAGCTGTTACGCCCTCATTTCCAGCGTGCAACCAATTTCACGCTCGCCCACAGATCCGCCCTATCCGCACTGCCCTCGGCCGATGATGACCGTCATTAACGAGATTGATATTTCCGGCTTTCGGCTCGATTTATGTGACTTTTTGCAGTTGCGCTTCTTTCCGCTCGAAAGCTTAACCTTTTGCGATCAACGAACATTTCAACGAGGATTATGCATTGGAAAGTTGTCCTTCTCGCAGCTGCTAGCTGCTGCAGCTGTGTGCAAGCTCCGGGCATCCGGAGTCAGTTTTGAGTTGTTGAGTTTACCCAGGGAAAGCAAAGTTATTTACCTTTGAGTGAAAGTTAACTGCACTCACTGCCGGTGTTTTTCTGTAGCTCGGTACGGGGCCGGCCGTGGTTCTGTAGTTAGAGTACGAAATTGGTAGTTATGGTGCCAAATTAATTTCTTCCCTAGTTAATCGGAATGACGTTGAGATTCCTGAAATGAAAGGAAATCGTGGTCGTAGTCGAGAGTAAGCTGTGGGCAGGGGTTAAACGGACAGGAAAATTGGAAATGATTTCCGGAAAAAGTCTTTCGCCATGCCATCATGATGGAGTGAAAATGCAAAATAATAGCTTAACACTTTTGACAGTGCGGTATTCGTGTTTTGTGTGCAATTATATTTCTCGGAACTGAATCACAGGTTTTCCACACTTGTTTGTCCGTCAAAGCACATAAAGGTTGCATGAAAAGTAAGTCCTCGTATTGCATTCTTTTCAGTGAGTTTATCGTAATCGCGACCTCATCCAAGTTATTTGAAGAATCAATTATTGGAGAATACCTATGAAACCTAGCGACCGAGTATTCTTCGCGAAGATAATAGTTTGTAGATCTCGGATTAGGAGACGTTTCGGTATCTTATGGAACGTAGAAATGATCAAAGAAAATATATGTATTTACGATCACACAACGGAGCAAACCGATGTGTAATACAGCAGTAATACATCTTCCTGCCAGATCGGGAGAAAATTCGTATGATTCAAAGCCTCTCAAATCGATAACTGAGCTGCCCTAGACGAGGTATTGGGAATTGGGAATTTGCATGGCTGCTGGTTATGAGTAAGGATGTCTGATTACGATTCGATTATTAGTTTAATCGATTAACGGCTATGATAACACTGCGAAACAAAATAAACCTTTTTGGTGGGATCCAACGGGAAAACATCGAAATAGTAAGTGAAGCGAAAGTAAATATGTGTGGAAAATTCCCCCAGAGGCAGAATTCGAACCTGCAACCTTTGAGATTCCGGCCCAATGCATAAACCCTTATTCTATCCCTGGGATATGATGAAGCCCCAGGAGGCTTTGGAGACATGACATGATCACTGTTGCCAATGCGATAATCATATGTTCTTTCTGGGACGTCATCATATCCCAGGGATAGCACAACGGTTTGTGAATTGGGCCGGAGTCTCAAAGGTTGCAGATTCGAATCCTGCCTCTGGGGGATTTTTTTCACATAATTCCTTAATGTTGCTTAACTCACCATTTTGACCGGTTTCCCCGTTGGATACCATTAAAAAAGTCCTAAATAAGGTATTGGGACTTACGCCAAAAACCAAGTAAATGAATTATTTGTATGAAACAGAACAAAAAAATTGGGAACAGAACGAAAAAATGGGGCACCAAAAAATCCTGGTGAAGAATTTTTTGAAAAAAAAAATGGCACGATGCTTTACAATTTAAATTCAAAGTTTGTTTAAACTAGAAGAAAAACATCTTCTAGGTATAAATGAGCATTTTTGACCATAATTACAAAATTTGATCACAACGTAGCTTAACTAAAGAGAAGATAGTCGTAGCCAAAGTTTCTATGTGACATAATACTGCTGTAATACTGCTTTAGTTGAAGAGTTCCCGGACCATTTCAAGCTACAGTATCTTAACGAGGGGTGTGGTGCTGGATAAATACCTGTTCTAAAAAAGTTTAGAACAATAATTTTTAATCTATTAGTAACTGATAGAGAATCGAAGCAATCGATCAGTTTTCCTCAATTTTTGTCACGATTAGTGTTTTGTCGTGATTATTCGACTTACTTTTCAATATGGGGGCCACTGTTCAAAATTTCGAATGAAAAATCTTCACGAGGTTTGGAACGCTTATATCTTACTGCATGAACTTCATCAAATTCTTCGACATTTTACCAAAACTATGTTCAGCAATGTTGCATTTAATTTTGGTGTATGTATGTCATGTATGAATCACGAAAAACTGTTTTCAATTTTTTTTCGAAAACTGCTCGGAAAAGGTGAAAATTTTTGGCTCATCTCGGTTAGAGCCGTCAATATGGTGCACCGAACATTTAAATGGTGAAATGTTTCAAATATAAGTCTTCTACAGATTTGTTTCATTATAATTTTTTTTATTCCAGAGGTTTTAACCTTAGAGTCATTCGGCTCTTTTCGGGTTAGAGAAATCTCTTTTGCAAAATCTCAAACCCTATGTGCTGGGTTGGGAATCGAACCCAGGTGAGCTGCGTACAAGGAAATCTATTTACCAACTACGCTATGTCCGTCCCCTTTCATTATCATTCATGTTTAAAGCGAACGGAACATCTCCTCAAATGGTTGTATAATTGGGAAATCTATGAGACGCTAGTTTTACAATTCAGCAGTGGATTTTGTGAACAAGATTGTTTTGCTTTACTCCTGCGAACAGAAAAAACCGTATTACAAACATCATTCGCTGGATCGAATCAGCGATTTTGTCGTACGTCGTACCCACCGGGGTCATATCTGAAAAAATAAGCAAGCAATAATTAGCTGACTAGAAACATCGCATCGATGGCCTAATACCGAGAAGGCAATATTTGTTTGCTGTGCACGGCTGGTGGATGAATCAGTTTGTGTCGTCACCTACCACTAACCGAGGCAATTGAATTCATTTATGATTGTTATAAAGTAGCATACACATCGAAAAACTGGTTTTCAAAACGCCCGACCGAAGCCAGTGATTTATTACCGCTTATTTCATGCACCGAGCCGCAAATCTTGAACAGAGAGTATTATGATTACAGACGGTTTCTACTATTCAACCTTCTCGGTGGCCGGAGACTGCATTTCAAGAAACATCTGATAGACATTTGCTTGAAGATAGTTATTACATTACGCTTCAATAGTGGTGCATCGAGAAGACCGAGAGCCCGAGCAAATACTCATGGGTTCAAACACCACATAGCCCCTTGAAAAGACCTTAAACATGGTCCGTGCCAAAATTCACAACCATCAAGACACCATAAAATGGTCTCAATAACCCATAAATACACCAACATATGGTATTTTATATGGGATCTGCCGGACCATGGTGATGGTGTTTTCATGGGTTGAACCCATTTCAAACACCCATGTCAAACCCCATGAGCATGGGTGTATTGTGGGCTTTTCGTTTGCTCGAGAGGGCTTATGGGTCATTTTTATGTTTCGTGTTATTTTATACTCTGCACCAGCGTAATTACCGACGCACGCGAATCATCCATTTCCGGTCAGCATGGCATGGTGAAATTCTAATTTAATGGAACATCATTTGCTGGAATTTAGACGAGTTAAAGTAGTTTTGTGAATGATCTTGAAATATTCTTTGGTCCTTAGATATAGCCTCATTACCTTGTCTGATTATTTAGTTTAAATTTCCATTATGGGGGCCTGACAGTGCAATATAAAAAAAACTATTAAGAAAAATATGCTCAAAAAAGTGTTTTCTCGAAATCAACTTGGTTCGTCCGCTAGAGCCCATCAAACTACCAATCAATTTTCATGTAAGGCTGACAAAATCGGGTCAAAAACTGATAAAATCGAGGGTAGACAAAATCAGAGGCTGATACAATTTGATGCTGATAAAATCGAGTCTTCACTGTATTACTATATCCTAAATTTAATTCATACTTACACTCACTAACACAATTAATTGCATATTCTCTCATATATGTACAAATGTATAAGCGCTCGTGCCCTTCGCGATAACACAAACCTGGTCACAAACACGAACATGCAATTGCAATCGTCTACACATACCTACGTGCACGATCTCGCCCACATTAAAACACTTCGGTAATTAAGTGAACGTTGTAGCCAGAGCCGTAGCATGCAGTTGGCCGGTTTGGCCTCCGCTAAGAGTAACAAGCATAGGAGACGCTGAAATCGTGATCTGTTTTATAAAATAACTGAGAGTAAATCAGAAAATAAGTCAATACAGGAGTGCCATTTCCAGACACACACACTAAATTATTGTTTAAAAATCCAACTGTAAAAGAAAATGGGAAAGGGAATGGGGGGGAGGTTGGATGCTTCTCTAGTCTTTCGGCCATCACATCATATGATTTGTTATTCTTGGTATGTATAACAAACATAAAGATATGACACAAGGTGCTAAAAACGCATAAAAATCCTGTCAATCCTATTTTTCATTGGATTGTCTGCTCTAAAGATATTATCAAGGGCCGTTCATAAATGATGTCGTGTATTGACAGTTGGGGAAATTACCATGAATTACCGAGAGAAAAAATGAAAATTTGAGACGTACTAGTGGAGTGGGGTTAATAAAACCAACAACAATTTTTAGACTGTTTTTCTGCGAGACATTGTTTATGAATCGACCCCAAACAAACAATATTGCATAACGAATATCACGTACCATCGATGACAGAGCAGTGGGATTAAGGCCAAGTTCCCCTTGGGTCGTGCAAAACGGAGAAGCAATATCAATTCCGACACAGAGAACAGACTTCCATCTCAAGCGTAAAAGTTGAGTAGAAGACATATCCAAAGGTAATTGAGATGTTACCACCAAAGGTGGTTCTGTCGTTATTCCATTTAGTGCGTTATTTTTACTGAATTGATATCCAAGTGATCGTTAGCAAATATTTGTTCAAATGACAAAGTATTTGTTTGTTTGAAACTGGATGTCTGTTCCCTGTGACTTATTTGTAACAATTAAAATCCTAAATTATTTCTGTTTTGTTTGATACAAAACAATTATTAATATACACTAGAACAGGAACAATAACTGGCAGAATACATAGCTACAGGGAAATTAGTATTCGTGAACATTACGGTTATCAGCGCGGTCTGATTTAGTTAATAGTCGATTGATCCGCTTCAGATCTAGGGGACCCAAGAGGAGATTAAGAACAAGACAGAAGCGGAAACAATGCAAAGTTATAATTGCATCACTGACGATTTAACACACGTTGTTTGGAGTTTGATACATTAGATGACACAAAATAGAGGACTTGACGTTAAACACTTCGAGGCAAACAGGCGAAAAATTTAGTCTTCCTCCCGAGGACCGGTGCTTGCTTGGCAGACAGCTGCTAGTTCGTCCAATTTTTCAAATTTTGTCTCGCGGAACGGACCAAGATCCCCTAAGCTATAAGCTGCAGTCCCGTTAGCCCGCTAAAAAAGCAAGGGTTCTGCAATATCACAAAGTTTCCAGTGATCAACGAGTTTTGCACTAAGTTGAATCTCTGGTCAAAATGACATGAAGCTTTTGGAGTTCCTAGAAGCGTTCCTTGTTTTATCTCAAATTTGGTATATTTGACGGCCTCTCAAGAGAAAAATTTAAACCTTTATAAGTAATCTCACCTGCCAAAAGTTGTCAAAGCAATAAAAGATACCTCCACATCGAGATAATCAGAGTCACACTCCTGAGTGAAGTGAGCTTAATGATTTGGGATCGTGAGTGGCGTTGCTCTTTTTAGTATTTCTGTAAAAAAAATGCTAAAAGCATTTTTGAAGGGAATGCTTCACATTCGTCGGATGCTTTTTGTACGCGGGGTATGGTTAATAACCATTGGTTATGTTGACTCTCCTGCCTTAAGATTACCTGGCACGAATTTTGAAAGAACACACCATTGTCCCGTCCAATGCGAATCGGTGAATACACTGTCGAACTCAACTTTGTGAGCGGGCTAGTTGACGTGATAGTCCTTCATAAAAGACAGAATATCACAATTCTGAGCTTATCTGGGCTAAATATCTGTCACCGCTTAATAAGTCATAGAGTCGTAGAGTTCCAGAGGTGAAGACCTATACAAAAATCACGAGATGGTAGTTTCATATATTTCTAAGACTTTTTGCATAAAAAAATAAAAAGTAGCCTTTCCAAATTCACATATTTTCTACGTCCCTTAAGGCTATCCACAAAAAAGTTTTTGAGGTGACACTAAATCTTGACATTTTACGACCATCTAAGCCGTTTTGTATCAGAACTACAAATTTGATTTTTGAATATCCAAAGACGTTTTTTTCACGGGTGAAAATTTTCGTACTTTGTCTGATTGAGCTGGATTTTGGCATAAAGACTTTTTTCGAGGTCTCTGGTTTTAAAATTCAATAGTTACTTTTTTCCAATACGTGCCGTCATTGGCACCCTGGTATACAGTCTCCTGAATAGATGCTTTCATGAAATGAGCGGCAGTCATTACGAAAGAACTTCGATCTTCGGGTCTTTCGGTATTTTTACGAGCTTCCAATCATCGGAAAAGTTGAGGAGTTGAACCGCTGAAGCGGGTCGAATTCCCTAATAAATCGTCAGATCTGTAAACTGATATACTCATACAGTCTTCCGGAACAATCTTCCGTCCGGCAACATTCAATACCTACGATCAACTGATTTCCCAAAGTCTTCTGAAAAAATACTCCGTCCGTCGCCTTCAAACAGCTAACTTCGAATGATATTAGAGACAAATCTGCAGTGAACTTATATTTAAAATTTCACAAAACTATAGTGTTCTGTTGGTGTTCCATACTGATGGCTTTGTCCGGAATGGGGTAAAAATTTCATTCTTAAAACCTTATTCCTTTCAAGTACATTGGAATATAGGTTACTTTTCGGTTAGGTTGTCTTACAGATACAAAACTTCATATTCACTGATGCATATTTGCTGAAAATGCTGCTGGACAAATGATGCAACGGGCGCAAAACTGAGTCTCCGTCAAGGGCGCCAAAAGACTACGCTACGGCTCTGGTTGTAGCACCTATAAACTTACAAACGCGGTCTCAAGCATTAACCCACAGCTCGCGCGATTATGAATCGGTCACGTTCGAAAATCTCTAGCCTCGGTCCTATAGCAGCATAGAATCCTGGCTTCAGTTGAACCAATCAAAAAATGACGCTCATAATCGCTAGACAACACGTTCCATGGCGACATGAACGGGAACTGTAAATCGTTCTCTTCTAACATCTTTACCATACACTAAAAATTAGGCGTCAGATTCACAGTCCGCGCGCGATCATTCAAGAATACAAGCGAATATACGAATGGCCACACGATTATAAAATCGAACTTATGCACGCGAAGTTACATACACGCTAGCGCAAGCGACAAAATATATTAACATCAAACGCCCGTGTCCTTCACGATCATCCACGTACACATACGCCTGCTATCTTGCAAACATGAAAACGCCCCGATGACTAAGTGAACGGTTTAGCACTTTAAAGCAATTAGACTTCCCAATGTATTGTGAGGGCTTGACCTAAAATTATATGAAAAAAAGCCTCAGTGTTGTACTATATGTTTGACAACGCCACTGAATAAAGGGTGACTCGCTAAATATTGCGACACTTTGAAAATTGCGCAACTTTTTCCATACTTTAACAATATTAACCAAATTTGGCCCAGTTCTGTTTAGAGTGTATTGTTCACATCCGCTCAGTTGTGTAGTTGTCGGTGTGATTCCGGTCGAAATAGAAGAAAATCAGCAAATCGTTCGGAAAAGGATTTTGTGCAACCACATGCAAAATTCTGTGTTGTCGCATTGTGCCGTGTTGAACACAACATTCGATCGTAAAGATTGGTCATCCAAAGGTTTCTAGGGTAAATGCGAGTTTACTGGGGTGACTGTTCCAAACGAAAGAATCTATCAGAATTCGTACCTAATTTGGCAAGCCATATGCACTTGTTGCAAACCTATTGAACCATTCGTGATCAAAGGCACAATGAGATTTATAAAACTAAGTACCTCAAAAAACTGCTTTTGCTATTTTTGAGACAGCATGATCAAAAATCGTTGTTTTGTGTCATACCACTATTCCTAAACCGTGCGGGAGTGGTAAAGGGCGAACACGAAATTATTGCGACACCGAAAATGTCATGCCAATTTTCTTATAATGTTTAAAATCAAACCAAAATTTTAGGGTAGCTTTATACATATATTTACTTCAAAAATCAAAAGAAAAGTTAATCGATGGAGCCTTGAGCGTAAAATTGAACGCATTTTCGTTTGATGCCCTCCATCAAAGTCTTTACAGTGCCATCCGTTACCAGTTTCTCAGTTTTTTTCCATTTTCTTAACTTGTCCTTCTCGTCTTTGATTGTCTTCTTGCTCTTCCGAAATTCCCGTTTCATCATTGCCCAGTACTGCTTCACCGGGTGCAGCTCCGGACAGTTTGGTGGATTCATGTCCTTTGGAACAAAATGGACAGAATTGGCCTCATACCACTCCTGGACACTTTTAGAATAGTGGCATGATGCCAAATCTGGCCAAAATAGCAGAGCATCGTCGTGCTGCTGCAAGAACGCAAAAGGCGCTTCTCGAGGCACTCAGATTTGTAGATCTCGCCATTTACTGTGCCCTTTGTCACGAAAGGCTCACTCCTCAGTCCGCAGGAGCAGATGGCCTGCCAAATGAGATATTTGGAGGTGAACTTTGACATTTCCTTCTACTTAAATTTGTCGTCAACGTAGTACTTGCTCTTGCCGGTGAAAAACTCCAACCCCGGAATTTGCTTAAAATCGGCTTTTATATACGTTTCGTCGTCCATCACACAGCAGCCATATTTTGTCAGCATCTTCTCGTAGAGCTTCCGTGCCCGAGTTTTAGCCGTCGATTGTTGCCGCTCATCGCTGTTTGGGAAGTTCTGTACCTTGTATGTATGTAGTCCAGCTCTCTTCTTTGCATTCTGGACGTAGCTCTGCGACATGTCGATCTTTTTAGCCAAATCACGGCTTGAGACGTTGGGATTTGCTTTAATCATGCACTTCACCTTTCCCTCCGTCTTTTTGTTCTCCGGTCCCGGTTTTCTTCCAGCTCCTTTGCCGGCGTCCAACTCCTGGAACTCGCAATAATTTCGTGTTCGCCCTTTATGTGGCTAATTTTGTTGGTTTTGTTCCGAAAGACATGAAACCAAAAAGAAAAACTGTTTTGAAGTCCATTGGATCGAAACCTTTAGGAAACATACTCCAACTGTGGGTGTCATCCAAAAATATCAGGCATTTCACTTAAGCTCGTCTCAAAAATGTAATCGCCATTTATGAAATGACATAAACACATATACTGAACTGCTGAAACACTTTAGTTTCATTTCAATAACTGAAACCGATTTACCAATCAATCTAAATGGGTCGCAATAATTAACGACTCGCATTTTATATGATTTTTCCAGCAATCCAAACCTTTTTCCGTATTTTCCGTGAAAGTCATTCACCTGAAAGTTTACAATCACTACCAGAAAAAACAAATTCAGTTAGTTTTGTAATTAACATTCAACGGGAGAGAAAACTCGAAAGATACTATCGCGTCAACTGATTTCAAAGTTAAACAGAGCATCTGCAGAGTGAAAATTATGATGCAGTTTTACTAACTTTCCCAGTTGATCCTGCTAGAAGTTTCGTTTGTTAATACACTTCGCTACGCAGTTTGACTCATCTTTCGTTCCGGCTTCAAACTAGCAATCCGTACAAAATTGGGCCAACCGGCGAAGTAAAGTTTCCCCTTTATAAATTAGCAGAACGTTTAAAGCAGCGTAATATAAAATTAATTTCACCCACTTGTGTTTACACCATCCGTGGCCAGCCTCAGAACGTCGAGTATCTGTCACTGTTTATATAATATTTATACACAGAACTAAGGCCACAGGGCATGAAACGCGAGAACGATCCGTTCTACGCTGAATGAAAAAAAAAATACACAACGCTAAATACTTTGGCCAAAGACACGACCATGTAGTTAACCCTTTCATGCCCAACTTTTTTCTAGTACATGTAGGGTTTCAAAACAATTTTTCCTTGAAAACGGTGAGATCACGAAACACAAAAAGTCTATTTTCATAAAGATAGGTGCTTCCCTTGCAGTGCTAGAAGCTGCTCAATTTTTACCTTCCAATGCTCAATACAATTCTCCTAGAATATTTACAATAGTCCAATTGCATGGAAAACGTAGCCAAAGACAGTCTCAATTGATAAGTTTTATCAGTTTTCAATAATATTGCATCATAACGAAGATATATGAAAAAATCATTTTTCGATGTCAACGCAAACTGTCCCTGGCAGCACTGCTCCATCGGAATACAATTAAACTAATTGCAATAACTTCGCTTCTAGAGATGATCCATGTAAATGCTATAATTCAAATGAAAGGCAATAGTCACATTAATTAGCCTTATCTGTTTTTGTGAGGAAATCTGGCCTCAATCAAAAGTTATAGCTGTTTAAAAACATTGTTGTCCACAAACAACATGGGCATGAATGGGTTAATGCATGCAGCTCACGTGTGCCTGCCACCATTTGGCTCAACTGCTAAGTGCAATCCACCCAACGCGACGACGCCACCCACCGCACGTGGCGGCGGCGAAGTCCTGGCGATGGAGCAAAAGTGAGTCGTAGACAAGTTCCATACCTCGAGCAACGGGGAGGGGGGGGGGGGGGGGGTAATATATTCATGGAATTTAAATTAATTTCTTGCTGTTGGCCCGAATCAGCTTCCCGCGTGCAATGGAACATCATTTTTCGGGGGAAATCCGCAACACGACGGAACGGGTTGCGCCGATCGTTACGAGGTGATCGTCAGGCGTGGCATGTAATCGCGATATAACTGTTAAATAATGGAGACCCGACCGCACACGACGGATGGCAAGTGGAGGAAAATGAGCGGGAGTAAAATAATTTAATGGCCAATTTGGAGGGATTTTAAGGGGTTAAACCACTGCAGAGCGCGGAAAAATAAACATGTTTCGGGCATTTTTCTTGTGCCAATAAAGAGATAAATCGTGATTCTGTATAATTGCATAATAATTCAATTTATGAAGCACACATATAATAGTTCAAGTAGTTTTGTTACAAGATAGCGATTGAGCAAGACCGGAAATTTATCTACCGCTATTTTCGGTCTGTGGCAAAAAATCAAAGTTTTTTCGATTCCATAAAACAATAGTAAAAGATGCACGAAGCATTTTTGTTTTTTTTTTGTTTTCAATATATTAATATTTCGCGCACTTTCTTGAAAAATGTTGAAAATTTCATTAAAATTGACATGAAATTGTTTAAAAAGAACTATGCAATTAAGAGATTAAATTCCATAATGCGGGGCAGGAGAGGGTAATTTTAAATAGATCGCAAAAGGTTTGTTCGAGTTACATTTTCGACTTGAAGACTCAACTTCAGCAACTGCTTCTGAACTATCCAAATAAATCTATCTTAATTTAGTCGTTGTACACAGGCAAGCAAGACATTCAAATTTCTCAAATTCAATATTATTCTAACTATTCGTTTCTAGAGGTCTTCTATACTTGATAGTTTATTATCTAATTTAACAAAAAAATGAGCTGTCCACAGTAATTTTCACGTGATAATGACAGTTTTCAGGTTATCCCGCAATGACGTTCGCAAAATTTTCACCGCTGTTTCTCCACTTCACTGGACAAAGGGTCTCTGCCAGCAAACGACCGGTAAATAATTCATGGGAACTGGATCAGTATCTTCAATGGACTGGATCAGCAAGCGTACCACGTAAAACCACGGTGATCAAAATATTTCGAACCTGCCATTACCGGGTCAGTGGGCTAAGTGACGACTTTTTCTCTGACAGGTCAACAATCTTTAGAACCGTGTCGTTTGATCAAGGGTCTTAGTCAACGCACCAGGTTTACGCTAGTCCATAATTGGAAACACTATTTGGAACACACTAAACTGACCAAAAACGCATAACAGTCCCATATGGATTTTTGACGAAAATTAGTTACCTGTTGGATTGTATTCTGTATCACCACTGAATCACAATGCACAAATAAGATTACAAGGATTGTTTAGAAAATATCGAAAAAATACCAAAACATGGTTGTCCCATCCATAAGGCTCAATGAAAATGTAAATCTTGAACAGCGTCTTATGCCTAAATGGGCAGTAAACTACTTCCAAAAATGGCCCATATGTGTTCTGTTTTCTAATAAAACATACTGAAATCGAGCCAATGCGAAGCAATATGCTAAATACCAGCCAAAAAATTATTTAAAACCACTTTATGCTAACCCTAAATAAAATTCAAGAATTGTGTTTTTTTTCTCCTTGGGGTGCAATTTCGAATATTGCTACGCATTAGCTTACTTAACTGAAAACGAGGTTCGATTACAGTATATCTCATCTCAACCGGTAATAGTTAACGCGACATCGAGTATGTTGTCTGGGTGTATGTCAAATATTAGATTCCTTTCGGGCCCGAGTAAGATTACCCAATGTTCCAATTTCAGATGAAATAGCAAGCCGCGATCTCCCGCATATGTTCCTCATCTACTTCTTCCAAAAATCAATCCATATTCAAGTTAAACCCTTTCTTTCTTTCTCATTCTTGTACTGCCTTTGTGATGCCGATTCGTACCCGAATGCTACTACTTGATCGGCTTCAACCTCATCACTGTGTCTATATTAATCAAAGAGGCCGAGAACGACCTGAAGGTGTGACCCATTTTGGAGGATTTCCTGGTGGTCCGGAGCGAGCTGTCTGTGCAGTCCGAGGCTCGGATGAATTGGTTTCTAAAGCAACTATTTAGATAGTTTTAGGAATTTAAAATCTTTAGTCTAGTCTAGTCTACACATACACAGCCAATACATGTAGGGATCCTGGAAAATAGCTTAGTTTTAGGAATTTAAAATCTCTTCCACGAAACAAACTTAATCGGTTTTCCCTTTTTTATTTCATGTTAATAAGTTCATATTAAGAAGAAAAATACAGCCAAACTGACCACCGCAATTTCCATCTAAGTTTTAATTAGAAAATCAATCGACCCTCCTCATATATTGAAATGAATTCCTAGTTTAAGATGGTATAACAATTGTTTCTTAGTGATAAAATATTAACTGTCGGTGTTTGAGAATATCTCATATGGACCATTAATGGCTGATGAAGAGTTTTTGTGTGTTGAGTGTAACAAGAGAGAGAGATTGCAATCTCTTACCACTAACAATACGGGTCACGTTCAACATTAGCGGCGAACTAACAATAAAGAGCTACTTGGCGCGATTCGTTCGTATGCAATACCATTATTGTTAGGGTGGGCATTGTGAACCTTTTTTATATCGAATTGTCCCACCCAAATTACAATGAGTGAACCGTAAGACGTTGTTTCACAGCGGTCATTGACTTTAAAACTTCTAAAATTTACTCACCTTTATAAGAGGTGGAGCGCTTATGGAAAGAGATAATGCGTGTTATAAAGTTAACCTTATTCAACTGCAGCACGTGAGAAATGTGGTACTGATACAATTCGAAAGTCGTATCACACTAGATCAGTTTATCCACAACAATTACAAAAACGACTTTGTAGAACATGACAAACTTAAGGTCGGAATTCCCGTGCGATCGACATACGGTTGCATGATTTTTTCTCTGGGTACAGCTGGTAGCGCAATGCGTAGATTAATGTCGCATCACGGGGAAGTGGTTCAACGCGACTCTTGGAGAAATTCCTTACCCGCCATTACCAATAGTGTTCGAGTAAACTTTTGATCAATACGACCGAGCTTTCGTGAAGTAGAATGCCGGGTTTACACTGCAAGTGCAAGAAGCCGGTTAGAACATCTGTTGGCCGGTATCAGGACAGTTTTAGTGATGACGATCTTGATATAAAAGACACGAGAGAATTAAACGACCCCCATGATGCCGTAGGCGAGCATACAAACGCTTTCGCACCGTGGAAAAAAGGCCTCCGCGCGCGATGACTGTACGAGATCCAACGGGTAATTAATAACATTTATTTGTATATTCTTTTTTCACATTGTAAACGTATCAAGGAACCACGGCTCCGTTTAGCTAGCGATGTGCGCCGTGTCAAATTTATAGTGATATTATTTTTTCTAGATTAGATTCCACATTTTTGTTGCTATCTAATCATAAGCTTTTTTTTATTTCGATTATAGAGGTTTTAACCTTAAGGTCATTCGCCTCTTCGGGTCAGAAAAATCACGTATGAAAAATTTCTAACCCTATGTGGGAGGTCGGGACTCGAACCCAGGTGCGCTACGTACAAGGCAATCAATTAACCAATTACGCTACGCCCACCCCCGTCTCATTAGTTAATTTCATGAAATCAAATTAATTAATTGTTCTCTTTGTATCGAATGCTTTCAACTTGTCATGTTAACTATATTTCTTCATGAACATAAAAAATATTCTAGCTTGATTATTCACGTAAAAGGTAACAGATTACTTTCTTCTCGTTCTTATTGTCTCCAATCTTTTTCTAGTAATTAGTGTAAGAATTAGCATCATCGGTTGCATATGTGATATACATAACTAGTCGTTTCAGGTATTTCGGTAGTGCGTTTAAAATGCACTTCAGTTAGCTAAACAACGCGCGCGAATAATGATAACATAAAAATCGGCACCTTATTCAATTGTTGGCGGCGAAAGAAAGCATTGTCATTTTTCTAGCTATATAAATATCAAAGTTTATACACTATAAATAATACTTGTATTATGAAATCTTCAATTACACAGGTATTGCCATATCTATATCGACCAATGTCTCGAAATACTAAAGGTACTCGCTTTTCATGGTATTGTATTATTTTAAGAATGTCGTGATACGCCGGAATAAGGAAACAAGGAATAATGAAATCGTTAATATACCGCTAGAATCAATTAAACATGAGCAACACTCCCGACTGTCGTTAGTCCGGAGCTGAAGTTGCTTTTTTATACAAACCGATCATTCCAAATTAATAAACAAACGATAAATCTATCATAAATTCTCGGCAGCCGGCTGCCTAGAGCAATAAACACATTATAACACTTCTGAGAGTTGCATAGATTGTATCTCTTATCAAGGTGAATCCAGATTTGTGTGACTCTTTACCCCATTCTACTAACAAAAAGTCCTTCCCGGGGCAAACGTACAGATGCAGAGGTATACACGGTCTCCATAACAACGTTTGCTGCACTAACATACCTTTCCTTCCCCGATGACCGCAAGGACGTGGCCGGCGCCGTTATTGACATTGAAAAGTATAGAACTCTCGAAACGTGCATATTGAGAATGGATAGCGTTAATTCTCTGTGCAATTTCGCTTGTTCTGGTCAATCACGGAATTGTAAGGTCATCATGCTCATGCTCAGAATCCTTAGTCCTATCACTAAGTTAGTGTCAGATTCTGATGAGACAAAGTCGAAATGCAAATTTCATAACTAATTTAGTTCGAAAAATGTATGAAACTCCTCCTGAGAAATAACGCGAAAAAGAACTGAGCAAAATTTTCAGAACGATTGGTTCAGCAGATTTTAAGTTATGGTGCACAACGTATTTTTTCAAGGCGCCTCCTGAAGATTTACTACCACTGACCCAATTTTCAATGTTTTGCGATGAAAATTCGGAAAAATGTTATTCGAACGTTGAGTGAAAATTGACTGAGGAGACCAACACTTTTTGTACAGCCAAAAAAATTCTTTTGATAATATATTTTTTGCGCCGAAAAGAGTAAACCAAAATTTATTTATTTTCCCACCTTCAGAAGAGAGGCCCAGTTGGGGCGGGTTTAAATATTTAATCCGACAATGTTAATATTTCAATATGTGCAGAATGAACTCGACGTATTTTAAAAAAAGTAAACTCCTATGACCCTCTTGCATTTTAACATATAGTGGCATATAAAATAAAAGAATGAGCAATAATACAACTTTGGTGAAGACAATATCTTATCCATAAATAATTTTTTTTTTGGGTTTCAGCGTAAATGCCAATACTTTATTGAAGCCTTTTTCGTGATGTCCAACGGGAAACAGATCGAAATGATGTGTTAAACGAAAGCAATCATGTGAAAAAAATTTCCCCCAGAGCACAGTGGTTTTTTATGCCAAAGTTGTGCGATCTATTCATTACGCCAAAATCGTTAAATTTGGTTTATTGACGTCTTCGGAGGAATTTGTAATCGTTATAAGCCCTTTCATATGGTTTTGTTATTTTAATGATTAATCTTCCTAAGAGTGAGATATATTTACCAACTTTCTTGCAACTGCATAAATTAAAATTATGTCTTCGGCAAAGTTATAGAGCTAGCTTTTGCGAACAACTTTGCCGAAGACACAAAGTCTTTATCTATAATATCCTCATCATTATTACTGGTTATTTGTAGATGACCCCTTTAAAGTCACTACTGTAGCTCTTTAATATCATTCTGACAAGTTCGGTATGTTGCGTTAAAAGGTTTGAATTGCCAAAATGGACAACTTTCTATGATTGGCAATTTTTGAAAAATAAAGTGTTTCAAATGGCGATCGGTTGTTAACGTGGAAACGGCTGAGATTACGTTAATAATGTTTTCTGACTTCTCATAAAAAATATCAAGGTTTGTCATTTTCTGCTATGATTTTTGCGATTAATCCTCCTATAAGTGAAATTTTCCAACAAATTTTTTTCTGCAGAATGAAATGAGCTAATGTCTTTGGAAAAGTTGTGGAGATTTCTTTTGCGAATGTCTTTGCTGAATACATGAAGTCTCTTCTATTAAGACTTAAGAAGTTATAGTTCGTTATATTTGGATGATCTCTAAAAATATTTTCTTAAAATATCTTTTTAATTACCAATTTACTTTACTACGAGAATTACTACGGGTTTCATATATTCTACGAAGTTATTTCAATTATCAAAACACACAATTTTGTTAACGCATATTTATTCCTATCTCGAGTTTTTTCGAAGATATTGGACATTTTTTATCTTTAACTATATCAGCAAAATGACAATCTTGGATCATCATAACACATCCTAGAAGTCACCATTGCTGTGCGCTTTGCCGTTTTCGCGCGTTTTTAGCGAAAAAAGAGCAGAGGTCCTAAGGGTTTGCAGGTTCAAATCCTGCATTTGGAGATTTTTTTTTCACATAATTTCGTGTAACTCACAATTTTGCTCTGATTTTCCCGTTGAATACAACAAAAAAACTTATTTCTAGACTAATCGCTAAATTAATCATTGAAAGCACAGCACCAAAATAGATAATATGCCTATTTCAAATGGTATTCACTTTTTATAACTAGTGTCGCCGGTGAATGGAAGCAGACTCAAATCTTATTATACTTACGCCTATGTGTACGTTTTATTTATTTATGTATCTATTTATTTATTTATTTATTTATTTATTTATTTATTTATTTATTAATTAATTAATTTATTAATTAATTAATTAATTAATTAATTAATTAATTAATTAATTTATTTATTTATTTATTTATTTATTTATTTATTTATTTATTTATTTATTTATTTATTTATTTATTTCCATCTGTCCTAGTTGGTCTTGAATGAATATGGGGGATGGGGAAAAGCCAACTTGAGTGACACATTAACACTTCTCAAATTGGCATTAAAAACCCATATCTTTTCAATTGAATACAATACAGAGGAATTCCACTAAGATCCGTCCGAAAATAATTAAAATCCTGATCGACCATCTTGGATTCCTATGAAACTTTACATATTTCATCGGCATGGAAGACTAAACATTTTCCACAATCAGTAAGATTATTTTGACTCACGAGCAATTTTTTAAAAGGGCGTGACATTTCTATGTGCATTAATTTCATTTTTTTTTGTTCGATTACTGTATTTTATACAGCAAAACTTTCTGAGGACGAATTTGAGAGAATGAATATTTATGTGCGAAAAAAATATACACTGAAAAAAAATTTGTGTCATTTTTCACAAAAACAAAAATTTGTGTTAAAAAATTTAAATTGCAAAAAAACCCATTTTTTCTAATTTTCATATTTTGTCAATAAAAACCTAAAGAGAAAAGAAACATTTTGAATGTTGTATGATAGAGAACTTATCGGTAAAAAAGTTTTTCTAACAACAACAACAACGTATAGCTTTCAAATGGTTTATAATATCACCTTGATGTCAAAGAGAAAGTCACAGGAAATGTTATGGGCCTTTTGAAAAAGTTATTACTGTTGATGGAGAAACGCGAATAACTTTTGAAAAGGTCGTAAGAAAACAAAAGAATTGTGTTGTTAAAACGAAATTTAAAATATCTCGAGAACTATTTCATTTTAGAAAAAAAATGTTAATTGCATTTTGATTCAAAATAGCGTTTAAAATAATATTTAAAAGGAAAATTGTGTATTTTACTGCAAATAGTATGAATTATAAATATATGTCAAAAGTTGTTATTAGGAAAACTTTTTTATTGAATGATCCAAATACACTGAAAAGGTTTCTTTTACGTATTTAAAACGATAAACATACGATTTTTTTAATGGGGTAACGTGAATAACTTCTAAAAAGGGCATAATCACATGAATTAACAAAATTCCAAATATCTCGAAAACTAACGCATTTTGGAAGATTTTTGTTAAATACATTTTTATTTAAAATAAGGCTAAGAATTATATTCTGTAATAAAATTACAGTATTGTATGTCAATAAGTATGAAATTTAAAAACATATATAAATTTATTGTTAGAAAAACGCTTTTTTTTGCAAAATACATTTTTAACAAAATTTTTGTTTTTGTGAAAAATGACACAACATTTTTTTCAGTGCATAAATATTCATTCCCTGAAACTCGTTCTCAGAATGTTTTGCTGTATAAAATACAGTAATCGAACAAAAAAAATTGAAATTAATGCACGTACAAATGTTTTTGTCAGAGAAAATATTGGAGATTCATAAACCGAACACAACCTCAAAGTTTCGTTCGAATCGACGATGGTCATATTTGTGGTCGGCTGGTTTCTCATGGAATCCCTCTTATACAGAACTTAACAAAAAACAGAGATTAAAAAATATAACAAAAACAAACTAAAAGAATAAAGTAAACAAATGTAAGAATTTCAAAAACGCAGCAAATGGAAATACAGATTAAAATGTCGTCAGTAAACATTTGGCAAGCCAGAAACTGCTTAATAGCTGGTTCTTGAAGGCAGTAAATGACACGATGAATTCGAAATCCGTAAACACTTCGTTGAATGTGGCAGACAAGAAGCGAATCGGATCATTACCACCATACAAGGAGTTCCTATGTTCAAACAGTAAAATGCTTGTAAAATGGAACATACGTTCCGAAGCATAGATGGGGAGTTGATCCAACAATTCCGACGTATCTATCTCTCCTAGAAAAATCTTAGTGACGAAAACAGCTTAGGATACTCTTCTTCTCCTTTCAAGCGTGTGTAAACCTAATAATCTACAGCAGTTTTCGTATGGCTCTGAGATTTTCTGAGAAGAAACATTTGTAGGCACTCAGTGCGACCCAAAGGATAATAATCATGAAAAAGATCGAACCAATTTATTTTGTTGAGCTTCTTGGAAAGTAAATTCAACACAATTTGCTACACAGCAATCACCAGTAACCTATAATACATTTAGGATTTCGATATAGTAGTCCTAATTCAAAATTTTGTCCAAGCAGGTAGGTGATATGTCATAGATCTAAACACTGATCACATTGGTTCGTCTCCTACAAAAAAAAGAAAACAAAATGTGAGAAACCGAATATATGATGGTCGCACTTCTTAGAAGGGATTGATTTCAGAAAGATCACTGATTCGCAGTGGGCCACATTAGCTAAAACTTGAACAGTTATGTTTTTCAAATAACGGTAGATCAATGACATATAAAACAGATCTCGGTTTTTAAAAAAATCACCGACTAGGACGGCGAATAGGACCCCTAGACCTATTTCAATAGGTATCTGGCACCACAATATTTTGTATAGACCAAACAACGTGCTTGATGTCTTGGTAATACTTGCCACAGACGCAGAGATTACAATCAGTGATCCCGATGTGATAAAGATGAACGTCGAACGTTCTAAAATAACACTACTCATCTTCTTCTTTTTCTCAACTAGAAAGTGTGCAATCTCATTTCCCGGAATTGAAAAATCTAACCCTGATCAAGTAATATGATTTCCCTGCTAAAGCACTCACACATTTTCGTTTATTCCCCGAAATTTGCGGGGATTGGCCATCGACCTCCAATGAATAAAGAGGCTAAATTGTACTGTTAGACTGTTAGTGAAGATGAATGAATAGCCTCTATACAGACCTATAAGCAAAGAGCCTATTCTGATGGTATTCTGCATGGCAGCTAATTCTCTGAGGTGAAGGAATAAAATTCTAGTCATCGAATGATACAAATATATTCAAGAAAATCCACCGACACAATTTGAGTCTTTCTTTTGTCGCTTAGCTTCAGTCATCAAAGCTAAGGTAGCACTTATCGAAAAATTAAATTGGTAACATTTTTTGAAAACTACAAATAAAACGACGATTACTACTCAGTACAAGTAAAATAATTCTATATAAGCTCTCAGCTATTGTTACCCACTCGTGTGGCATCAATATTTGTCGCCCCTGGAATGGCCCTTCTATCGTAAACAAAAGCACTAGTATGCTGCCGAGAGCAGCGAAGCCAATCATTTAGACCGCTCCTCGAAGACGGCAGTTCACCCGGTAGCAGAGGGTAGAGCTCAATCACGTACAACTTTTCAGTACAAGTGGATTCATCCTTCATTGCGTGCGCTCAACGTTTCCTGCTTAGATAACTGATCTTCCCTGGTGGTGTTGCAGCTTGAGAACTTCCAAACAGGTACGTAGCTATATCTAAGGTAGGTGAGTCGCGGGTAGTGCTGTGCTGGTTGGAAAACTTTTTCCCTCGTATGTACGCGGAAACAGCTTCGCAACTAGGCTTTCTGTTTCCAAAGGCTGTGTGTGCAGGAAGAGAAGCTGATATCAACGTGGTAGCAAAAGTCGTGTCTTGATGTCGGTGGTTGGGTGTGTGTGCGCCTGCCTCCAATGGTAGGCACTTGTAACTTTCACGAACGTGAGAATCTCAATGTTCCCGATGGGTTCAACACTTCGAAAACTGTGTGCACTAACTATTACAGTGTGAAAAAAGCTGCTGCTGCTAGGACTGCTGCATCATCAGACAAAGTTTTTCCTGTTTGCACCTCTCGTTCAAGCAGAACATTCGACATGAGCACGTTTCCAGAGCAAGCACCATTCCGGCCAGCCAGCGATACGGAAGGTGTTGAAATGCGCCTACCCGTCTACGAGCAGGTAATGCTGGCTCTGATGCTGCTGCTGCCAGACTTATTATGTGTTAAAATATGGGGAAAATATTGTTGGAGATAGTTTTAGCGTTACACCGTGCGAGCGTGAGAGCCAAACGAGCATGCATTACTTATGGCGTAATGAAAGTATGAATTATGAATGGCTTCTCTTGGATTCACTCCAGCTTTCTCGGAACTGTGGGGTGGATATTTCGATGATGACCTATTATCGCTGACATCCACTTAACATATTTATGAAATAAAATGGTCTCGACCATGTCGAGGAAAAATTATATCCCACAATCAAAACTTAGCGAATAAAAGAAAACGGAACTACCCTACCTCGGTCACCAGCACAGCTACCCAGAGTTTATCGTTTTTGCCCCACTTTAGCTGGCTGCTAGCCGTATGCATGTATCCTACATATTTGGCAAACTTCAGCGCGAGCGTTTTGCGCTACTGAGAATCTAGCATAATTCGCTCATGAACTGCTTCCACCGTACGTAACTGCAAACTTTCAATACTGTGATGTACCTTCAGCCGTAATGTGAAACCGAGGCTGGGTTCTGAAGCGTAGATCGGAAACTTCTACGTTTCATCATAATTATTAACTTTCATTTATTGTGCTCTAGAGTTAATATTAGCTTCAACGCATCATCGTCAGATGTTGTGCAAGTCCGGATCGGTGGTTTTAGACAAACCAAACTTTGGGTAGAATTTCTTTTGAACCTTTTCATATCTGTCATGAATACAACACAAGTGTTGGAGTTAAATCAACGCCAAAAGCAGTAAAATAATTTAGCATTAAAGAAAAAATTTACGTCTCTTGATTATAGTCTCCTGAATACAGGGGCGTAGTAGTTAGGGGGGGGGCCGAAACCGGCGGCGAAGCAAGGAGCTGAGAGCTTATTGGTTCACGAAACGGATATCGGTACCGAGAGAAATTTCGCCACATTCTGTAGTCCTTAACTGACGGCGAACATGGACTGGAGAGTGTGAGAGAAGTATCCCCATAGAGACCACCAGGCGATTCGCTACCGCATCGGCCAATGGAACCCTGCTGCAGTACGAAGAAGGACGGGCCGCAAGCTAAAGTGGTAGACGAAAGCCTTTAACGAAAACCTCTTTGTTGAATTACTTCGGCGAACAACGGAATCAAGTACGTTGATGCGGCAAGAAGGATTGTGACGGCTTGTGACGTTACAATGTCACGAAAACTAGGGCCATGCAGTAGACGGCGTGCAGATTACGGGTTAAATGAGTAGCTCAGTACGCTACACGCTGCTTGTCTTAGATCCAGAAGGCGTGCTCAGAGCGTAAGATCGGAGAGTGAGAGAAGAGTGCAAGCGACGTTTCGAGAAGGTAGGGACTCTTTAATACGGGAGATCAAGCTTAGCAAGCCAATTGCCATAAGTAGCTGTGCTGAGAAATAAACGCCAATCCCTGGGGGACGCGTACTGAGTCGTCATGACGAAGACGAGGGTCTGCGACACCAGTTGAAATATACCCGGGAAAACTAAAGATAATCGTTGAGGGTCTCTTCCCGAACCACGATTCAACTACCTGGTCACCGACACCGTACGACGAAGAAGAAGGAGGTAACACAGCCGAGTGGTAAGTGACTAACGACGAGTTCAAAGAAGCGTCGATGTGACTAAAATCAAAAAAAAACCGGTCCGCATGGAATACCAACCGTGGCGCTGAAAGCTGCGATCCTGGCATATCCGGACATGTTCAAGATGCTACTGCTGAAGTCTTTAGATGATGGTAATCCCTGAAATGAGGAAGGTGCAGAAACTGATGTTGCTGCCAAAGTGTGGGAAGCCACCGAGCCATCCAGCCTCGAATAGACCAATGCCGCAGCGTGGCATAAAAGAATGAGCCAGATCCTGAAGAGATACTTCCAGAGTAGAGCACTGCTGTATTAGACGAACAAACGGGCAATAGGCAATGCGAGTCCCAGCGGACGTTCCTCAGGGCTCCATTCTCTGTCCAACACTTTGGAATGGGATGTACGATGGGGTCTTAACACTGTGGCTTCCCAGGAAAGTGAAAATCGGTGGTTTCGTGGACGATGTGTCACCAACGGTGAGACACTTGAAGAAATGGAGGTGTTGGTGACAGAGACAATGAAACCGCGAAAAGCTGAACAGGACGCTTCGACTGCTGGTCGTACGAGTTGCGATTACGTACCGGAGGCAGCATGCCTTGTCGCCGAGATGATCCCCATCTGCATTACCCTGACGGAGGATATCAAGTGCTACAAACAATGAAACGCCAGAAACATGAGGAAGATGATGAGAATCGATTCGATGGTGACGTGGCAGCAGGAATGTGACAATACGGAGAAAGGAAAGTGGACCTACCGGCTCATCCAAACCTGTCGGCGTGGGTCAATAGAAAGCACGGAGAGATGACCTTCCACCTGAAACAGCTCCTACCGAGCCACGGCTGCTTAAGGAGTATCTTCATCGGTGTGGGTACGCAACGTAAACACTGTGCTTGGAGTGTGAGATCGTCGAGGAGACACCGGAGCGTCTTTGAATGTCCGAAGTTTGAAGTCTTTGAATGTCCGAGGAGAGTCCTTGAATGTCCGAGGTTTGAAGTGACGTGCAGGGAGCTACTTAAAACGGGAGGACCGGACATCAACCCGGATAATGTAGCCTACAGAATGACAAGCGACGTAAAGACGTGGAACACAGTAAACAGAGATATGATGTAGATCAGTGATTCTCAACCTGGGGTTCGCAGACCCTTAGGGGGCCGCGAAGTCATTGCTGGGAGTCCGCGAAGAAAAATATATTTTCCGAGTGCATATTGAAATTTCAAGTCATGTTTCCTAACAAATTGAAAATAACATATTGATAGCATACAAAATTGATGTTTATCTATGGGGGTCCGCAGCAAGCCAGTGTGATATCTAAGGGGTCCGTGGTACGAAAAAGGTTGAGAACCGCTGATGTAGATCATGACCGTCGTACAACGGAATGGACATCGAACAACGGTTTCGGGAGAGCAATCACCGCCAGGGAATTCTCCGCAGGAATAAGCTAGATTCACCGCCGAGGACTAGTCGAGTAGACTGCAACAGAGCAGCGAGTATGAGTCGTCGAAACGCCAGCGAACCGCAAGTCACGCTCCATGCGGATTCGTCAAACCAACCACGGTACCCCACCGATTGTTTCGATAGAAAAATAGCGAAAACCAAAGAAGAATCGATATTGGGAGAACTTTTTTCGCCAGGGAAGCTAGATTCACCGCTGGGGACTAGACTGAGTAGACAGCACCAGTGCACCGGACACCCTGCTTCACAAGAATCGCCGAACTGACCTCAGCACCTAGCTGATTAGCTCGATCTCGGGAGAACTTCTCTCGCCGGGGAATTCTCTGTCGGAGTAGGTCAGGTCCATCATCGGGGACTAGACCGAGTTGTTCGCGAACAAGTCGAGGAGCTGAATGGATCATCAAGGAAGTAGTGCTAAATGGCCCAAGAAGAGAACTAAAGGGCTTAAAGGAGTTGCGGTGCTAAATGGCACCGGTCACGGAGCCAAAGGGCTCAAGAAGTTGTGGTACTGAAGAATCGGTATCGAGAGAACTTTTTTCGTCTGGGACCTCTCCGTCAGCGTACAGTCAGATTCACCGCCGAGAACGAGACCGCGCCGCGCCAGAGCTCCAGCAAACCGGATGCCCTACTCTACCGGAATCGCCGAACTGACCGCAGCACCTGGCTGGTTGGCTCGCTTTCGAACTTCTCTCGCCGGGGAACTTTTCGTCGGAGTAGGCTAGATCTATCGTCGGGGACTAGACCAAGTAGTTCGCGAACCAGTCGGAAACTTAACGAAGAAGTGGTACTGAATTGGACAAGGGAACTGAAGGGCTCAGTAAATTAGACAGTCTGAAGTTTGCCGCCCAGATTGTCCTCTAGGGGAAGAGCATTAATTCTATACCAACAGCTAGCTTTCCTACCTTGACTACCCAAACCCGTTCCCTGAGTTGTTGGTTTGGAGCATTTTTTTCCTGCTCAGAATGTTTTTGAACATTTTTTCATATATATACAAAAAAAATCATATCCAGCCCCCCCCCCCCCCCGAAGAATTTTCTTACCACGCCACTGCCTGAATAATATAATATAAGTTATAGCATGGTCTATTGGAAAATAGCGAGATTGATCTTGACAGCAAAATTGTTGCCGGTGTCTCATATTTGTTTATATTTATATAAATTTTAACCATTATGGAGTTATTAATTTTTTGTGTGAATGATTTGCTTTATCTCAAAATTAAATGATGCCCTCATATCTTTCAGTTAAGGGATCGAAGTAACCTTCTAGAAGTGAAGAATACAAAAGTTGGTGTTTTTGATAGTGTTTCGCAATACCATAGGGGCGGGCATAGCGTAGTTGGCAAATCGATTGCCTTGTACGCATCTCACCTGGGTTCGATTCTCAAACTCACACATAGGGTTAGAAATTTTTCCAAAGAGATTTCTCTAACCCGAAAAGAAGAGAATGACCATAAGGTTAAAACCTCTATTATCGATATAAAAAAATGCCTTGGGACTTGTTGGACGGAACAATTTCGAAAAAAATCTAATACAAAACGGTATGCTAAAACGATGCCGACCAGGCGCTATTTCGCCGAGCGACGCTAGCGTTTTTGCAATAAAGGCACATCAAAAGAAGTAACCGATGGAAATTCCGGGTGGACCCTCCCTTAGCCATGGAATACCCCGATTTCTAAATAACGGCGACAAAATCGACCAGCAAACACTGGTCCTACGGGCTGTAAGGAATGAACAAGGGAATTGCCCTAGTCTACCGAAAAACCTGTTTGAGATTTTTCTGACTCTCAAGAAAGCCATCGGTGAAGACTCGAATGACACAATCAAGGCCACCAAAGAGGCACTTGGATCTCTATACGTGCTGCGGACGTCTTCTAAAAGGATCTGCGAAAAACTCACTCGTATCTTCCAGCTCGCAAACGGAACCAAGGCGGAAATCGTCGACCGCCCATGTCTCTATAAAACCCATGGGTTAGTGTTTGATATCAACATCAAGAATATAGACACCGCGATAATACGCAAAAACCTAAAGGACCAAGGCGTGATAGAAGTCCTCCGCATAATCAAGTAATTCAACCGCACATCAACGAACACTCCACTCCTGGTACTTGCATTCTCCGGCTCCCATCTTCCGGAATTTATATTATTACGGATTACTACAATTACGGATATGGTACAAAAAACTGCAAACAACAAGAGACTTGCCAGAACTGCGGCCGTGAACACGAAATATCACAAGAAAACCCTAGCAAAATCCGATTAAATGTATCAATTGCCAGGGAAGCCACTCCACCAGTGATCGGACCTGTCCCACACCCGAAAAAGAAAACGATATCGTTAGAATTAAAACGAACAGAGGAATAACCTTCCCCGAAGTACGAGCTCTAGTCAGTCACAAAGCCCCCCACCCGGACTTACGCCGAGACGTTGGGTAAACAACGCCCTAACCCGCAAAATGACGCCAAGGACCGAACCATTACTCTGCTTCGTGACGAGACTGTCCAACTATAGAAAAATTCGGACCAAGGAGCCACCACCATTGCCAAACTGAAAGTATCACTTTTGGATTGAAAGATCCAAAATAAAGAACTTCGCAAATGGCTCAACTTCACGAGGCCTTTAGTAACCTGAAAAGGCAAATGCAACGAGAAAACCTCTCCGTCGGAGCCGACACCAGCACATAACCAAAAGCTACACAACAGTGCGCGAAACCTGCCACTCCACAAAGGACCACTAGAGACCTGAACGCCCCTACAAAACCAACCAAACACGATAACAATCAAAGACGGCCAGACCGCAACAAAAGCCGAAAGGTCCGGGAATAGCATCAAATGGATAAATCCAGAAGTCCATCCAGAAGAGTCAACGACAAACGTACATTAAAAACTGCAACCGGAAGTGGAACGGCCAACACTTTCAAACCACAAGCCTATTACTATCAAACCACAACGCACAACGAAAAAACCCTAACGGTTGTTCAATACAAAATGCGAATGATTTCAATACCTTTCTATAACTAAAATAAAGCGTGTAATTTTTTTTCTCTCCAAGGGAATTGCTCTCTGGACTTCCTTTAAATCAATAGCATGTATCTTTTTGCTTGGGTGCTGTTCAATCTAAGATGGCGTCGAAACAGCAAGCACTCCGCGAACGTATTCTACGGTTTTACGAAACGCATGGTCATCGAGTTAAAAAGTTTACGGTAAATACGTGCCCGTGAGTACAGTTTACCTAAGTGAAGAAGAAAGAAGTGTTGAAAAAGCTGTTCAACAACAAGGACGGAACGAGTTTGCATGACGCCGGCCGAAAATATCACTGCTCTCATACCTTGATTCACCGAACCCTCAAGATAAAGGGCGAACACGAAATTATTGCGACACCGAAAATGTCATGCCAATTTTCTTATAATGTTTAAAATCAAACCAAAATTTTAGGGTAGTTTTATACATATATTTACTTCAAAAATCAAAAGAAAAGTTAATCGATGGAGCCTTGAGTGTAAAATTGAACGCATTTTCGCTTGATGCCCTCCATCAAAGTCTTTACAGTGTCCTCCGGTACTAATTTCTCAGTTTTTTTCCATTTTCTTAACATGTCCTTCTCGCTCTTCCGAAGTTCCCGTTTCATCATTGCCCAGTACTGTTCCACCGGGCGCAGCTTCGGACAGTTTGGCGGATTCATGTCCTTTGGAACAAAATGGACAGAATTGGTCTCATAACACTCCAGGACACTTTTAGAATAGTGGCATAATGCCAAATCTGGGCAAAATAGCGGAGCTTCGTCGTGCTGCTGCAAGAACGGAAAAAGGCGCTTCTCGAGGCACTCAGATTTGTAGATCTCGCCATTTACTGTGCCCTTTGTCACGAAAGGCTCACTCCTCAGTCCGCAAGAGCAGATGGCCTGCCAAATGAGATATTTGGAGGCGAACTTCGACATTTTCTTCTTCTTAAATTTGTCGTCCACATAGAACTTGCTCTTGCCGGTGAAAAACTCGAACCCCGGAATTTGCTTAAAATCGGCTTTTATATACGTTTCGTCGTCCATCACACAGCAGCCATGTTTTGTCAGCATCTTCTCGTAGAGCTTCCGTGCCCGAGTTTTAGCCGTCGATTGTTGCCGCTCATCGCAGTTTGGGAAGTTCTGTACCTTGTATGTATGTAGTCCAGCTCTCTTCTTTGCATTCTGGACGTAGCTCTGCGACATGCCGATCTTTTTAGCCAAATCACGGCTTGAGACGTTGGAATTTGCTTTAATCATCCGCTTCACCTTTACCTCCGACTTTTTGTTCTCCGGTCCCGGTTTTCTTCCAGCTCCTTTGCCGTGGTCCAACGTCAACCGCTCCTGGAACCGCTTCAACACTCTGGAGACGGTTGAATGGTGAATGTTCGACATTTTTCCCAACTGCCGGTGCGACATGTCAGGAAATTCCAGGTGTTTGGAAAGAATTTGTTCTCTCGACTCGCGTTGGTTCACCTCCATTTTCGTTGAATTGAAAAACACGACTTCGAGTTTGACAGCATGTAAACAATACTCATCAATGAGAAAGTGTGCAAAATTTGGTTGATTTTTACCCAATGGTAAAAAAGTTATGCCCTGTTGAATGCGTCGCAATAATTTCGTGTTCGCCCTTTAGAGTACATCATCTGTCGGAAGAAGATTCGGTCTCCCGAGTACACGGACGAGTAGATAGTGATCGTGAAATCGCAGTGCCGTTGGATGACGAAGAACTACCGCGGAACGTCGTTCGTGCTGGACGACGAAAGTTACTTTCCGCTCTCGCAGACATTCCACATTCCAGGAAATGACAGCTACTATTCCAGCGACAAGTCGGTCACACCCCCGAAGTAAAGTATAAGTTTGAGCATAAACTTGAAAAAAAGTTATGCTGTGCATCGCCATATCGGTCGGACAGAGAGATTTCAAAGTCGTGGTTCAAGCCGAGCGGTCTGGCCATGAATCAACAAGTATACAAGGAGGAGTGTCTTGATTAAGCAGACTGAGTGCCGTCCCATTGAGGATTTTTCGGCTGGCTCAGTGCCCTAGTGTACAAAAATAATTGGCGGACCAAGGATACGAAACAGTAACGTGTTATTAGAAGTATCCTCAGTGCCGGGAAGAATTCTGAACTATCATAAAGTTGCGTCTCCAACCTACGCAAAACCAATTGGCTTTCTGTTTGAAATATCACTTGGGATGCTTTATGTTCCAGGAATCGCTAGAAACTTCTTGTTTGATCTCTAATTTATAAGATTATTGGTTGTATGATTCGACTTTGTCTCAACGCTCCCTCGAACTACCATATTTGGCGGCCTCACAAGATAAACATGTTATCCTTTACAAGAAAGCTTCGAAATATTCGGACGAGTAAATCATGTGGACTCTTCCCACAATATGTACACTTTCCAGCATTCTCCATTCAAGAGTCAGTTTCATGAATTTTAGTGCACTTGCCACATCGGATTTTATCGTTACAGTGGCACATTTGATTGTATTTATATGTGCAAAGCATGACGTGTGATATAAACAGGTGAACAGATAGACGAACCTTGTGCAATAAGACGTAAACAGACAACAGATTCTCGGGGGAACATAGAATTTAGTCTCGTCCAGCGCTATCGTCGTTCAAAATTTTCGCTTACTAGAGAAATGGGTTCTTAAAACAGACAACCATGGGCCTCAGTCGATCCACCCATAATAAGCTCGAACTGGTGACCACACCGTCGATCTCAACTTTGTGAGCGGGCATGTAGATGCGGTAGTCCTTTATAAAAGAGTTGTCGCCTGTAGCGCCATTCGCTTGCTATAGACAGGATAGCACAATTTTGAGCTTATCTGGAAAAACTTTCAATCACGGCAGTATATTTCCGAGTCAGTTTTTTGGAACTGTTTAGAATGTTATCGATTATCTTTGAACCGAAAGAAGATTAGATGCGATCCGACCGAGTTCAATGTGTATGTTTTTTAAACGGGAAATCGTAGTTGTTGATGACAAAACTTGTTCGACATTCATTTTACCATACGCTAGGACTTTTTAGGATATATTGTTTTGTTTGTATTCACATGGCATTGTAAAATTCTCCATTTTTTAAACTTGTCCTAAACTTTAAACTTTGACGATATTGTAATTTACATTACTAACCAATTGTACTGTTTTACAGACACTACACATTCACCGTGGCATATTCGCTGCTACAATTCAGCGTTCTCAATATCCCAACTATCAACAATTTAATTTCGCCAGCGGGTGTCAGCCTTAAAAGAGTGCTGAAATCCTTATCTGCATTTTAAACGAAATGAGGATAACTTATAAAATAAGTCAGGATAAGGCCACACTAAAGAAAGTCAAAGTGAAGATTAAACGGGTACAAAAGCGAGACTTCCTCAAGGGCCACGCTACGACCCTACCTCTTCCCCCTTACATCAATCGAACATCCATGGCGAAATTCTTCCCTGGCTTTCGGCAGTCATAAAAAATTTCTGCGAAGCTCTGCCAAAATGTCTTTCGTGAGATTTTGATCACCCGACACTTAATCGGATTTACACACACATACATATACACAAGTCCCCCTAATAACGGTAACTGGGTGGCGGATAGATCAGGAACCGCTGTGATACAAGTAATGGGCAGATTCCCCATCCAAGAAGGGGTAGAACGCTCATAGTGGATAATAGAGCAGTTCAGCCTAACGCTGGAGCAGTTAACCGTGCAGTTGATCGGTCGGAAGCCGGTAATCATTGGTAGTGACTTCAACGCCTGGGCTGTGGAATGGGGCAGTAGAATAACCAACACAAGAGGGTGTATCCTGCAGGAAGCTCTAGCGAAGTTAGACGTACGATTGTGCAATGAAGGTTCTGTTAGCACATTTCGGAGACACGGGAGGGAGTCCATCATCGACGTCACATTCTGTAGATCCTCATTGACGGCGAACATGGATTGGAGAATATGCGAAACGTATACGCATAGTGACCACCAGGCGATTCGCTACCGTATCGGTCATCGGAACCCCGCGGCAGAACGGAGAAGGATGACCGGCGAACGAAAGGGGAAGACGAAAGCCTTCAACAAAGACCTCTTTGTTGAGGCACTTCGGCCGAACGGCGGAACCGAGAACGTGGATGCGGCTGACCTAACAAGAAGGATTGTAGCGGCTTGTGACGCCACAATGCCGCGAAAACTGGAACCACGCTTACTGGTGAAACGTGACGCTTAGTACGCTACGCGCTGCTTGTCTCAGAGCCAGAAGGTGGGGTCAAAGAGCAATGTCGGAACCAGATAGAGAAGAGCGTAAGGCAGCGTTTCGGGAAGCTAGGGCCGCTTTAAAACGGGAAATCAGACTTAGCAAATCAGATTGATACAAGGAACTATGCCGAGAAGTAGACGCCAATCCCTGGGGTGACGCATACCGAGTCGTGACGTCAGCCGAAATGTACCCGAGCAAGCTGAAGATAATCGTCGAGGGTCTTTTCCCGAAACACGATCCAACTGTATGGCCACCGACACCGTACGGCGCAAAAGAAGGAACAAACACGGAACGGCAAGTGACTAACGACGAGTTATCAGAAGCATCCAAGCGCCTAAAATCAAAGAAAGTCCTTTGTCCGGATGGAATACCAAACGTGGTACAGAAAGCTGCGATCCTGGCATATCCGGACATGTTCAGGATAGTGCTGCAGAAGTGCCTAAATGAAGGCAACTAACCGAAATGTGGAAGGTCCAGAAGCTGGTGTTGCTGCCAAAACCAGGGAAGCCACCTAGCGATCCGGTCTCGTACAGGCCCATATGCCTGCTGGATACACTCGGAAAACTCCTGGAAAGGATCATTCTTAACAGGTTGATGAAATTCACGGAAGATGAGCGCGAACTGTCCAAGATGCAGTTCGGTTTCCGCAAAGGAGCATCGACAGTGGATGCAATTCGAGCAGTGCTCGAGAGTGCTGAGAAGTCATCTAAACAGAAGCGAAGAGGAGATCGATACTGCGCTGTGATCACGATAGATGTGAAGAACGCGTTCAGCAGTGCCAGTTGGGAAGCCATCGCTGCAGCGCTGCATAGAAAGAGGGTTCCCGACTATCTATTCCAGATCTT
Organism: Topomyia yanbarensis; assembly: GCF_030247195.1. NCBI lineage: Eukaryota > Metazoa > Arthropoda > Insecta > Diptera > Culicidae > Topomyia > Topomyia yanbarensis. The sequence goes on from NC_080671.1 coordinate 415,084,931, forward strand.
GAAGAGCTACTTTCAGAGCAGAATGCAGCTGTACGAGACGAGCGAAGGGCAGAAGTCAATGCGACTCACAGCGGGCGTTCCTCAGGGCTCCATTCTCGGTCCAACTCTTTGGAACGGGATGTAGGATATGGTCTTAACGCTGCAGCTGCCTGAGAAAGTGAAAATCGTGGGTTTCGCGGACGACGTGTCACTAACGGTGATGAGTGAGACACTTGAAGAAGTGGAGGTGTCGGTGACGGAGACAATAGCGAGAGCTGGACGAACGGGGTCAAGCTGCAAATAGCTCACCACAAGACGGACGGGTTGTTGGTCAGCAACTGCAAAGCGGTTCAGCGGATGCAGATCGACGTCGGAGGGCACGTGATTGCATCGAAGCGTGCACTGAAGCAATTGGGAGTGATAATCGACGACCGGTTTAGTTTCAACAACCACGTTGACTACGCCTGTGTAAAGTCGGCGATGGCAACGAACGCAATAGCGAGAATCATGCCAAACGTCGGCGGCCCCAAAAGCAGCACGAGACATCTGCTATCTACTGTTTCGTCATCGATACTCCGATATGGGGTTCTTTTGCCTGGGGTGCTGCGCTGGAAACCAAGCGGAACTGTGAAAAGCTGAACAGGACATTCCGGCTAATGGCCGTACGAGTCGCAAGTGCCTACAGAACAATATCGTCGGAGGCAGTATGCGTTATCGCCGGGTTGATCCCCATCTGCATCACCCTGGCGGAGGACGTGGAGTGCTACTAGCGGAGAAATGCACGTAACGCTAAGAGACTGGTCCGAACAGACTCGTGTGCTAAATGTCAACAGAAGTAGGACAACGCGTAGAAAGGAAGGTGGACCCACCGACTCATCCCAAATGTGTCGGCTTGGGTGCATAGGAAGCATGGAGACGTTAACCATTTGACGCAGATTTTGTCCGGACACGGATGCTTCCGGAAGTACTCGCATCGGTTTGGATATGCTTCGTCACCCCTTTGCACGGAGTGTGCGACTGTGCAGGAGACACCGGAATACGTGTTTTTCGAAAGCCCTAGGTTCGAAGAAGCTCGTAGAGGTATACCTGGTACGACAGTGGACAATATCGCCGAAGAGATGTGCCACGACGAACATACCTGAGACGCTGTCAACAGAGTGGCGAAGGGACCAACAAGAAGCCACAAATTGGGTTTCGAGAGAAATTCCGCCGCCGGGGAACTCTCCGACTGTGTAGACAAGGTCCACCGCCGGGGATCAGTTGAGTAGTACGTGACGTAGCACCGAGTTTGGGTAGACCGCGTCGCAAAGCTAGCAGTAGGTCATTGGGGCGCTGGTGAACTGGAAGCTACGCTCCACCTGGAATCGCCGGATAGACCTCAGCATCTGCTGGATGGCCCGCTAGATCCACCGCCGGGGACTAGATCGAGTAGATCGGGACGACGCGGAGAGCTAAATGGCTCACAGAAACGAACATCGGTATCAGAAGAAATCTACCGCTCGGTTTCAGGAGAACAGGCTAGATCCATTGTTGGAGACTAGACCGAGTAGTTCGCGAGCAAGTGAGGGCAGGAACTTAACGGCTCATCGGGAAAGTAGAGCGAAATGGAACGAAAGGGAGCCAAAGGGCTCAAGAAATTGTGGTGCTAAAACCAAAGAAGAATCGGTATCGAGAGAACTTTCTTCGCCGGGGAACTCTCCGTCGGCGTAAGCTAGATTCACCGCCGGGGACTAGACTGAGTAGACCGCGACTAGACACTACCAGTCGCGGGTTGTCGGGGCACCAGCGAACCGGACGCCCTACTCCACCGGAATCGCCGAGCTGACCTCGACACCTGGCTGGTTGGCTTGGTTTCGAGAGAACTTCTCTTGTCGGGGAACTCTCCGTTGAAGTAGGCTAAGTCCACCGTCGAGTAGTTCGCGAACAAGTCAAGAGCTCAACGAGTAAATGGCGCTGAATTGTACGAGAAGAGAGTTGCGGTGCTAACTGGCACAAGGGAGCCGAGTCGTGGTGCTGAATGGCATAAGGGAATCCAAGGGCTCGGTGAACTAGAGTATCTGAAGTTTGCCGTCCAGATTGTCTTCGTAGGGGAGGGGCAGTAGGTCTCGACTCACAGCCAGCTTTCCGACTGCCATGCAGAAATTGCCAGTCTGTGTGGATGGTGGAGAACTGGTGGTGCGTCGAGGAATAGGGCTGTAACCCTACTGAAGGAACAAACTACAAAATAGTTGAATTACGCACATAAAAACCCTCCCCGAAGTAATGCCGTAAGGTAGTGCCGGGGAGGAATCAGGTTCTGGGCAAGAGCAATTGTTTTTAGCGGGTCGAGTGATGGAAGCCCAAACCCGTTCCCTGAAACATTTGGGTTTTGTACATTTTTACCGTCTCAGGGTTTTCTTGAAACTTTTTTAATGCTCTCTAAAAAAAACACACACACAGTTCTTGCTAAACCACAATCAGCGCAAACTAAAGTGGAAGACGAAAGCCTTTAACGAAAACCTCTCAGTCTGCTTCCTCATCTCGTACAGATCAGAAGCCAAATAGCGCACCGCTTGCGAACAGCACACAAACAAAAAAATATTATCCGCGCCGCGCCGTTCTAACGTGTACATGTAACATATAGACACAGGAAAGTTTCGTTGCACCTAACTTCGAGTGAAATGAGTGAGCAACAAAATAAATTTTGCCCATTACGGGAGAACACAATCGCGATTGATTTTTCGCAAACCCGTCTTAGACCTTCAGTGCGCAAGGTGGAACAGTTGGTCAAGGTGAAAATGGAACTAGATCTTACAGAGGTTTCACACGTCCAGCTTTACCACACCAGGAATGTAGTACTAATAACGTTCAACTCCTTAGCCGAGGCAGAAAGCTTCGTAGCAAAGAACAACATGCAACATGACGTCGAATATGAAAACGTCAAAACCAAGATCCCCGTGTATATGGATCTCGATCTAACTGAAATAAAACTCCATGATCTGGCACCTCGTACTGGCACGGAATATATTAAAAGATTCATGTCGAAGTATGGAGAAAAGGGATTAGTCTCTAACGACACATGGAGAAACTTTTTCCCTGGCATTCCCAACGGTGTTCGGGTTGTGCGAATGCGACTGAACCAACCTATACCGTATTATTTAACTTTCGAGGCCAGATCATCGCAAGGTGTTAACTACATACAAAGAACCCTTTGCACATACCCTGGACAGACGCCCACGTGCCAGTTTTGTAACAAAACGGCACACTACGGAAAGCCATGTGCCAAATCAACTAAAGAAAATTCATCTACCACAACCCACACCACCAAACAGCCTTGGACATCTACTGATACACCACAGACAGCCGGTCAAAAAATGCATGCCCGAAAAACAATATTCCACGGTATCCCAAAGCCAATAGTTAACGTACGCAAGGAAGAAATAAACAAGAAGGAAGACAGCTATACCAGAGTCGCACGAAAACACAAAGAGCACCAAGAATCTAACAGCGACGAACAAAGCTCCAACGATGAAGACATGGACGTAAACACGAGCGAGGGAGAGGGCAGACGGACTGAGCAGCAAGCGACAGTAGGTAAACCTGACCATTGCTCACCACCAAGAAAGAAGATAAACACGAGAAGCGGAAAGCAGTGCGCCCAGAAAGGCAGCAATAATATTTGATTATTTTTTTACTATTATTATTATTATTTTTTGAATTGTATACGAAAGCAAAAAGGCGAATGACCCTTGGGGTTAAAACCTTAATAAACAAACAAACAAAACCTCTTTGTTGAGTTACTTCGGCGAACAACGGAATCAAGTACGTTGATGCGGCAAGAAGGATTGTGACGGCTTGTGACGTTACAATGTCACGAAAACTAGGGCCATGCAGTAGACGGCGTGCAGATTACGGGTTAAATGAGTAGCTCAGTACGCTACACGCTGCTTGTCTTAGATCCAGAAGGCGGGCTCAGAGCGTAAGATCGGAGAGTGAGAGAGGAGCGCAAGCGACGTTTCGAGAAGGTAGGGATTCTTTAAAACGGGAGATCAAGCTTAGCAAGCCAATTGCCATAAGTAGCTGTGCTGAGAAATAAACGCCAATCCCTGGGGGACGCGTACTGAGTCGTCATGACAAAGACGAGGGTCTGCGACACCAGCTGAACTATACCCGGGAAAACTAAAGATAATCGTTGAGGATCTCTTCCCGAATCACGATTCAACTACCTGGTCACCGACACCGTACGACGAAGAAGAAGGAGGTAACACAGCCGAGTGGTAAGTGACTAACGACGAGCTCAAAGAAGCGTCGATGTGACTAATATCAAAGAAAACCCCTGGTCCGGATGGAATACCAACCGTGGGGCTGAAAGCTGCGATCGTGGCGTATCCGGACATGTTCAGGATGCTACTGATGAAGTCTTTAGATGATGGTAATCCCCGAAATGAGGAAGGTGCAGAAACTGATGTTGCTACCAAAGTGTAGGAAGTCAGCGAGCCATGCAACCTCGAATAGACCAATGCCGCAGCGTGGCATAAAAGAATGAGCCAGATCCTGAAGAGCTACTTCCAGAGTAGAGCACTGCTGTACCAGACGAACAAACGGACAATATGCAATGCGAGTCACAGCGGGCGTTCCTCAGGGCTCCATTATCTGTCCAACACTTTGGAATACGATGTACGATGGGGCCTTAACACTGCGGCTTCCCAGGAAAGTGAAAATCGTTGGTTTCGTGGACGATGTGTCACTAACGGTGAGACACTTGAAGAAATGGAGGTGTCGGTGACGGAGACAATGAAACCGCGAAAAGCTAAGCAGGACGTTACGACTGCTGGTCGTACGAGTTGCGATTGTGTACCGGAGGTAGTATACCTTGTCGCCGAGATGATCCTTATCTACATTACCCTGACGGAGGATATCAAGTGCTACAAACAATGAAACGCCAGAAACGTGAGGAAGATGATGAGAATCGATTCGATGGTGACGTGGTAGCAGGAATGTGACAATAGGGAGAAAGGAAAATGGACCTACCGGCTCATCCAAACCTGTCGGCGTGGGTCAATAGAAAGCACGGAGAGATGACCTTCCACCTGAAACAGCTCCTGTCGAGCCACGGGAGGACCGGATATCAACCCGGATAATGCAGCCTACAGAATGACAAGCGACGTAAAGACGTGGAACACAGTAAACAGAAATATGATGTAGATCAGTGATTCTCAACCTGGGGTCCGCGGACCCCTAGAGGGCCGCGAAGTCATTGCGAAGAAAAATTTATTTTCCGAGTGCATATTGAAATTTCAAGTCATGTTTCCTAACAAATTGAAAATAACATATTGATAGCATACAAAATTGATGTTTATCTATGGGGGTCCGCAGCAACCCAGTGTGATATCTAAGGAGTCCGTGGTACGAAAAAGGTTGAGAACCGCTGATGTAGATCATGACC